>NC_088398.1:78116777-78421777 GCF_034236695.1 Oncorhynchus nerka
AGATATGTTCAGTACAGTAGAGTAGATATGTTCAGTAGAGTAGATATGTTCAGTAGAGTAGATATGTTCAGTAGAGTAGAGATGTTCAGTAGAGTAGAGTAGATATGTTCAGTAGAGTAGATATGTTCAGTAGAGTAGAGTAGCTATGTTCAGTACAGTAGAGTAGATATGTTCAGTACAGTAGAGTAGCTATGTTCAGTAGAGTAGATATGTTCAGTACAGTAGAGTAGATATGTTCAGTAGAGTAGATATGTTCAGTACAGTAGAGTAGCTATGTTCAGTACAGTAGAGTAGATATGTTCAGTACAGTAGAGTAGATATGTTCAGTAGAGTAGATATGTTCAGTAGAGTAGATATGTTCAGTAGAGTAGATATGTTCAGTAGAGTAGAGTAGATATGTTCAGTAGAGTAGAGTAGATATGTTCAGTAGAGTAGATATGTTCAGTAGAGTAGCTATGTTCAGTACAGTAGAGTAGCTATGTTCAGTACAGTAGAGTAGCTATGTTCAGTACAGTAGAGTAGCTATGTTCAGTACAGTAGAGTAGCTATGTTCAGTAGAGTAGCTATGTTCAGTAGAGTAGATATGTTCAGTAGAGTAGATATGTTCAGTAGAGTAGATATGTTCAGTAGAGTAGATATGTTCAGTAGAGTAGATATGTTCAGTAGAGTAGATATGTTCAGTAGAGTAGATATGTTCAGTAGAGTAGATATGTTCAGTAGAGTAGAGTAGATATGTTCAGTAGAGTAGAGTAGATATGTTCAGTAGAGTAGAGTAGATATGTTCAGTAGAGTAGATATGTTCAGTAGAGTAGAGTAGATATGTTCAGTAGAGTAGATATGTTCAGTAGAGTAGCTATGTTCAGTAGAGTAGAGTAGATATGTTCAGTAGAGTAGCTATGTTCAGTACAGTAGAGTAGATATGTTCAGTAGAGTAGCTATGTTCAGTAGAGTAGAGTAGATATGTTCAGTAGAGTAGCTATGTTCAGTACAGTAGAGTAGATATGTTCAGTAGAGTAGCTATGTTCAGTACAGTAGAGTAGATATGTTCAGTAGAGTAGAGTGCAGTACAGTAGATATGTTCAGTAGAGTAGCTATGTTCAGTACAGTAGAGTAGATATGTTCAGTAGAGTAGCTATGTTCAGTACAGTAGATATGTTCAGTACAGTAGAGTAGCTATGTTCAGTAGAGTAGCTATGTTCAGTACAGTAGAGTAGCTATGTTCAGTAGAGTAGAGTAGAGTAGATATGTTCAGTAGAGTAGATATGTTCAGTAGAGTAGCTATGTTCAGTACAGTAGCTATGTTCAGTACAGTAGAGTAGCTATGTTCAGTAGATTAGCTATGTTCAGTAGAGTAGCTATGTTCAGTAGAGTAGAGTAGATATGTTCAGTACAGTAGAGTCCAGTACAGTAGATATGTTCAGTAGAGTAGATATGTTCAGTACAGTAGAGTCCAGTACAGTAGAGTCCAGTACAGTAGATATGTTCAGTACAGTAGAGTAGATATGTTCAGTACAGTAGAGTAGATATGTTCAGTACAGTAGAGTAGATATGTTCAGTTCAGTAGAGTACAGTAGATATGTTCAGTACAGTAGATATGTTCAGTAGAGTAGAGTAGATATGTTCAGTAGAGTAGAGTAGCTATGTTCAGTAGAGTAGAGTAGCTATGTTCAGTAGAGTAGCTATGTTCAGAAGATATGTTCAGTACAGTAGATATGTTCAGTACAGTAGATATGTTCAGTACAGTAGAGTAGCTATGTTCAGTACAGTAGAGTAGCTATGTTCAGTACAGTAGAGTAGCTATGTTCAGTACAGTAGAGTAGCTATGTTCAGTACAGTAGAGTAGCTATGTTCAGTACAGTAGCTATGTTCAGTAGAGTAGCTATGTTCAGTAGAGTAGCTATGTTCAGTAGAGTAGCTATGTTCAGTAGAGTAGAGTGCAGTACAGTAGATATGTTCAGTAGAGTAGAGTCCAGTAGAGTAGATATGTTCAGTAGAGTAGCTATGTTCAGTACAGTAGATATGTTCAGTAGAGTAGCTATGTTCAGTACAGTAGATATGTTCAGTAGAGTAGAGTGCAGTACAGTAGATATGTTCAGTACAGTAGATATGTTCAGTACAGTAGATATGTTCAGTAGAGTAGATATGTTCAGTAGAGTAGAGTCCAGTAGAGTAGCTATGTTCAGTACAGTAGCGTCCAGTAGAGTAGCTATGTTCAGTACAGTAGAGTACAGTAGAGTAGCTATGCTCAGTACAGTAGATATGTTCAGTAGAGTAGATATGTTCAGTAGAGTAGAGTCCAGTAGAGTAGATATGTTCAGTAGAGTAGATATGTTCAGTAGAGTAGAGTAGATATGTTCAGTACAGTAGAGTAGATATGTTCAGTAGAGTAGAGTAGATATGTTCAGTAGAGTAGCTATGTTCAGTACAGTAGAGTAGCTATGTTCAGTACAGTAGAGTAGATATGTTCAGTACAGTACAGTAGATATGTTCAGTAGAGTAGCTATGTTCAGTACAGTAGAGTAGCTATGTTCAGTAGAGTAGCTATGTTCAGTAGAGTAGCTATGTTCAGTACAGTAGAGTAGCTATGTTCAGTAGAGTAGAGTAGCTATGTTCAGTAGAGTAGAGTAGCTATGTTCAGTAGAGTAGAGTAGCTATGTTCAGTAGAGTAGAGTAGATATGTTCAGTACAGTCCAGTACAGTAGAGTCCAGTACAGTAGAGTCCAGTACAGTACAGTAGATATGTTGAGTACAGTAGAGTAGATATGTTGAGTACAGTAGAGTAGATATGTTGAGTACAGTAGAGTAGATATGTTGAGTACAGTAGATATGTTGAGTACAGTAGAGTAGATATGTTGAGTACAGTAGAGTAGATATGTTGAGTACAGTAGAGTAGATATGTTCAGTAGAGTAGATATGTTCAGTAGAGTAGATATGTTCAGTAGAGTAGATATGTTCAGTAGAGTAGATATGTTCAGTAGAGTACAGTAGCTATGTTCAGTACAGTAGATATGTTCAGTACAGTAGAGTCCAGTAAGTAGCTATGTTCAGTACAGTAGAGTCCAGTAAGTAGCTATGTTCAGTACAGTAGAGTACAGTAGAGTAGATATGCTCAGTACAGTAGAGTCCAGTAGAGTAGATATGCTCAGTACAGTAGAGTCCAGTAGAGTAGATAAGTCCAGTACAGTAGATATGTTCAGTACAGTAGATATGTTCAGTACAGTAGAGTAGATATGTTGAGTAGAGTAGCTATGTTCAGTAGAGTAGAGTAGCTATGTTCAGTAGAGTAGAGTAGAGTAGCTATGTTCAGTAGAGTAGCTATGTTCAGTAGAGTAGCTATGTTCAGTAGAGTAGAGTGCAGTAGAGTAGATATGTTCAGTACAGTACAGTAGATATGTTCAGTAGAGTAGATATGTTCAGTACAGTACAGTAGATATGTTCAGTAGAGTAGAGTCCAGTAGAGTAGATATGTTCAGTACAGTAGAGTAGATATGTTCAGTACAGTAGAGTAGATATGTTCAGTACAGTAGAGTCCAGTACAGTAGATATGTTCAGTACAGTAGAGTCCAGTAGAGTAGCTATGTTCAGTACAGTAGAGTAGCTATGTTCAGTACAGTAGAGTCCAGTAGAGTAGCTATGTTCAGTACAGTAGAGTCCAGTAGAGTAGCTATGTTCAGTACAGTAGAGTACAGTAAAGTAGATATGCTCAGTACAGTAGATATGTTCAGTAGAGTAGAGTGCAGTACATTAGATATGTTCAGTAGAGTAGAGTCCAGTAGAGTAGATATGTTCAGTAGAGTAGCTATGTTCAGTACAGTAGATATGTTCAGTAGAGTAGAGTGCAGTACAGTAGATATGTTCAGTACAGTAGATATGTTCAGTACAGTAGATATGTTCAGTACAGTACAGTAGATATGTTCAGTACAGTAGAGTCCAGTAGAGTAGATATGTTCAGTACAGTAGAGTCCAGTAGAGTAGCTATGTTCAGTACAGTAGAGTAGATATGCTCAGTACAGTAGATATGTTCAGTACAGTAGAGTCCAGTAGAGTAAATATGTTCAGTACAGTAGATATGTTCAGTACAGTAGAGTCCAGTAGAGTAGATATGTTCAGTACAGTAGAGTCCAGTAGTGTAGATATGTTCAGTACAGTAGAGTCCAGTAGAGTAGATATGTTCAGTACAGTAGAGTGCAGTAGAGTAGAGTCCAGTAGAGTAGATATGTTCAGTAGAGTAGCTATGTTCAGTACAGTAGAGTAGATATGTTCAGTAGAGTAGATATGTTCAGTACAGTAGAGTAGAGTGCAGTACAGTAGATATGTTCAGTACAGTAGATATGTTCAGTAGAGTAGAGTGCAGTACAGTAGATATGTTCAGTACAGTAGAGTCCAGTACAGTAGAGTAGAGTCCAGTACAGTAGAGTAGATATGTTCAGTACAGTAGATATGTTCAGTACAGTAGATATGTTCAGTACAGTCCAGTAGATATGTTCAGTAGAGTACAGTAGATATGTCCAGTACAGTAGATATGTTCAGTACAGTCCAGTAGATATGTTCAGTTCAGTAGAGTACAGTAGATATGTTCAGTTCAGTAGAGTACAGTAGATATGTTCAGTACAGTAGATATGTTCAGTACAGTAGAGTAGATATGTTCAGTACAGTAGAGTACAGTAGAGTAGATATGCTCAGTACAGTAGAGTCCAGTAGAGTAGATATGCTCAGTACAGTAGAGTCCAGTAGAGTAGATATGTTCAGTACAGTAGATATGTTCAGTACAGTAGAGTCCAGTAGAGTAGATATGTTCAGTACAGTAGAGTAGATATGTTCAGTACAGTAGATATGTTCAGTAGAGTCCAGTACAGTAGAGTCCAGTAGAGTAGATATGTTCAGTAGAGTAGAGTAGCTATGTTCAGTACAGTAGAGTCAAGTAGAGTAGATATGTTCAGTACAGTAGAGTCCAGTAGAGTAGATATGTTCAGTACAGTAGATATGTTCAGTACAGTAGATATTTTCAGTACATTAGAGTTCAGTACAGTAGAGTAGCTATGTTCAGTACAGTAGAGTACAGTAGAGTAGATATGCTCAGTACAGTAGATATGTTCAGTACAGTAAATATGTTCAGTACAGTAGAGTCCAGTAGAGTAGATATGTTCAGTACAGTAGATATGTTCAGTACAGTAGAGTCCAGTAGAGTAGCTATGTTCAGTACAGTAGAGTAGATATGTTCAGTAGAGTAGCTATGTTCAGTAGAGTAGAGTAGATATGTTCAGTAGAGTAGCTATGTTCAGTACAGTAGAGTAGATATGTTCAGTAGAGTAGATATGTTCAGTACAGTAGAGTAGAGTGCAGTACAGTAGATATGTTCAGTACAGTAGAGTCCAGTACAGTAGAGTAGATATGTTCAGTAGAGTAGGTATGTTCAGTAGAGTAGAGTAGATATGTTCAGTAGCGTAGCTATGTTCAGTACAGTAGAGTAGATATGTTCAGTACAGTAGATTCCAGTACAGTAGATATGTTCAGTACAGTAGATATGTTCAGTACAGTAGAGTAGGTATGTTCAGTAGAGTAGAGTAGATATGTTCAGTAGAGTAGAGTAGATATGTTCAGTAGAGTAGAGTAGATATGTTCAGTAGAGTAGAGTAGATATGTTCAGTACAGTAGATATGTTCAGTACAGTAGATATGTTCAGTACAGTAGAGTAGATATGTTCAGTACAGTAGAGTCCAGTAGAGTAGATATGTTCAGTACAGTAGAGTGCAGTACAGTACAGTAGATATGTTCAGTACAGTAGATATGTTCAGTACAGTAGAGTCCAGTAGAGTAGATATGTTCAGTACAGTAGAGTCCAGTACATATGTTCAGTACAGTAGAGTAGATATGTTCAGTAGAGTAGATATGTTCAGTAAGTAGCTATGTTCAGTACAGTAGAGTACAGTACAGTAGAGTCCAGTACAGTAGATATGTTCAGTACAGTAGATATGTTCAGTACAGTAGATATGTTCAGTACAGTACAGTAGATATGCTCAGTACAGTAGAGTCCAGTAGAGTAGATATGCTCAGTACAGTAGAGTCGATATGTTCAGTAGAGTAGATATGTTCAGTACAGTAGAGTCCAGTAGATATGTTCAGTTCAGTAGAGCACAGTAGATATGTTCAGTTCAGTAGAGTACAGTAGATATGCTCAGTACAGTAGAGTCCAGTAGAGTAGATATGCTCAGTACAGTAGAGTCCAGTAGAGTAGATATGTTCAGTAGAGTAGATATGTTCAGTACAGTAGAGTCCAGTAGAGTAGATATGTTCAGTACAGTAGAGTCCAGTAGATATGTTCAGTTCAGTAGAGCACAGTAGATATGTTCAGTTCAGTAGAGTACAGTAGATATGTCCAGTACAGTAGATATGTTCAGTACAGTAGAGTACAGTAGAGTAGATATGCTCAGTACAGTAGAGTCCAGTAGAGTAGATATGTTCAGTATAGTAGATATGTTCAGTACAGTAGAGTACAGTAGAGTAGATATGCTCAGTACAGTAGAGTCCAGTAGAGTAGATATGTTCAGTACAGTAGATATGTTCAGTACAGTAGAGTCCAGTAGAGTAGATATGTTCAGTACAGTAGAGTCCAGTAGAGTAGAGTCCAGTAGAGTAGAGTCCAGTAGAGTAGATATGTTCAGTAGAGTAGAGTCCAGTAGAGTAGCTATGTTCAGTACAGTAGAGTACAGTAGATATGTTCAGTACAGTAGAGTCCAGTAGAGTAGATATGTTCAGTACAGTAGATATGTTCAGTAGAGTAGAGTAGCTATGTTCAGTACAGTAGAGTCCAGTAGAGTAGATATGTTCAGTACAGTAGATATGTTCAGTACATTAGAGTCCAGTACAGTAGATATGTTCAGTACAGTATATATTTTCAGTACAGTAGAGTCCAGTAGAGTAGATATGTTCAGTACAGTAGATATGTTCAGTACATTAGAGTCCAGTACAGTAGATATGTTCAGTACAGTATATATTTTCAGTACATTAGAGTTCAGTACAGTAGAGTACAGTAGATATGTTCAGCACAGTAGATATGTCCAGTACAGTAGAGTTCAGTACAGTAGAGTCCAGTACAGTAGATATGTTCAGTACAGTAGAGTCCAGTAGAGTAGATATGTTCAGTACAGTAGATATGTTCAGTACAGTAGAGTCCAGTAGATATGTCCAGTACAGTAGATATTTTCAGTACATTAGAGTCCAGTACAGTAGAGTACAGTAGATATGTCCAGTACAGTTCAGTACAGTACAGTACAGTAGATTAAAGTTATACTGTATCCTACTCTAGTGCAGTGGTTCCCAATTTTTTTCGGTTACTCTACCACCAACTAAATGTTGCTCTTCCCGGAGTACCCCTGAAGTACCCACTCATGTGCATTTTACCAGTAGGCCTATGGTCTCATGAGTCTTCTCAAGTACCCCCTATGGACAGGTCCTAGTACCCCTGGTTGGGAACCACGGCTCTAGTGCGCTACTGTACTGTACTGTAATCTATTGTACAGCACTGTACTTAGATGTACTTAGATGTTGTCTAAGACACCTCCCACTGGGCACGCCCTGGTTGAATCAATGTTGTTTCCATATCATGTCAATGAAATTACGTTGAACCAACGTGGAATAGATGTTGAATTGACGTCTGTGCCTCAGTGTGCTTTTCCATCTGACCAGAAATGAAAACTTTATATAACTCCTTACTTTCTTAAAAATATAGACTCCTAGCTTTCAATTTGACATGCTCCTATGAAACTTCTCAATGTTGGTGCTCATGGATTCTTCTAGATGAAAATGCCCTTCCTCTAATAGCAGAACCAAATGACCTGGATTGCAGTTGAGCTTTACATTAAAAAGTACATAGTGCAAGTAATCAATGCTGTTTGAGATTCTGCACATAACAATTATAAAGATCTCCAGTGACCTACGACCTTTGAATGTTCTTCTAGAACATGCTCGTTTTCTATAATTACATAAAAATACATTTATAGTTTCAGTAGACTAACTTCAAAATGTGGCCATGGACGTGTTACTCATTTTATGGTTGAATAAATACTGTTACATTAGTTTGTATGAGAGCGTCAAGTTTAGTTTATCTGCTGTATTCAAAAAGTCATATTGAATTACTACAGTGAGATACAGCCTACAGCCTACGACAGTGAGATACAGCCTACAGCCTACTACAGTGAGATACAGCCTACAGCCTACTACAGTGAGATACAGCCTACAGCCTACTACAGTGAGATACAGCCTACAGCCTACGACAGTGAGATACAGCCTACAGCCTACTACAGTGAGATACAGCCTACAGCCTACTACAGTGAGATACAGCCTACTACAGTGAGATACAGCCTACAGCCTACTACAGTGAGATACAGCCTACTACAGTGAGATACAGCCTACTACAGTGAGATACAGCCTACAGCCTACTACAGTGAGATACAGCCTACTACAGTGAGATGTAGCCTGCAGCCTACAGCCTACTACAGTGAGATAACAGCCTACTACAGTGAGATGTAGCCTGCAGCCTACAGCCTACGACAGTGAGATGCAGCCTACTACAGGGAGATACAGCCTACTACAGTGAGATGCAGCCTGCAGCCTACAGCCTACTACAGTGAGATAACAGCCTACTACAGTGAGATGTAGCCTGCAGCCTACAGCCTACGACAGTGAGATGCAGCCTACTACAGTGAGATACAGCCTACTACAGTGAGATGCAGCCTGCAGCCTACAGCCTACTACAGTGAGATGCAGCCTAAAGCCTACTACAGTGAGATGCTGCCTAAAGCCTACTACAGTGAGATGCTGCCTAAAGCCTACTACAGTGAGATGCTGCCTACAACCTACAGCCTACTGCAGTGAGATGCAGCCTACAGCCTAATACAGTGAGATGCGGCCTACAGCCTACTGCAGTGAGACGCAGTATGCAGCCTACTGCAGTGAGATGCAGTATGCAGCCTACTGCAGTGAGATACAGTATGCAGCCTACTGCAGTGAGATACAGCCTACTACAGTGAGATGCAGTATGCAGCCTACAGCCTACTACAGTGAGATGCAGTATGCAGCCTACAGCCTACTGCAGTGAGATGCAGCCTACTACAGTGAGATGCAGCCTACAGCCTACTACAGTGAGATGCGGCCTACAGCCTACTACAGTGAGATGCGGCCTACAACCTACTACAGTGAGATGCAGTTTGCAGCCTACAGCAGTGAGACGCAGCCTACTACAGTGAGATGCGGCCTACAGCCTACTGCAGTGAGATGCGGCCTACAGCAGTGAGATGCAGCCTACAGCCTACTGCAGTGAGATGCAGCCTACAGCCTACTGCAATGAGATGCAGCCTACTGCAGTGAGATACACACTACTACAGTGAGATGTAGCCTGCAGCCTACAGCCTACTAGTGAGATACAGCCTACTACAGTGAGATGTAGCCTGCAGCCTACAGCCTACTACAGTGAGATACAGCCTACTACATTGAGATGCAGCCTGCAGCCTACAGCCTACTACAGTGAGATACAGCCTACTACAGTGAGATGTAGCCTGCAGCCTACAGCCTACTACAGTGAGATGTAGCATGCAGCCTACAGCCTACTACAGTGAGATGTAGCCTGCAGCCTGCAGCCTACGACAGTGAGATACAGCCTACTACAGTGAGATGCAGCCTGCAGCCTACAGCCCACTACAGTGAGATACAGCCTACTACAGTGAGATGTAGCCTGCAGCCTACTGCAGTGAGATGCAGCCTACAGCCTACTACAGTGAGATGCTGCCTACAACCTACAGCCTACTGCAGTGAGATGCAGCCTACAGCCTACTGCAGTGAGATGCAGTATGCAGCCTACAGCCTACTACAGTGAGATGCAGCCTACAGCCTAATACAGTGAGATGCGGCCTGCAGCCTACTGCAGTGAGATGCGGCCTGCAGCCTACTGCAGTGAGATGCAGTATGCAGCCTACTGCAGTGAGATGCAGTATGCAGCCTACTACAGTGAGATGCAGCCTACAGCCTACTGCAGTGAGATGCAGCCTACAGCCTACTACAGTGAGATGCAGCCTACAGCCTACTGCAGTATGCAGCCTACAGCCTACTACAGTGAGATGCGGCCTACAGCCTACTACAGTGAGATGCAGTATGCAGCCTACTGCAGTGAGATGCAGCCTACAGCCTACTACAGTGAGATGCGGCCTACTACAGTGAGATGTAGCCTACAGCCTACTACAGTGAGATAACAGCCTACTACAGTGAGATGTAGCATGCAGCCTACAGCCTACTACAGTGAGATGTAGCCTGCAGCCTACAGCCTACTACAGTGAGATACAGCCTACTACAGTGAGATACATTCTACTACAGCGAGATGTATCCTGCAGCCTACTACAGTGAGATAACAGCCTACTACAGTGAGATGTAGCATGCAGCCTACAGCCTACTACCGTGAGATGTAGCCTGCAGCCTACAGCCTACGACAGTGAGATACAGCCTACTACAGTGAGATACAGCCTACTACAGTGAGATGCAGCCTGCAGCCTACAGCCTACTACAGTGAGATACAGCCTACTACAGTGAGATGCAGCCTACAGCCTACTACAGTGAGATGCTGCCTACAACCTACTGCAGTGAGATGCAGCCTACAGCCTAATACAGTGAGATGCGGCCTACAGCCTACTGCAGTGAGATGCAGTATGCAGCCTACAGCCTACTACAGTGAGATGCAGCCTACAGCCTAATACAGTGAGATGCGGCCTACAGCCTACTGCAGTGAGATGCAGCCTACTACAGTGAGATGCAGTATGCAGCCTACTACAGTGAGATGCAGTATGCAGCCTACTACAGTGAGATGCAGCCTACAGCCTACTGCAGTGAGATGCAGCCTACAGCCTACTGCAGTATGCAGCCTACAGCCTACTACAGTGAGATGCGGCCTACAGCCTACTACAGTGAGATGCAGTATGCAGCCTACAGCCTACTGCAGTGAGATGCAGCCTACAGCCTACTGCAGTGAGATGCAGCCTACTACAGTGAGATGCAGTATGCAGCCTACTACAGTGAGATGCAGTATGCAGCCTACAGCCTACTACAGTGAGATGCAGCCTACAGCCTACTGCAGTATGCAGCCTACAGCCTACTACAGTGAGATGCGGCCTACAGCCTACTACAGTGAGATGCAGTATGCAGCCTACAGCCTACTGCAGTGAGATGCAGCCTACAGCCTACTACAGTGAGATGCGGCCTACTACAGTGAGATGTAGCCTACAGCCTACTACAGTGAGATAACAGCCTACTACAGTGAGATGTAGCATGCAGCCTACAGCCTACTACAGTGAGATACAGCCTACTACAGTGAGATACATTCTACTACAGCGAGATGTATCCTGCAGCCTACTACAGTGAGATAACAGCCTACTACAGTGAGATGTAGCATGCAGCCTACAGCCTACTACAGTGAGATACAGCCTACTACAGTGAGATGCAGCCTACAGCCTACTACAGTGAGATGCTGCCTACAACCTACTGCAGTGAGATGCAGCCTAGAGCCTAATACAGTGAGATGCGGCCTACAGCCTACTGCAGTGAGATGCAGTATGCAGCCTACTACAGTGAGATGCAGTATGCAGCCTACAGCCTACTACAGTGAGATGCAGCCTACAGCCTAATACAGTGAGATGCGGCCTACAGCCTACTGCAGTGAGATGCAGCCTACTGCAGTGAGATGCAGTATGCAGCCAACTGCAGTGAGATGCAGTATGCAGCCTACAGCCTACTACAGTGAGATGCAGCCTACAGCCTACTGCAGTGAGATGCAGCCTACTACAGTGAGATGCAGTATGCAGCCTACTACAGTGAGATGCAGTATGCAGCCTACAGCCTACTACAGTGAGATGCGGCCTACAACCTACTACAGTGAGATACAGCCTACTACATTGAGATGCAGCCTGCAGCCTACTACAGTGAGATACAGCCTACTACAGTGAGATGTAGCCTGCAGCCTACAGCCTACTACAGTGAGATGTAGCATGCAGCCTACAGCCTACTACAGTGAGATGTAGCCTGCAGCCTGCAGCCTGCACTACAGTGAGATACAGCCTACGACAGTGAGATACAGCCTACTACAGTGAGATGCAGCCTGCAGCCTACAGCCCACTACAGTGAGATACAGCCTACTACAGTGAGATGTAGCCTGCAGCCTACTGCAGTGAGATGCAGCCTACAGCCTACTACAGTGAGATGCTGCCTACAACCTACAGCCTACTGCAGTGAGATGCAGCCTACAACCTACAGCCTACTGCAGTGAGATGCAGCCTACAGCCTACTGCAGTGAGATGCAGTATGCAGCCTACAGCCTACTACAGTGAGATGCAGCCTACAGCCTAATACAGTGAGATGCGGCCTGCAGCCTACTGCAGTGAGATGCGGCCTGCAGCCTACTGCAGTGAGATGCGGCCTGCAGCCTACTGCAGTGAGATGCAGTATGCAGCCTACTGCAGTGAGATGCAGTATGCAGCCTACTACAGTGAGATGCAGCCTACAGCCTACTGCAGTGAGATGCAGCCTACAGCCTACTACAGTGAGATGCAGCCTACAGCCTACTGCAGTATGCAGCCTACAGCCTACTACAGTGAGATGCGGCCTACAGCCTACTACAGTGAGATGCAGTATGCAGCCTACAGCCTACTGCAGTGAGATGCAGCCTACAGCCTACTACAGTGAGATGCGGCCTACTACAGTGAGATGTAGCCTACAGCCTACTACAGTGAGATAACAGCCTACTACAGTGAGATGTAGCATGCAGCCTACAGCCTACTACAGTGAGATGTAGCCTGCAGCCTACAGCCTACTACAGTGAGATACAGCCTACTACAGTGAGATACATTCTACTACAGCGAGATGTATCCTGCAGCCTACTACAGTGAGATAACAGCCTACTACAGTGAGATGTAGCATGCAGCCTACAGCCTACTACCGTGAGATGTAGCCTGCAGCCTACAGCCTACGACTGTGAGATACAGCCTACTACAGTGAGATACAGCCTACTACAGTGAGATGCAGCCTGCAGCCTACAGCCTACTACAGTGAGATACAGCCTACTACAGTGAGATGCAGCCTACAGCCTACTACAGTGAGATGCTGCCTACAACCTACTGCAGTGAGATGCAGCCTACAGCCTAATACAGTGAGATGCGGCCTACAGCCTACTGCAGTGAGATGCAGTATGCAGCCTACAGCCTACTACAGTGAGATGCAGCCTACAGCCTAATACAGTGAGATGCGGCCTACAGCCTACTGCAGTGAGATGCAGCCTACTACAGTGAGATGCAGTATGCAGCCTACTACAGTGAGATGCAGTATGCAGCCTACTACAGTGAGATGCAGCCTACAGCCTACTGCAGTGAGATGCAGCCTACAGCCTACTGCAGTATGCAGCCTACTACAGTGAGATGCGGCCTACAGCCTACTACAGTGAGATGCAGTATGCAGCCTACAGCCTACTGCAGTGAGATGCAGCCTACAGCCTACTGCAGTGAGATGCAGCCTACTACAGTGAGATGCAGTATGCAGCCTACTACAGTGAGATGCAGTATGCAGCCTACAGCCTACTACAGTGAGATGCAGCCTACAGCCTACTGCAGTATGCAGCCTACAGCCTACTACAGTGAGATGCGGCCTACAGCCTACTACAGTGAGATGCAGTATGCAGCCTACAGCCTACTGCAGTGAGATGCAGCCTACAGCCTACTACAGTGAGATGCGGCCTACTACAGTGAGATGTAGCCTACAGCCTACTACAGTGAGATAACAGCCTACTACAGTGAGATGTAGCATGCAGCCTACAGCCTACTACAGTGAGATACAGCCTACTACAGTGAGATACAGCCTACTACCGTGAGATGTAGCCTGCAGCCTACAGCCTACGACAGTGAGATACAGCCTACTACAGTGAGATACAGCCTACTACAGTGAGATGCAGCCTGCAGCCTACAGCCTACTACAGTGAGATACAGCCTACTACAGTGAGATGCAGCCTACAGCCTACTACAGTGAGATGCTGCCTACAACCTACTGCAGTGAGATGCAGCCTAGAGCCTAATACAGTGAGATGCGGCCTACAGCCTACTGCAGTGAGATGCAGTATGCAGCCTACTACAGTGAGATGCAGTATGCAGCCTACAGCCTACTACAGTGAGATGCAGCCTACAGCCTAATACAGTGAGATGCGGCCTACAGCCTACTGCAGTGAGATGCAGCCTACTGCAGTGAGATGCAGTATGCAGCCAACTGCAGTGAGATGCAGTATGCAGCCTACAGCCTACTACAGTGAGATGCAGCCTACAGCCTACTGCAGTGAGATGCAGCCTACTACAGTGAGATGCAGTATGCAGCCTACTACAGTGAGATGCAGTATGCAGCCTACAGCCTACTACAGTGAGATGCGGCCTACAACCTACTACAGTGAGATGCAGTATGCAGCCTACAGCCTACTACAGTGAGATGCGGCCTACAACCTACTACAGTGAGATGCGGCCTACAGCAGTGAGATGCGGCCTACAGCCTACTACAGTGAGATGTAGCCTGCAGCCTACTACAGTGAGATACAGCCTACTACAGTGAGATGTAGCCTACAGCCTAATACAGTGAGATACAGCCTACTACAGTGAGATGTTGCCTACAGCCTACTACAGTGAGATAACAGCCTACTACAGTGAGATGTAGCCTGCAGCCTACTGCAGTGAGATGCAGCCTGCGGCCTACAGCCTACTACAGTGAGATGCAGTATGCAGCCTACAGCCTACTGCAGTGAGATGCAGCCTACAGCCTACTACAGTGAGATGCAGTATGCAGCCTACAGCTGTGAGATGCAGTATGCAGCCTACAGCAGTGAGATGCAGCCTACAGCCTACTGCAGTGAGATGCAGCCTACTGCAGTGAGATGCAGCCTACAGCCTACCACATTGAGATGCAGTATGCAGCCTACAGCACAGTGCAGTGAGATGCAGCCTACAGCCTACTACAGTGAGATGCAGCCTGCGGCCTACAGCCTACTACAGTGAGATACATATGCAGCCTACAGCCTACTGCAGTGAGATGCAGCCTACAGCCTACTACAGTGAGATACAGCCTACTACAGTGAGATGCAGCCTGCAGCCTACAGCCTACTACAGTGAGATGTAGCCTGCAGCCTACTGCAGTGAGATGCAGCCTACAGCCTACTACAGTGAGATGCTGCCTACAACCTACAGCCTACTGCAGTGAGATACAGCCTACATCCTAATACAGTGAGATGCGGCCTACAGCCTACTGCAGTGAGATGCAGTATGCAGCCTACAGCCTACTGCAGTGAGATGCAGCCTACAGCCTACTGCAGTGAGATGCAGCCTACATCCTAATACAGTGAGATGGCCTACAGCAGTGAGATGCAGCCTACAACCTACTACAGTGAGATGCAGTATGCAGCCTACAGCCTACTACAGTGAGATGCGGCCTACTACAGTGAGATGCGGCCTACTACAGTGAGATGCGGCCTACAGCCTACTGCAGTGAGATGCAGCCTACAGCCTACTGCAGTGAGATGCGGCCTACAACCTACTATAGTGAGATGCGGCCTACAACCTACTACAGTGAGATGCGGCCTACAGCAGTGAGATGCGGCCTACAGCCTACTACAGTGAGATGCGGCCTACAGCCTACTACAGTGAGATGCGGCCTACAGCCTACTACAGTGAGATGCAGTCTACTACAGTGAGATGCAGCCTACTGCAGTGAGATGCAGCCTACTGCAGTGAGATGCAGCCTACTGCAGTGAGATGCAGCCTACTGCAGTGAGATGCAGCCTACTGCAGTGAGATGCAGCCTACTGCAGTGAGATGCAGCCGACTGCAGTGAGATGCAGCCTACTGCAGTGAGATGCAGCCTACTACAGTGAGATGCAGCCTACAGCCTACTACAGTGAGATGCAGCCTACAGCCTACTACAGTGAGATGCTGCCTACAACCTACTGCAGTGAGATGCAGCCTACAGCCTAATACAGTGAGATGCGGCCTACAGCCTACTACAGTGAGATGCAGCATGCAGCCTACTACAGTGAGATGCAGTATGCAGCCTACTACAGTGAGATGCAGTATGCAGCCTACTACAGTGAGATGCAGTATGCAGCCTACTACAGTGAGATGCAGCCTACAGCCTAATACAGTGAGATGCGGCCTACAGCCTAATACAGTGAGATGCAGCCTACAGCCTACTGCAGTGAGATGCAGTATGCAGCCTACTGCAGTGAGATGCAGCCTACAGCCTACTACAGTGAGATGCAGTATGCAGCCTACAGCCTACTACATTGAGATGCAGTATGCAGCCCACTACAGTGAGATGCGGCCTACAGCCTACTACAATGAGATGCGGCCTACAACCTACTACAGTGAGATGCAGTATGCAGCCTACAGCCTACTGCAGTGAGATGCAGCCTACAGCCTACTACAGTGAGATGCGGCCTACAGCCTACTACAGTGAGATGCGGCCTACAGCCTACTACAGTGAGATGCGGCCTAGCCTAGCAGTGAGATGCAGCCTACACCTACTACAGTGAGATGCAGCCTACAGCAGTGAGATGCAGCCTACAGCCTACTACAGTGAGATGCAGCCTACTACAGCCCTACAGCCTACTACAGTGAGATGCAGCCTACAGCCTACTACAGTGAGATGCAGGCCTACAGCCTACTACAGTGAGATGCAGGCCTACAGCCTACTACAGTGAGATGCAGCCTACAGCCTACTGTGAGATGCAGCCTACAAGTGAGATACTACTACAGTGAGATGCAGCCTGCAGCCTACAGCCTACTACAGTGAGATGCAGCCTACTACAGTGAGATGCAGCCTGCAGCCTACAGCCTACTACAGTGAGATGCAGCCTACAGCCTACAGCCTACTACAGTGAGATGCGGCCTACAGCCTACTACAGTGAGATGCAGCCTACAGCCTACTACAGTGAGATGCAGTATGCAGCCTACAGCCTACTACAGTGAGATGCAGCCTACAGCCTACTACAGTGAGATGCAGCAGCCTACTACAGTGAGATGCAGTGAGATGCAGCCTACAGCCTACTACAGTGAGATGCAGCCTACTACAGTGAGATGCAGCCTACCTACTGCAGCCTAGTGAGATGTGGCCTACTACAGTGAGATGCAGTATGCCTAGCCTACAGCCTACAACTACAGTGAGATGCAGCCTACAGTGAGATGCAGCCTGCAGCCTACTACAGCCTACTACAGTGAGAGATGACAGCCTACAACCTGAGATGCAGCCTGCAGCCTACAGCCTACTACAGTGAGATGCAGCCTACTACAGTGAGATGCAGCCTGCAGCCTACTACAGTGAGATACAGCCTACTACAGTGAGATGCAGCCCTACTACAGTGAGATGCAGCCTACAGCCTACTACAGTGAGATGCATGCAGCCTACTACCTAGTGAGATGCAGCCTACTACAGTGAGATGCAGCCTACTGCAGTGAGATGCAGCCTACAGCCTACTACAGTGAGATGCAGCCTACAGCCTGCAGCCTACAGCCTACTACAGTGAGATGCAGCCTACTACAGTGAGATGCAGCCTGCAGCCTACTAGCCCTACAGCCTACTACAGTGAGATGCAGCCTACAGCCTACTACAGTGAGATGCAGCCTACAGCCTACTACAGTGAGATACAGCCTACTAGACAGCCTACTGCAGTGAGATGCAGCTACTGCAGTGAGATGCAGCCTACTACAGTGAGATGAGCAGCCCTACTGCAGTGAGAGCCTACAGCCTACTACAGTGAGATGCAGCCTACAGCCTACAGCCTACTGCAGTGAGATGCATGCAGCCTACAGCCTACTACAGTGAGATGCAGCCTACACAGCCAGCCTACAGCCTACTACAGTGAGATGCAGCCTACAGCCTACAGCCTACTACAGTGAGATGCAGTGCCTGTGAGATGCAGCCTACAGCCTACTACAGTGAGATGCAGCCTGCAGCCTACAGCCACAGTGAGATGCAGCCTGCAGCCTACACAGTGAGATGCAGCCTACTACAGTGAGATGCAGCCTACAGCCTACTACAGCCTGAGATGCAGCCTACAGCGTGAGATGCAGCCTACAGCCTACAGTGAGATGCAGTGAGATGCGGCCTACAGCCTACTACAGTGAGATGCAGCAGTGAGATGTAGCCTACAGCCTACTACAGTGAGATGCAGCCTGCAGCCTACCTACTACAGTGAGATGCAGGCCTACAGCCTACAGTGAGATGCAGCCTACAGCCTACTACAGTGAGATGCGGCCTACAGCCTGCAGCCTACAGCCTACTACAGTGAGATGCGGCCTACAGCCTACTACAGTGAGATGCAGTCTACAGTGAGATGCCTACTAGTGAGATGATGCAGCCTACTGTGAATGCAGCCTACAGCCTACTACAGTGAGATGCAGCCTACACAGTGAGATGCAGCATACAGCCTACTACAGTGAGATGCCTACAGCCTACTGCAGTGAGATGCAGCCTACAGCCTACTACAGTGAGATGCGGCCTACAGCCTACTACAGTGAGATGCGGCTGAGATGCACAACCTACTACAGTGAGATGCAGCCTACAACCTACACAGTGAGATGCGGCCTACAGTGAGATGCCTACTACAGTGAGATGCAGCCTACTACAGTGAGATGCAGCCTACAGCCTACTACAGTGAGATGCAGCCTACAGCCTACTGTGAGATGCAGTATGCAGCCTACAGCCTACTGCAGTGAGATGCAGCCTACAGCCTACTACAGTGAGATGCCTACTACAGTGAGATGCAGCCTACAGCCTACTGCAGTGAGATGCAGCCTGCAGCCTACTGCAGTGAGATACCCTACTACAGTGAGATGCAGCCTATGCAGTGAGATGCAGCCTACTACAGTGAGATGTTGCAGTGAGATGCAGCCTGCAGCCTACTGCAGTGAGATGCAGCCTGTGAGATGCAGCCTGCCTACAGCCTACTGCAGTGAGATGCAGCCTACTGCAGTGAGATGCCCTACAGCCTACTACAGTGAGATGCAGCCTAGTGAGATGCAGCCTACAGCCTACTACAGTGAGATGCAGTGAGATGCAGCCTACAGCCTACTACAGATGAGATGCAGCCTACAGCCTACTGCCTAGATGCAGCCTACAGTGAGATGTAGATGCAGCCTACAGCCTACAGTGCAGTGCAGTGATGCAGCCTACTACAGTGAGATGCAGCCTGCAGCCTACTGCAGTGAGATGCAGCCTACTACACAGTGAGATGCAGCCTACAGCCTACTACCTACTACAGTGAGATGCAGCCTACTAGTGAGATGCAGCCTACAGCCTACAGCCTACTGAGTGAGATGCAGCCTACAGCCTACTACAGTGAGATGCAGCCTACAGCCTACTACAGTGAGATGAGATACTGCAGTGAGATGCAGCCTACTACAGCCTACTACAGTGAGATGCAGCCTACAGCCTACTACAGATGAGCCTACTACAGTGAGATGCGGCCTACAGCCTACTACAGTGAGATGCGGCTACAACCTACTACAGTGAGATGCAGTCTACTACAGTGAGATACAGCCTACAGCCTGAGATGTAGCCTGCAGCCTACAGCCAGCCTACTACAGTGAGATGCAGCCTACAGCCTACTGCCTAGCCTACAGCCTACTACTGTGAGATGCAGTATGCAGCCTACAGCCAGTGAGATGCAGCCTACAGCCTACTGCAGTGAGATGCAGCCTACTGCAGTGAGATGCAGCCTACAGCCTACTACAGTGAGATGCAGCCTGCAGCCTACCACATTGAGATGCAGTATGCAGCCTACAGCACAGTGCAGTGAGATGCAGCCTACAGCCTACAGCCTACTACAGTGAGATGCAGCCTGCGGCCTACAGCCTACTACAGTGAGATGCAGCCCTACAGCCTACTGCAGTGAGATGCAGCCTACAGCCTACTGCAGTGAGATGCAGCCTACTGCAGTGAGATGCAGCCTACTACAGTGAGATGCAGCCTACTACAGTGAGATGCAGCCTACAGCCTACTACAGTGAGATGCAGCCTACAGCCTACTACAGTGAGATGCAGCCTACAGCCTACTATAGTGAGATGCGGCCTACAGCCTACTATAGTGAGATGCGGCCTACAGCCTACTATAGTGAGATGCGGCCTACAGCCTACTATAGTGAGATGCGGCCTACAGCCTACTACAGTGAGATGCAGCCTGCAGCCTACAGCCTACCACATTGAGATGCAGTATGCAGCCTACAGCCCAGTGCAGTGAGATGCAGCCTACAGCCCAGTGCAGTGAGATGCAGCCTACTGCCTACAGCCTACTACAGTGAGATGCAGCCTGCGGCCTACAGCCTACTACAGTGAGATGCAGCCTACAGCCTACTGCAGTGAGATGCAGCCTACAGCCTACTGCAGTGAGATGCAGCCTGATGAGCCTACTGTGAGATGCAGCCTGAGATGCAGCCTAGCAGCCTACAGCCTACTATAGTGAGATGCACAGCCTACTATAGTGAGATGCGGCCTACAGCCTACTATAGTGAGATGCGGCCTAGTGAGATGCAGCCTATGCAGCCTGAGATGCAGCCTACAGCCTACTGCAGTGAGATGCAGTATGCAGCCTACAGCCCAGTGCAGTGAGATGCAGCCTACAGCCCAGTGCAGTGAGATGCAGCCTACAGCCTACTACAGTGAGATGCAGCCTGCGGCCTACAGCCTACTACAGTGAGATGCAGTATGCAGCCTACAGCCTACTGCAGTGAGATGCCGTATGCAGCCTACTACAGTGAGATGCAGCCTACAGCCTACTACAGTGAGATGCAGCCTACAGCCTACTACAGTGAGATGCAGCCTACATTCTACTACAGTGAGATGCAGCCTACATTCTACTACAGTGAGATGCAGCCTACATTCTACTGCAGTGAGATGCAGCCTACAACAGTGAGATGCAGCCTACAGGCTACTACAGTGAGATGCGGCCTACAGCCTATGACAGCACTGTCGGCATTGCGGAGAGAGGTCCAGAGAATTGTTGCAGGATATCAAATGGGGTCCATTTGTCATCTTTGGAGCAAGAGTGGCGATTTCAGTGTTCAGAAACTGGCAAGTGACACTAAACTCAGCTTCCACCAAACTGTTCTGCTTAGATCCAGCAACGGCTTCACCAATGTCCCCCTCAGTGGTTTGAAATAAGGAACTCGATTAAGTCCACAATCGCCGACAAAATACAGCTGCTCATCATTAACAGGTGTTGACACCGATGTTCCCAAATAGCACTTCGAAGTCATTTTTCTTTCCACAGAGCAATGTATTACAAATGTCCTTTACTTGACACATGAGGGGCGGCAGGTAGCCTAGTGGTTAGATTACTTTGGGCCAGTAATCGTAAGGTTTGCTTGATCAAATCCCAGAGCTGACATGGTAAAAATCTGTCGTTCTGCCCCTGAACAAGGCAGTTAACCCACTGTCATTGTAAATAAGACTTTGTTCTTAACTGACTTGTTATATTTAAAAAAAAAAAAAAAAAAATGCCTGGCCAATTATTTGTTACTATTAATAGCATTCTTACAGTTAGAATACTCAGCTTGGGTGAAGGCCTTGTCTGAATTTGCATTGCACCCAACACAGAACTTTAGACATGGGAAATAAAATGCAGGATCTGCAGTCACCAAGTATTCCAGCAACTCTGTTCCTATAAACCAGCAGCTATTAGATTAACTGTTTTTTTTTACAGAAAATCTGTGGCTAGGGTAGAATTGTAGGCTAACCTGGGTTGGCTTCTCTGTTCCAAGATCATCAGAAGCAGTCGGAGGTGGCGGCTGTGAAACGGTGGGTTGGCTCTTTACGCTGAGCTAGCTGGAGCTCGGCAGCATCATCGCTGCTGGGTTTTGGCGGTCGGCCTCTGTGGTTTGATGCTGCTTCTGGACCAATATGCAGCGTGGTAAGTGTCCATGGTTCTTTTAATAAGAAATAGTACACAAGAACAACTGAATACAAAAAACAATAACCGTGGAATGAACGAAACCCAAACCAGTACCGTGTGGTGAAAAACACAGACACGGAAACAAACACCCACAAACAAACAGTGAAACCCAGGCTACCTAAGTATGATTCTCAATCAGAGACAACTAATGACACCTGCCTCTGATTGAGAACCATACTAGGCCGAAACATAGAAATCCCCAAATCATAGAAAAACAAACATAGACTGCCCACCCCAACTCACGCCCTGACCATACTAAATAAATACATAACAAAGGAAATAAAGGTCAGAACGTGACAGTATGCTTGATCAACAACCAATTTGACAGAGTATGAAGAATTTTTAAAATCATTTTGCACAATCCAGGTGTGGAAAGCTCTTCGAGTTTTACCCAAAAAGACTCACATCTGTAATCACTGCCGAAGGTGCTTCTACAAAGTACTGACTCAGGGGTGTGAACACTTATATCAATTTAATATTTCATTTTCAATAAATTTGCAACAAAGTGAAAACATGTTTTCTTTATCATCATTATGGGGTATTGTGTGTAGATGGGTGAGATGAAAAAAATATTTAATCGATTTTTGAATTCAGGCTGTAACACAACAAAATGTATGTCAGTCTTAACGAAAACCACTATACCCTAAAGCACAGCTAAATATCGTAATGTGGAAATTGAGAACAGTGGTCCAGGTGCGACAAAACTAGGGCCTGTGGGACCTGCCTTGTTGATAGTGCTGTTAAGAAGGCAGAGCAGTGCCTTTATTATGGACAGACTTCTCCCCACCTTAGTTACTGTATGTTTTGACCATGACAGTTTAAAATCCAGGGTTACTCCAAGCAGTTTAGTCACCTCAACTTGTTCAATGTCCACATGATTCATTACATTCAGTTGAGGTTTAGAGTTTAGTGAATTATTTGTCCCAAATACAATACATCAGGCATCTCAAACACAGGAAACAGAGGCTGTGTCACACCCTGACCATAGTTTGCTTTGTATGTTTCTATGTTTTGTTTGGTCAGGGTGTGATCTTGGTGGGCATTCTATGTTACATGTCTAGTTTGTCTATTTCTGTGTTTGGGCCTGATATGGTTCTCAATCAGAGGCAGGTGTTAGTCATTGTCTCTGATTGGGAACCATATTTAGGTAGCCTGTTTTGTGTTGGGTTTTGTGGGTGATTGTCTATGTTAGTTGCTTGTGTCAGCACAGTTCTCATTATAGCGTCACGGTTGTTATTCGTTTATTGGTTTGTATATTTTGTATTCAATGTTCAGTGCTTTCTTTAATTAAAAAATCATCATGAACACATACCACGCTGCATTTTGGTCCTCCGATCCTTCTTGCCTCTCCTCTTCAGATGAAGAGGAGGACGCCCATGACAGGCTGACTGAACTTACTGGTTACTGGTGTACACAAGCTCTGTCTCATCATCTAGAAGGGAGATAGGGGAGAAACCCAGGGTCATAGTCTAAATTAACACCGAGCTCTGCCTCATCATCTAGAAGGACATAGGAGAGGAACCCAGGGTCATTGGCAAACCACCCTGCATACCACTGCTGGCTTGCTTCTGAAGCTAAGCAGGGTTGGTCCTGGTCAGTCCCTGGATGGGAGACCAGATGCTGCTGGACATGGTGCTGGAGGGCCAGTAGGAGGCTCCCTTTTCTTTTTGTCTAAAAAATATCCCATTACCCCAGGGCAGTGATTGGGGACACTGCCCTGTGTAGGGTGATGTTAAACAGGTGTCCCGACTCTCTGTGGTCAGAGAGTAAATTATTATGCAGCTTTATACTGTTAGACAGATAGCGTGAATGATGCCCAGGGACAATGCGGCTCTGTATTACAAGACTTGAATGTTTAATCACTGAGTACTACAACTTAGGGACTGACAAAACACTCCAATCCTTAGACTGACCGCCATTACCCAATAGCCTCTGCTCTTCTCCCAACCTCTAGAATAGCATATCAAAATAAAAGACACATGGTGTTCACACAAATAGTTTACTCTAATTGATAAATGAGTCACAATGATTAAGTCAGTAAGATAATCATACGGTGCATTCAGAAAGTACTCAGACCCCTTGACTTTTTCCACATTTTGTTACGTTACAGCCTTATTCTAAAATGAATTAGATAAACATGTTCCTTATCAATCAACACATTATACCCCAATGTCACGCCCTGACCATAGATATCTGTTTTCTATATATTTTGGTTAGGTATAGGGTGTGACTAGGGTGGGTACTCTAGGTTTTTGTATGTCTAGGGTTTTTTGTATGTCTAGGGGTTTTGTATGTCTATGTTGGCCTGATATGGTTCCCAATCAGAGACAGCTGTTTTGGGGATAATATTTAAGGCAGCCCTTTTTCCCACTTTCTGGTGTGGGATCTTGTCTACAGTTAGGTGCCTGTGTGCACAAATCAAAATCAAATCAAATCAAATTTATTTATATAGCCCTTCGAACATCAGCTGATATCTCAAAGTGCTGTACAGAAACCCAGCCTAAAACCCCAAACAGAAAGCAATGCAGGTGTAGAAGCACGGTGGCTAGGAAAAACTCCCTAGAAAGGCCAAAACCTAGGAAGAAACCTAGAGAGGAACCAGGCTATGTGGGGTGGCCAGTCCTCTTCTGGCTGTGCCGGGTGGAGATTATAACAGAACATGGCCAAGATGTTGAAATGTTCATAAATGACCAGCATGGTCCAATAATAATAAGGCAGAACAGTTGAAACTGGAGCAGCAGCACAGCCAGGTGGACTGGGGACAGCAAGGAGTCATCATGTCAGGTAGTCCTGAGGCATGATCCAAGGGCTCAGGTCCTCCGAGAGAGAGAAAGAAAGAGAGAGAGAATTTAGAGAGAGCACACTTAAATTCACACAGGACACCGAATGGGACAGGAGAAGTACTCCAGATATAACAAACTGACCCTAGCCCCCCGACACATAAACTACTGCAGCATAAATACTGGAGGCTGAGACAGGAGGGGTCAGGAGACACTGTGGCCCCATCCGAGGACACCCCCGGACAGGGCCAAACAGGAAGGATATAACCCCACCCACTTTGCCAAAGCACAGCCCCCACACCACTAGAGGGATATCTTCAACCACCAACTTACCATCCTGAGACAAGGCTGAGTATAGCCCACAAAGATCTCCGCCATGGCACAACCCAAGGGGGGGGGCGCCAACCCAGACAGGATGATCACATCAGTGACTCAACCCACTCAGGTTGCACACTAGTAGCTTCACGTTCCGTTTGGTTGTTTGTTGTTTTGTTTTTGTTTTAGTTTCAGTTCATAAAAAATATGTGGAACTCTATTCACGCTGCGCCTTGGTCTCTTCATTATGATGAGTGTGACACCCATCATGATAAAGTGAAAACAGGTTTTTAGACATTTTTGCAAATCTATAAAAAATATAAAACAGACGTACCTTATTTAACATAAGTATTCAGACTCTTTGCTATGAGACATGAAATTAAGCTCAGGTGCATCCTGTTTCCATTGATCATCCTTGAGATGTTTCTACAACTTGATTGGAGTCCACCTGTGGTAAATTCAATTGATTGGACATGATTTAGAAAGGCACACACCTGTGTCTATATAAGGTCCCACAGTTGACAGTGCATGTCAGAGCAGAAACCAAGACAAAAAATGTCTGCAGCGTTGAAGGTCGCCAGGAACACACTTCATTCTTAAATGGAAGTGGGGGAGCAGCAACAACAATAATTTAGTCAATTGTAGAATACATGTAAGGTTGTAGCGTAACAAAATGTGAAAAGGTCAAGGGGTCTGAGTACTTTCAGAATACACAGTGTAACAGAAACATACAGGTGACTTGTTTACATTCTATCACATCTCATTCTATAACGACTACAGGTAACTAGTTTACATTCTATCACATCTCATTCTATAACGACTACAGGTAACTAGTTTACATTCTATCACATCTCATTCTATAACGACTACAGGTAACTAGTTTACATTCTATCACATCTCATTCTATAACGACTACAGGTAACTGTTAGTTTACATTCTATCACATCTCATTCTATAACGACTACAGGTAACTAGTTTACATTCTATCACATCTCATTCTATAACGACTACAGGTAACTGTTAGTTTACATTCTATCACATCTCATTCTATAACGACTACAGGTAACTAGTTTACATTCTATCACATCTCATTCTATAACGACTACAGGTAACTAGTTTACATTCTATCACATCTCATTCTATAACGACTACAGGTAACTAGTTTACATTCTATCACATCTCATTCTATAATGACTACAGGTAACTAGTTTACATTCTATCACATCTCATTCTATAATGACTACAGGTAACTAGTTTACATTCTATCACATCTCATTCTATAATGACTACAGGTAACTGCCAAAGTAAAGGAAACACCAACATGGTGTGTTAATAGGGCGTTGTGCACCACGAGACACCAGAACAGATTCAATGCACCTTAACATCGATTCTACAAGTGTCTGAAACTCTATTGGAGGGAGCAATTCCATAATTTAGTGTTTTGTTGATGGTGGTGGAAAAACACTGTCTCGGGCACCACTCAGGCAATACAATCTCCCATAAATGTTCTACTAGGTTGGGATCTGGTGACTGAGACAGACGCACGCACAACGCACACATATCTACTACTCACTGGGATCCTCTCAGGCTCCTTCCCCCTTGACCCATCCTCCTCTACTTTCTTCACTGCCTCAGCATACGACACCTTCTGCACTGCTCAGACTCTGGCCCCTTCAACCTGCATCTCTCTCACAGGACACTTCCGATCCCCAGAAACACGGACACCCCTACAGCTGACACACACAACTTTAAGGGATTGGATCTCTTAACCTTTAACCATTCATAAAAACATTCACTGACAGTTCTGTTAAAGTTCAAGGTGAACCTATTTTTAATCTTGAAGTTGATATAAACATGGTCTTTGTGTCTTTGGGCCATTGCATCTATCCATGAGCCACTGAATGCAATAAGCAGTATCATCAAATCAAATCAAATCAAATGTTATTGGTCACATACAGTCGTATGAAAAACTTTGGGCACCCCTGCATAATAATTTACTCTGTCGTCACAGAAAATGATCACAGTGGCATGCCATTCATTTTCTAATAAAAGCTGAGTACTGGGGCATTGTCCAGACAAAGATTTTTAGTGTAGCAATATTAAGTTGTATGAAATTAAATCTGATGTGAAAAATATGCAAAAATGTGGGCACCCTTGTCATTCTGTTGATTTGAATACCTGTAACTACTTAGCACGGCTTAATTGGAACACAATTGGTTTGGTGAGCTCATTAAGCCTTGAACTTCATAGACAAGTGCATCCAATCATGAGAAAATGTATTTAAGGTGGCCGATTGCAAGTTGTTGTTCTCTTTGACTCTCATCTGAAGAGTGGCAACATGGGGGCCTCAAAACAACTCTCAAATGACCTGAAAACAAAGATTGTTCAACATTATGGTTTAACGGAAGGCTACAAAAAGCTATCGCAGCGATTTAAGCTGTCAGTGTCCACCGTGAGGAACATAGTGAGGAAATGGAAGACCACAGGCACAGCTCTTGTTGAGGCCAGAAGTGGCAGGCCAAGTAAAATATTGGAGAGGCAAAGGCGAAGGATGGTGAGAACGGTCAAAAACAGCCCACAGACCACCTCCAAAGACCTACAACATCATCTTGCTGCAGATGGTGTCACTGTGCATCGTTCAACAATTCAGCGCACTTTGCACAAGGAGAAGCTGAATGGGAGAGTGATGCGGAAGAAGCCTTTTCTGCACACATGCCACAAACAGAGTCGCTTGAGGTGTGCAAACGCACATTTGGACAAGCCAGCTTCATTTTGGATTAAGGTGCTGTGGACTGATGAAACAAAGAGTGAGTTATTTGGTCATAACAAGGGACGTTATGCATGGCGGCAAAAGAACACAGCGTTCCAAGAAAAACACTTGCTACCCACAGTAAAATTTGGCGGGGGTTCCATCATGCTTTGGGGCTGTGTGGCCAGGGCCGGTACTGGGAATCTTGTTAAAGTTGAGGGTCGCATGGATTCCACTCAATATCAGCAGATTCTTGGGAATAATGTTGAAGAATCAGTCAAAAGTTGAAGTTACGCCGGGGCTGGATATTTCAACAAGACAACGACCCAAAACACTGCTCAAAATCTACCCGGGAATTTATGCAGAGGAACAAGTACAATGTTCTGGAATGGCCATCCCAGTCCCCAGACCTGAATATCATTGAGAATCTGTGGGATGATTTGAAGCGGGCTGTCCATGCTCGGCAACCATCAAACCTAACTGAACTGGAGATGTTTTGTAAGGAGGAATGGTCCAAAATACCTTCATCCAGAATCCAGGCACTCATTAGAGGCTATGGGAAGCGTCTAGAGGCTGTTATTTTAGCAAAAGGAGGCTCTACTAGATATTGATGTGATTTTTCTATTAGGTTGCCCAAATTTATGCACCTGTCTAATTTGGTTTTGATGCATATTGCACATTTTCTGTTAATCTAATAAACCTCATTTCACTACTGAAATATTACTGTGTCCATCAGTTACTTGATAGATCAAAATGAAATTGCTGATCCAAACACACAATTATTTATAAATGGAAATCCTGAAAATTGTCAGGGGTGTCCAAACTTTTTCACACGACTGTACATGTGTTTAGCTACATCAATCCAGCAGAAGGGTCTCTACCAAATGCAACCCCATCTAGGACACATCTAGGACACATCTAGGCCACATCTAGGCCACATCTAGGACACATCTAGGCCACATCTAGGACACATCTAGGCCACATCTAGGCCACATCTAGGCCACATCTAGGAAACATCTAGGACACATCTAGGCCACATCTAGGCCACATCTAGGACACATCTAGGACACATCTAGGCCACATTTAGGCCACATCTAGGACACATCTAGGACACATCTAGGCCACATTTAGGCCACATCTAGGACACATCTAGGACACATCTAGGACACAATTAGGACATTTCTTCAAACGAGTTTCAAATACAATTTCCCCAAATAATACGAATATAGAATGGCCAAATGTCAATACACCTACTGTATAGGAAAACACCAGAATAAAAGGTTTGACATTTAAATAAATATAATACATGAACCTTTTTTGAATATTCACAACAATATTTATTAAAGACAACATTTAAATGTAATCAAAATTTAAATGTAATCTAAATCTAAATGTAATCTAAATCTAAATGTAATCTAAATCTAAATGTAATCTAAATCTAAATGTAATCTAAATCTAAATGTAATCTAAATCTAAATAATCTAAATCTGGTTACAGATCTGTAGCATCTGTCCCTAATGTTGAACACAGTGAGGTCTGTTTAGCAGAGTGAAAATGTCTCCTCCTAAGTCAGTCTGAGAGTTCACAACTGTACCAGTGTGTTGAGGTTTACATGGTTTTAGGCCTGGATTCAATCTGGACCACTGAAGATCCGCATTAGTGGAAATGAAATGCATCGTTCCTGCATTCACGGTAAACTATTTACTGTAGGGCCTTTCAAGTACTTTCCAAGACATTTGTGAGAAAATATTAGGATTTTTTTTTATTTGAATAAAGAAGTACTTTAAAATTGTAATGTATTTTTTAAATACTCCCATGATTTAGAACTTCTACAGTAGAACATTTCCAGACACATTATTTACCATTATTCTACTGTAGACGTTCTAACGCTTTTCTAATTAATAAGAAAATATTTGAAAAAACATGCAAATACTTCCAATTAGAAGAGGTAGATTTCGTTGGGATACAGTACACCGATATGTCCAATATGTGGACCTGTATATAAAGAAATGTCCCATCAGTCTGCCTCTAGATTGTCTGGTGCCCGGCTACACCTGTCCAAAAGCTCTGTCTCAACATGACCATTTCTTTGATGGTTATTTCCTTCAACTTTTATGGTTCCACCGCTGGCTCCACAACCTAGATCAACATGGATCAGTGTTATATTCATATTTAACCACATAGTTCAGTGTTTTAGTCATAATTAACAATGCACTGAAGCACATCTAGCTACAGAATAAAATGTATGTAGGGCCAGCTGATTTTCACATACTGGTCACTCCTCAAATGTGAAATAATATAGTGTTTGGATGTACATGGAAATAAAATCTTTAGATTTGTCACTGACAGAGTAATTACAGACTGAGACAACTTTATACAGTACTGAATCTCATTTCATTACAAGAAGTAAAACATCGGAAATTGTAACTTACGTTTTTTGTACACAAAATAACCCCCGATGGAAAACAGAATCAATACTAGAATGATCAGTACTATTGTGATAATGATGGGAGTAAAGCCTTCCTGATCATCACCTGTGAGAAAAAGACAAGATGAGTGATTCAGTTTTCAGTTCATGAATATTAGGCAGTGAGTGGTGGTGTTACGTCCTGTCACATGTACCTGCAGGGTCAGTGTTAATGCTGGGGCTGACGATGGTTGTGTTGCTCACAGTCTCTCTCAGAACGGGGTTGAAGATATGGCAGGTCACCGTCTGATTTTCTGTTATATTCACTTGGCTCCAGACGCTGTACAGTCCACTTTCAGAATCCAGAGTAATATTGGTCTGTACTTCCCACGGGTCCAGAGTGAGGTTCCCACGGTCCTGGATGGTCCATGTGACCATTGGTTGTGGGTATCCCCCCTGGGTTGAACACGTGGCATTCATATTTGTCTTGTTCACAGTCACACTGGGTGTCGGGAACCGTGCTGAAAGCGAACAAAATAAATAGAACAAGATGTTAGAAAGGTGCCATAGTAATGTTTGATGATGTCCTACAATGACCGTATTAATGCTGTGAATGATTCACACAGGTGGACATGGTATCAAACACATCCAATACATGGTTCCCATGTGGTTGATGCTATTCCATTCCAGACATTATTACGAGCTAGCCTCCCCTCAGAAGCCTCCTGTGTTATTAACTCAACCATACCTGCCACAAGTAGGGTAGTGGGACACGTGTGGATATGCTTATCATTCTCGCCAAACAGTGTAGCGAAAGCACTGTAGACATTCCGGTTGTCTTCAAGTGTTACTTGGCTGAGTTTGATAGAGATATTCCCAGAACTCATCTCAGACACAAAGGCTTTAGTTCTGTTTGTGTAAAAGCTATCCTGATGTTGATTCTCTTCTCCTTTGTTGAACGAGTACAACACTCTTTCGGACTTGTCTTGCCAATGGAACCGGAGTCTTGCTGTGTCGATGGCCGTGGATGATTTCAGGTCACAGGACAGGAGAACAGACTCTCCTATAATCCCAGTGACTTCATTCTCAGATGCAGCTGGTGCTGAAACGTACCAATATGTCAAAGTTACAAACTAAGCTCAGAATTCAATGATACAACCACATGTAAATCACAACCACATGCTAACAATGCTACAACCACATGTATATCACAACTACGTTTTTCATCTGATATATATGATTAATTTATTAATTTATCAGAGCCATGAGTTTCTGTGTGAAAGTATGTGTGGAATGTGTGTGTACAAGCCGGGAGACTGAATGAATGATTCGATGGCCTCAAGGAGACAATTTCCTGTTTAGACATGCGAACAACCCTATCCAAATAGCCATTACTTGCCGCACATCGTGATCTAAATAAATAAATCATAAAATGTGCCTTTGGTTGTATGTTGTATTTGTAAGTAAAGGCCCAGGTACAGATGAGGAAGCCACGAGGGACACAAACCACAGTGACACGATAGAGAATATAAAACTTACCAGGCAACAACAAAATACTGATTAATATCAGGATGGCCATTGGACTCTGCAGGATTCTGGTGGAAAACAAGATGGAAAACAGGATGGAAAGCAGGATGGAAAACAAGATAGAAAATGAAACAACAAAGTAGCTTGGAGTTGACTGTACACTGTGTAAAATGCTCCTGAGCGAAGAGGAAAAAGTAAATGAGGTGTCCGACAAGAGAAACAGTTTTCCTTGTAACAGTATTATATCTGGTTCAGGGGTCATTCCGTCACATCCGTATTTACAAAATCCTAACAAACACGTTCAACACAACGCTAGTATCAGTATTTCACCATAACCTGTTGATCATCGTCTTCGTCAGCCACTGTCTGAGATGCATGACTCACTGTGTCGTGTGTCTGCGGTGTCAAAGCTTTCTGTTTCTAATACAGTGTATTACCACCACGAAGGAGCTAGTCGGGTCACACTACATAAAACATGCTACGAGGATGCAGTACAAAGCAGGTTTTGCTTTGTCAACAGGTAATTACCATCTGCTTGCATGGAGGATACTTGCTTCATAAAAACCCATTCCTGTCAGGAGGATCAGTATCATGCTCATCAACACACTGATCACAGGGAGCATAAAGGTTGACCTTACCAGACATGTCTCTCCCTCCTCTTGATAATAGGCATGTTTGACCCCATGTCCTGTCTGTGATGTCCTATGAGAAATGCTTGTCAACCATATGTTCACTGCTCACAAGCAAATCACAGCTCCCTTCCCTCCTCCCATCCTCATCTCAAACAGCTCCCTCCCCTCCTTCCCTCCTGATCTCAAAAGCTCCCTCCCCGGGGCCTCCCGGGTGGCACAGTGGTCTAAATCTCTGTGCCACCAGAGATTCTGGGTTCGCGCCCAGGCTCTGTTGCTGCCGGCCATGACCGGGAGGCCCATGGGGCGGCGCACAATTGGCCCAGCGTCATCCAGGTTAGGGAGGATTTGGCAGGCAGGGATATCCTTGTTGCGCACTAGCGACTCCTGTGGCGGGCCGGGCGCAGTGCACGCTGACCAGGTCACCAGGTGTACGGTGTTTCCTCAGACACATTGGTGCTTCTGGGTTGGATGTGCATTGTGTCAAGAAGCAGTGCGGCTTGGCTTGGTGGTGTTTCGGAGGACGCATGGCTCTCGACCTTCGCCTCTCCCGAGTTCGCCTCTCCCGACTACTACCAATTGGATACCATGAAAAAGGGGGTAAAACATTTAAATAAATAAAAAGCTCCCTCCTCATCTCAAACAGCTCCTTCCCCTCCTCCCCTCCTCATCTCAAACAGCTCCCTCCCCTCCTCCCCTCCTCATCTCAAACAGCTCCCTCCCCTCCTCCCCTCCTCATCTCAAACAGCTCCTTCCCCTCCTCCCCTCCTCATCTCAAACAGCTCCCTCCCCTCCTCCCCTCCTCATCTCAAACAGCTCCCTCCCCTCCTCATCTCAAACAGCTCCTTCCCCTCCTCCCCTCCTCATCTCAAACAGCTCCCTCCCCTCCTCATCTCAAACAGCCCCCTCCCCTCCTCCTCATCTCAAACAGCTCCCTCCCCTCCTCATCTCAAACATCTCCCTCCCCTCCTCATCTCAAACATCTCCCTCCTCATCTCAAACAGCTCCCTCCCCTCCTCCCCTCCTCATCTCAAACAGCTCCCTCTCTGGGTCACCTGATGCTGGAACCCCCTTATGGAACCTCCTCATCCCCTCAAATAACAGGTGATTACCTAAGGTCAATTTCAACTGACTAATGACAAATATAAGATCTCTCTCTCCCCTCCACAAGTGAAACGGTGAGGCTAAGTAGCAACAACCCTGAACCTAAATCAGATATGTGGATGAAATGGCTTACTTCCTGTGTTTGTGTACGCTGACGTTGTAGAACCGGTTTAGTTACTGCAGTACCATCATAGAGGAGTACTTGAAGATGCCATGAATTAACATAGTATATAACATCTGAATAACTTAACAAATGTAATAGTTTATGAAGAGAAAACACACTTTAGTAGAAAACATATAAAACAATATATAATTATACATCATGTGCAACAAAAGGATCATAATCCTACATTTAATTTCTAGTCAAGCTACCACACCATACGCATCATGACTCATCTGGGTCAGGTGATAGGAGCCGAATAGCAAGTTAACCAGTCAGGTTCAGGCACAATGTCCCTGACAATATCTCACTGTAAATACTGTTGCATGCTTCTCTTTTAACCTGCTGAGGTTACGGTGAAAACATTCCATGTTGTGTATTTTATTCCCATTAAATAAGTCATTAAAATCTTGATAAACACAGACATAGGAGGAATATCCGTACCAAACTGTATTTTCAGGAGTTTGTCTGCCCCCTGGTTGAGTAGTATAGAGAGAAATATGGTGTCTCCTATTGGAAGAGGTGTTGAGTACAGAGAGAAATATGGTGTCTCCTATTGGAAGAGGTGTTGAGTACAGAGAGAAATATGGTGTCTCCTATTGGAAGAGGTGTTGAGTACAGAGAGAAATATGGTGTCTCCTATTGCCCTGGAAGAGGTGTTGAGTACAAAGAGAAATATGGTGTCTCCTAAAGAGGTATGAGTATGGTGTCTCCTATTGGAAGAGGTGTTGAGTACAGAGAGAAATATGGTGTCTCCTATTGCCCTGGAAGAGGTGTTGAGTACAGAGAGAAATATGGTGTCTCCTATTGCCCTGATATGAGAGAAATGTGTCTCTATTGGAAGAGGTGTTGAGTACAGAGAGAAATATGGTGTCTCCTATTGGAAGAGGTGTTGAGTACAGAGAGAAATATGAAAGAGGTATGGTGTTGAGTACAGAGAGAAATATGATGTCTCCTATTGGAAGAGGTGTTGAAGTACAGAGAGAAATATGGTGTCTCCTATTGCCCTGGAAGAGGTTGGAAGAAATATGGTGTTGAAGAGGTGTTGAGTATAGAGAGAAATATGGTGTCTCCTATTGGAAGAGGTGTTGAGTACAGAGAGAAATATGGTGTCTCCTATTGGAAGAGGTGTTGAGTACAGAGAGAAATATGGTGTCTCCTATTGCCCTGAAGAGGTGTTGAGTACAGAGAGAAATATGGTGTCTCTTGTTGCCCAAGAAGAGGTCTTCACTGATTTTAGGTTAGAAGAGAAGTTTAATACTCAAGAGCTCCAATTTGTACCATATAAATGTGATAATATGTAGAACCAGACAACATAGTTTAAATTAAGCCTTTAAAATCGATAGGTCGTGTTGTGGTAATGCATCTTATCATGAAAGTCAGATGCCAATCGCCATATAAAGTCCAAAGAAGAAAAAGCCTGGAAGGAGAAGAGATGACTACAAACGATTCAGTTGATCATTTTATGTGTGGATGAATTGTCGGAGTAGAGGATCTTGTGCATTTCAGGTAAAATAACAACTCAACGTTTATATCCCAGGACAAATTAGCAAGAAACAGCAAGCTAGAGAGAGAGTGAGAGGTCGGTTATACAAAACAGCTAACCAATCTGTGAGTAAAGCGACGCTGACACTTAAAACCAACAAGCCATGACTTCCCATGGAATTTATTTATTTTACTAGGCAAGTAAAAGTCCGTTAAGAACAAATTCTTATTTACAATGACGGCCTCCACCAGCCAAACCCAGACAACGCTGGGCCAATTGTGCGCCACACGGCCAGTTGTGGATTCGAACCAGGGTGTCTGTAGTGACACCTCTTGCACTGAGAGGCAGTGCCTTAGACCGCTGTGATACAGCCTGGATTCGAACCAGGGTGTCTGTAGTGACACCTCTTAGACCGCTGCGCCACACGGCAGCCCATAAGAACAACAAAGAACAACTTGGAGAGTACAATCATTGGTCGCGGCCGGTTGCGACAGAGCCTGGGCGCGAACCCAGAGTCTCTGGTGGCACAGCTGGCTCTGTAGTGCAGCGCCCTTAACGACTTTAATGGAAACTTAAATCCGGTTTACCAATTTTTTTTCCAGCATGTTAAATGTGCAACCAGGGAGGAAAGAAACCTAGACCACCCTTACTCCACACACAGAGACGTGTACAAAGCTCTACCTCACCCTCCATTTGGCAAATCTGACCATAATTCTATCCTCCTGATTCCTGCTTACAAGCTAAAACTAAAGCAGGAGGTACCAGTGACTCGGTCCATAAGAAAGTGGTCAGCAAAGCAGATGCTAAGCTACAGGACTGTTTTGCTAGCACAGACTGGAATATGTTCCGGGATTCTTCCGATGGCATTGAGGAGAACACCAAATCAGTCATTGGCTTCATTAATAAGTGCATCGATGACATCATCCCCAGTATGTACATACCCCATCCAGAACCCATGGATTACAGGCAACATCCGCACTGAGCTAAACCCTGAAGCTTATGAAATCCCGCTATGCCCTCTGTTGAACCATCAAACAGACAAAGCATCAATATAGGACTAAGATTGAATTGTACTACACCTGCTCCGATGCTCCACGGATGTGGCAAGGTTAGCTAACAATTACAGGCTACAAAGCTAAGCACAGCACCGAGCTGCCCAGTGACACGAGCCTATCAGATGAGCTCAATTATTTATATGCTTGCTTCGAGGTAAGCAACACTGAAACATGCATGAGAGCATCAGCTGTTCCGGATGACTGTGTGATCAAGCTCTCTGTTGCCTTTAAACATGTCAACATTCACAAGGCTGCGGGGCCAGATGGATTACCAGGATGTGTACTCCAAGCATGCGCTGACCAACTGGCAAGTGTCTTCACTGAAATGTTCAACCTGTCCCTGACTGAGTCTGTAATACCAACATGTTTCAAGCAGACCACCATAGTCCCTGTGCCCATGAACACTCAGGTAACCTACCTAAATGACTAACACAGAAACCCTAGACCTACTGCAATTTGCATACCACTTTCACGACGTTGGCCTGGGGGAAGGTTTATGGCAGTCATAAATACCTCTCCCCCCTTTTTCCTCTCTCTACCCTACTGATGTGAAATTTGAAAAACCCTTGGTTAGTGCCACAACGCCACTCATTTGGGAGGAAATGTAATGATATATTTCATGAGTGTGGGTGCGTTGTTACCATCTGCCTAAGTTACTGCCCAGATCTTCCCGTCTGGACGACCAGACGACGGGTTTGGACATCCGCTGCCGAGCCATGGAGCGGACTTCATTCGCAGAAACCCTACCCGGGTCGACCAGTAGATGGGGACCCCAACGATGGCCCACAACCAGGACAATCCACGGTCATTTTTATGTTGGTTTGCAACATGCAGGTTAATCGCAAGATTGAACCCAACATGGGAGGACTGTCATGACGTTGGCCTGGGGGTAGGTTTATGACAGTCATAAATATCTCTTCCCCCCTTTTTCCTCTCTCTACCCTACTGATGTGAAATTTGAAAACCCCTTGGTTAACATAGAGATTCTGGGAACATCAGAAGGTGGGGGGAAATTAACTATATTCTGGTAATCCGACCAATGCGGTGGTACTTGAATATGACGTCAGTTCGGTTGTCATCTGAGACATTCCCATCAATGATAGGATGACATAAACTCTACAGTGGAAAGTCTGCATATTGTAGTTATCGGATTCACATGGAATTGTTGTTTAATTTAAATGTTTGAATATAAATTATTGGTGAAGAGATGAAATGTAATTTTAGCTTCCAAATTAGAGATTTGGGTTTTCATAAGGTTAGGGCTCTGCTGAATCAGTGGCCCGCCCCTGTGAAGAGACATGGGTTATAAAACCTTTCAGACACACCCTTCTCCCTCCACTATATAAAGCCTTGACGAAAATGTAACCTCCTGTTCCAAGTACGTGAGGTCTGCAGCCTCTGCGTTAAAAGGACTAACATGTCAACTACAGAACTAAGCCAACCTTAGCGTGAGCTTTGGTTGTGAATGGTATGAACTTTGAACTCTTATTGACTACAGAAGTGATACCTATTAGCCGTTGAGTTAGCAACAGCAGCTGCAAATGTGGGCTAGGAAAGAACAGACAGAGTATCCCGTCTACCACACAATGACGTTACTACAACATATCTAGGTTACCACCAGATACATTCTTCAAAGGACAAAGGACTCGGTTGGGCAACACGGCCTTCCATCTACCACCAACCTACCGAAGCGCAGCTCAGAGTAAATATTCATTGCATTTTTCTTTTCCAAATGGGCGGTAATTTAGAATGCATAAGATACTGTATTTACGATAGCACAGATTCTTCCTTTGTTCCTCAGTCTTCCCGCGCTTTCACTCAAACCCAGCCCCTTTTCTTTTGTGTAACCAGCTGTCATATCTGTTCCGCCCGCTAGGGACGTTTTCTTTATGACGTAATTTGTAATCAATGCTGTGTATATGTAATTATGTGTGATTAGTTAGGTATTTAGTAAATAAATAATTAAACCCAATTTTGTATTGCTGATTCAACTTGTTAGCCAGGGTTCGTGAAGATAACTAAGAATTTACAACTTTCAGATGAGACTGAATTAAGGTGACGATTAATAATGACTGCTATTGATGTAAAATATTACGAGGTCTTTAAGAGTTTATTCGGAAGATAACAGCTCTATAAATATTATTTTGTGGTGCCCCGACTCTCTAGTTAATTACATTTACATGATTAGCTCAATCAGGTCATATTAATTACGGATAAATTATTTTATAGAATAGCATGTCATATCACTTAATCCCGCATAGCCAAAGACACAACATATTGGTGCCCCCGTGTGAGGAATCTAAAATAGAATGACGCTTTCATTTTGATTCAGCCTGTATAAAATTGAAAAGCAGATTACATAAAATACCAAGTTTATTATACACATTATGGGTGTTAAAGACAAGCATTATTGGGTGTGTGTGTGCTGAGCATTCCCCGCCTCCGTGTTGTTCTCTGACGTAGTCAGTGGGTACCGTAAGCGAATACATTTCTGTATGAGGGCTGATTAAGCTAATTATAGAAATCTGAGAAATAGAGCCTTTGGCCAAACGCAGGGCTATTTCTGCCTCGCGCATTTCAGACGCGGGTAGGCTCAGTCATTATTAATTTCTCGAGCGAGGACAAAGAGCCAGCCGATTGAAATTCAGGAGATATAAGCTTGACCAGCGATAATTATCTCTGTTTCTACTGAGTAGACCAAGGTGCATTTCGTTGTGCATTTCGTTGTTTGCCGCGTGTTCCGGTTAAAACATCGTCAAAAAAACGCCGAAAAGGGTTTGAAGTAGAACCTTTCTCTTGCCAAGGGAATCCTATGTTCTGCATTTTTCAGGCACAAAGTAGGGTTTAGCTTGCATGTGTAGAGGACTGCTAATTCCTATGTAGGTGACATTACATTACTATTAATTCCTATGTAGGTGACATTACATTACTATTAATTCCTATGTAGGTGACATTACACTACTATAGCTGAGACAACGTATTTTCATAAGTAAAACAGGTTGGGCCCCATATAGGATATTTCTCACACACACACTCACTCAAATCATCCAGAACACTGTCACAACAGGATACTCCTAGCCACAGGTGCTAGCCGGCAGTTCGGCCACAACTCCCCTGAAGATAGGGACGCACACACTTTACACACTGACCCCAGAAGACAGGGACGACGCACATACAGTACACACATAGCTGCCGAGGACACCCAGATAAGACACCCACAGATTGGCAGAAAGCCTAGACTTAGTGACTGAAGATAGCGCACACACCAGATCTCCTTTTCAGCTGAACATGGTGTGACGACCAAGAACAGGCATGGCAGGATTCTACAATGACGGACAGACAACAGAGCCAATGCCGGATGACTACACCCCAGCCTGATCCAATCCGAAGATCCGATCTCCTAGAAATCAACCTACTTTCTGTTCTGTATATGAAGCTTGTACCCACTGTTAGCAAGTGCCTTTTTGCTAGTCTCTGATGAGCTAACAGAGGGGCCCGTATATACGCCGTACCAGATATCTTCACTCTGAATAAACCTACATTTACATTTAAGTCATTTAGCAGACGCTCTTATCCAGAGCGACTTACAAATTGGTGCGTTCACCTTAAGACATCCAGTGGAACAGCCACTTTACAATAGTGCATCTAAATCTTTTAAGGGGGGTGAGAAGGATTACTTTATCCTATCCTAGGTATTCCTGAAAGAGGTGGGGTTTCAGGTGTCTCCGGAAGGTGGTGATTGACTCCGCTGTCCTGGCGTCGTGAGGGAGTTTGTTCCACCATTGGGGGGCCAGAGCAGCGAACAGTTTTGACTGGGCTGCGCGGGAACTGTACTTCCTCAGTGGTAGGGAGGCGAGCAGGCCAGAGGTGGATGAACGCAGTGCCCTTGTTTGGGTGTAGGGCCTGATCAGAGCCTGGAGGTACTGAGGTGCCGTTCCCCTCACAGCTCCGTAGGCAAGCACCATGGTCTTGTAGCGGATGCGAGCTTCAACTGGAAGCCAGTGGAGAGAGCGGAGGAGCGGGGTGACGTGAGAGAACTTGGGAAGGTTGAACACCAGACGGGCTGCGGCGTTCTGGATGAGTTGTAGGGGTTTAATGGCACAGGCAGGGAGCCCAGCCAACAGCGAGTTGCAGTAATCCAGACGGGAGATGACAAGTGCCTGGATTAGGACCTGCGCTGCTTCCTGTGTGAGGCAGGGTCGTACTCTGCGGATGTTGTAGAGCATGAACCTACAAGAACGGGCCACCGCCATGATGTTAGTTGAGAACGACAGGGTGTTGTCCAGGATCACGCCAAGGTTCTTAGCGCTCTGGGAGGAGGACACAATGGAGTTGTCAACCGTGATGGCGAGATCATGGAACGGGCAGTCCTTCCCCGGGAGGAAGAGCAGCTCCGTCTTGCCGAGGTTCAGCTTGAGGTGGTGATCCGTCATCCACACTGATATGTCTGCCAGACATGCAGAGATGCGATTCGCCACCTGGTCATCAGAAGGGGGAAAGGAGAAGATTAATTGTGTGTCGTCTGCATAGCAATGATAGGAGAGACCATGTGAGGTTATGACAGAGCCAAGTGACTTGGTGTATAGCGAGAATAGGAGAGGGCCTAGAACAGAGCCCTGGGGGACGCCAGTGGTGCGAGCGCGTGGTGAGGAAACAGATTCTCGCCACGCCACCTGGTAGGAGCGACCTGTCAGGTAGGACGCAATCCAAGCGTGGGCCGCGCCGGAGATGCCCAACTCGGAGAGGGTGGCGAGGAGGATCTGATGGTTCACAGTATCGAAGGCAGCCGATAGGTCTAAATGTAATAAACCTGTCGCTTGTCGTACAATCTACCACCTTGTCTGCATCGATCCTTGACCGACTCACCCTTTATCATATCCCATTATTAACAGAAATGGTAGCCAGAGGATGGTTAAATAACGATCCATCAAAGTGAGTTGATTTGGGTGTGAGAGGGAGAGAGGGTGAAAGGACGATTCACGGAGGACAGAGGTGAAGGAATTCGGGGGGGGACAACAATTCTGCTCAACTCGGTAAACTGATCACAAGGCGCACCACAAACAAGGTAAGCAAAACCTGTTAAATCAAACTTAGCATATTTTCGTATAGTCTTGTCTAAATTTTGATCAGTATTACCGAGTGAGTATGAATTCTTGTGTAAATTTATAATTTGCTGACAAGTTTAAAGTACAGTGAAGTGAATATATGTGGTGACAAACCGGTGACGACCGGGTGATTTAAATCATTGATGAGATATCAGTAGGGGGTCAGCACAGTCTGATAGCTTTCAATTGATGAGAGATCACTTTAAGGCCTAGGATAGTCTCGATAGGGATCAGGAATAGAGATCAGTAGGGGATAGTTAACTACTATTCATTAAACCTGGCGCCGAGGGGGACAAATTGTCATTTTGTCCTGTGGCCCGGTCTAGGCCAGTCTGATAAGAGATTCTCTGATAAGGATCGGACATGTGTAATAACTCTGATAGGGGTCAGCTCGATATGGATCAGGAATAGAGATCAGTAGGGGATAGTTAACTACTATTCATTAAACCTGGCGCCGAGGGGGACAAATTGTAATTTTGTCCTGTGGCCCGGTCTAGGCCAGTCTGATAAGAGGTTCTCTGATAAGGATCGGCTTTCAGGGGTCAGAGATATAACGTGTTGTTTTGTCTTGTTTTGTCTATTTGTAACTGTTTATATTAAAATGCAATGTGCTTGTAATTGTTTCCATTAAGATTGTTGGTGGTTAGATAGAGAGAGAGAGAGAGAGAATTCAATAAGGGTTATTTGATAAATCCGAAACTTCTATGTTGTATGTACCTATGACTTCTGTGTTAAATGTATAATCAGGAACAAAATGACTGATGTATAATTGAAATAAGATCTGAGCACAATATTCAATATCGAGACTAAATAGTCGAATTGATCTCTATACAAACCCATGCGTTTTTTCTCAAACTGAATATACGAGGGAGCAGCTCTGAGATAAGGCAGAGTACGTGGCTCCAGGAATTCATCACGGGTATTTACCAGTGACGGGCTAAGTATACTCAGATAGTCTGAATATATATTTCAATTGGTCAAAATATACATATATATTTACTAAAATATACAATACATGACAAATGGTGACCCCGACGTGGTCTGGTAAAAGGACATCGCTGGACATTGGTGTGCCAGCCGATTGGCCAGTACTGTCGTCGGACGGTGTGTCTCACAAATCCTGACCGGTCAAATAAAAAGGGTAAGCAGACACCTGTTGTGAAAAACTAAAGTTCTGCACATTGGAGTTATCCAAATGTAGTTTTGTGAGATACCTGTTTGATGTAAGTTACTAAATTTAAACTACAATGATGTGTGAGATTGGAAAATAGTTGAGAAAGTAATATCTCCATTGGCAACTGCAATTTTATTATTGATCAACCATACTTAATGGTGCATTGTGTATGTGATGTACTAGTATGCCTGGCTGGTAGGTGGTAACAGAGAACACTTACTACATGTATGAATGATGGGTAACGGGTGGCCACCAAAGCTTGAATGGATAGTCTGGGACTACATGTATGAGTGGTGGGTAACGAGTGATCACCAACTAATTGGGGGCCGATTTAGCCGTAGGGAAAGGGTATCACTTGGGTTTCAGTAAAGGCATGGGTTGTTGGCAGTATTGTAGTGTACATGGAATGTCGTTGGAAATGGAAAAGGTGTTGAGAGCGCTGAAGTCCACTCTAGGATTAAATAAAGGCAGAGAGGGCAAGGAGTGGAGGAGACGGGGTGAGAAGCTGTACAGAGAATGGACAGAAGGTGGGGCTATTGCATCTCCTACTGGTCTGCTTGCTGGGGAGAATGAAGATTTGTGTGTGTCTGGTGTAAATTGAAGTTTACGGGCGTAAATGAAGATTTGTGGAGCTGGTACCGGTGAGAATGTTGAAAAAGTCTCAGGCTTGCTGATGAGAGTAATATCATAGAATATTGAGGGGGTGTGCATGACTGTTGGAAAAGGTGTTAAACTCTATTAACGTAAAATTCTGTGTGTAGAGTTATATTATGAGGTTTGAACTATACTAATATTGTAGAATTACATAATCAACATCTGAACATACTTACGATAAACATTAATTGAGCCACTGAGTAATAGATAAGATATACACTAGGTAAGGGGCGACGGGCGTGGTCGATGTAAGACGGGAGTGGTGTTCTAACCAAGTGCTGAGAAATAAGGTAGATTGATTTTGTTCTTTTAATTAGTTTACACAAGTTCTTCCCGGTTATTGATTTTGGTTTGATTGTTCAGATAAAACCACTGAAATTAAACAGGAGGTTAAGGTAGACTAACATTAGAATCTGTTTTCATTATGGGGAACAATGAAAGGCCCGCAGAGGGGATTGCAGGCTGAGGTTTTTATGTTAAAGGGACAGTGCACGTTTATCACAGTTGTTTGTGTGTCTAATGGCTGGGTATCTAAGAAGTATTTTTGGGGAGACAATTTGGAGAAACACGAATAAAACATGAAACATCGAGACAAATTATTTGAGTTTGAGGGGATTATCATAATTATTAGGTTTTGTTTTTGTCGTAAACGTTTGGGTTAAGGGGATTTCCACGTTCCCAGAGACATGGTATTTTACAGATAGGGGAAAAGGCAGACGGAGGGGCCCTCCCCCGCCCTGCAGAGACCTTGAAGGTTGGAGAGCAGAGGAGAGGTTTTGGAAAGGGGGGGGGGGGGGGCAGGACAGGCAAAGATAACAGTTGCTGAGTGGAGACAGGGGAGAGAGTTGGACATGTGGAAAATGATGGGGGCGCTCCTTCATGATGATGTCAGACATAAGGATAATATACTAATCTTACCTAAGTCATGATTTAGAGTAGGTAAGGTTGTTACCTGGGCAGAGCCAGGTATCAAAAGGGGGGGATGGGTAAATGTGGTCTAGGATAGGATGGGGCCGATTGGATAAGAAACTAATAATTTAAAAAAAATAAAAAAATATGTAAGCTAACAATTGGGCATAGAAGTTAAAGATATAATCAGATAAAACATATGAGAAATTGTTTGTTAACCAAGCCTGTATGTCCAGGATTTTATGCATTACAGGTGAACTACAGGTGAAGTCACTCAATCCAGTCCCAGAGGCTTGGGGACCATAGATGACCCCTGGTGACAGCTAGCTGAAAGCGCTACCCAGATTCATATCGCACGGCGGAAGGGTAAGACACTTTTTCACTGTTGGACTATAAACAGAGTTCGGGAGAAGAACTGGAATTAACAGAATTCCGGGGGCCAACTCTCGAATGAAGTAACCCTACCTGTCCTATCACCCCTGTTTTTGTTCATAGAAGTGAAGATGTGTCTGGCTCTGGCTAAGTGATGTGTATTTTGTTCCAAAATAAGCATAAGAGATCCCTTGATCTGGGTATTTGTAAGTCGCTCTGGATAAGAGCGTCTGCTAAATGACTTAAATGTAAATGTAAATGTAGACAAGAAGTTAGAGTAGAGATTACATGATAACCGACTTCGGACAGTTCTAGGATTGGAGAAGAGGGTATCCTTATAGCATGGGGGATCCCACAAGGGTGGATAGGTTTTCCATGATATGGGGAAACCTGGGAGCAATGTTGAACTTTGTAAAGGTGATGAAATCCTACTAACCATCAAAACTATTAAGCTCTCTGATGCAGGCACTCACACCCTCGGACTACAAAGGACGAGGACAGACATGATGGGTGTGTTTTCTATTAAGGTACTGCCAAGACCAGAGGTAACCGGACACACTCCTCTACCACCACTGTGTTAAAAATACCATTCAGGTAATTAATGTTAGAGACTATTCGGCTATTGATCAATTAGGAACTGAGACTGGTTTTGATAGTAGGGACAATTTGTGGCTGTCTTATATGAGGTACACAGCTAAAACCCTGAGAGGAAAGGACTGTATTATTTGTAGTCATGCTAGACCTGTTCTGGCTACACACCCATTTGCTGCAGGAGAAACAGAGGGGTGGTTGTGTATTCTGAGAAGTTTTTACCAGGTTAAGCCCAATTCAACCCTCTGTTCCTCTTTGAGCCTTGTGTTTCCTGCAGTACCTCCTCATGGGGCCATTTGGGGTGTTGAGGCATGGGGGGGGAAATTGCAGTTGCATCACGGGTACAGGTAATGGCATTGATTATGGGAGATTGCCTGAAGCTGATTGCAGTAGTAACATAACCATTAATTCCACTTGGCCAGTTACAGGCCTAAACCAAACTAAGTGGTCTGGCAGATGTGTGGAGCCAAAAGAGTGCTGAGACCCATTCTTAGAGGAGAATGGCAAGGTACGTGTGGTCTGACCAGTTTGATAATTCCACCGACCATTGTTGATGTTACTGCTGAACAGCTGTTGGGTTCTGTATCCAGGGGACCTGAAAACATTCCATCCCATGGGAGACATAGACGTAGCGCTCCATGGACAGAGAATGTAGTTGCCATAAACACTAACCTGTTGGGTGTGCCAGTGGGGGTTCCTCATGAGTTTCAGGCCTTGGGTAGGAATGATGGACTCTGGCACTTACTACCTACTATGGGTCCAGCCATGGTGGATGCTAGACAGACTGCATGGATTAATTATATCTACTATAATCAACAGCGTTTTGTGAATTACTCCCGTGATGCACTCACTGGTATGTCTGAACAGCTTGAGGCCACATTTGGGGTTTCCAGACAGAATAGACTTGCCTTGGATATGCTTCTTGCCAGTCAGGGGGACGTTTGCAAGATGTTCGGTAAACAATGTTGCACGTATATTCCTAATAATACCAGTCCAGATGATATCTAGGGCGGGCTTGATGCACTATCTGATAAGATGAGGTCCACAGGGGGGGTGGAGGAGTCTGTTCTCTTGGCCTGGTTTGGTAAGTACACTGATATGATGGTTACTGGATTTCTGACCCTAATTCTTGTATTATTTGTTATTGATGTGATGTGCTGCTTGCATCATACCGTGTTCTAAGAAATATGTTACAGATATGGTGAAGGCTTCAGGCATGTTGCCTTTGCTTGATGCTCCAGTTGGAGATGCCGATACGGAAGCATGCTTTCAGGAGAGGATGGGACTGACTGAGGATGACCCATGGTATGCTGTGGGTGAGGTAGTAGAATAATTTTACACCACCACAGTTCCTTGTTATAAATTTTTATGATAGGTTTTCTTTCCAGTATGTTTGTTCTCCCTGTTGTAAAGGTTTAGAGTCCCTGGGTGGCAAGGAGCCCACCTGGTACAGGATAGGAGTAGCTGAGAGGACCAGATGGTTTCTAATAATTCTTTCCTCTGTTTTCCATGACCAAAGTTTTATCCTACATCTTACATGTCAATAACAATAAAGTTTTATCCTGTTTTTGATAAGTGACACCCTTGTGGGTGTCAAAAGGGGGAAACGCATATAACAATAGACATATATCACTTGTTATTAATAATACACTTTTTATTATTTTCATGAAATGCTATGACTGCTGAAATAAAGGATAATGAGTGTCAAAAGGGGGACTTAAATTTCACACCATTTTCTTTTGTTCTGCTTTTGAATGAGCTGTTGTTCATTTTTGTTCACACCCTTGGGGTTATTTTACATTATAGCCATTACCATATATATGATTGAATATTATCTGCTGTTGCCTTGGGTGGATGTGTGTATGTGTTATGTTCTCTAGCTGATTTGAAACATTGTTAAAAGTATCAGGGACATGGAACTTTCTCATGCTGGGAAAATACAGAAGGGAGGGCACATTCAGAGCGTGGGGTTGCGAGAACAAGCGGTCTTTTGTTAGATAACAGGAGCCAGGTGCGAGATAACGGTATGGAGCATGAGACCCATCTTTTAGTTTTTGCAGCCATTTTAGTGTTGTGCGGCTGCGGTTGCATTCCATGTATCCGGTCCCTTATTGCTAGAGTTATCTCCAGAGCTATTGACCCTTCTTCCCCTTCCCAGATGTATCCTCTGCTTGCTAATGACCTGCCAGAGTTTGAGGATGAGGTGGAGAATACCCATTAGAGCGTGTCACATCTCTTTGGAGATGTGAAGAGAGGGTATCACAACTTTTTCCTGCTGGAAAATGTTGGCTTATGTGGACAAACATTTTACTTATAGCTTAGAGCTGTTGTTCTCCGCAATTGTTAAATGAGGGTTGTAAGTTCCTAGGTGGCTGGTAGCCAACTTAGTACATAGTGGGATTGAGTGGAGAACTTAGTGGTAATACATATACATCCATTTCTTTTTAATGTTGTGCCTTTTTCATAGCCCCTTTGGGAAAAGTTTTCTTTTGTATCAGAATCTAGTTAGGTTGTGTCACGTCTCTGGGGAGATGTGAAGAGAGGGATTTGTAGAGGACTGCTAATTCCTATGTAGGTGACATTACATTACTATTAATTCCTATGTAGGTGATATTACATTACTATTAATTCCTATGTAGGTGACATTGCACTACTATAGCTGAGACAACGTATTTTCATAAGTAAAACAGGTTGGGCCCCATACAGGATATTTCTCACACACACACTCACTCAAATCATCCAGAACACTGTCACAACAGGATACTCCTAGCCACAGGTGCTAGCCGGCAGTTCGGCCACAACTCCCCTGAAGATAGGGACGCACACACTTTACACACTGACCCCAGAAGACAGGGACGACGCACATACAGTACACACATAGCTGCCGAGGACACCCAGATAAGACACCCACAGATTGGCAGAAAGCCTAGACTTAGTGACTGAAGATAGCGCACACACCAGATCTCCTTTTCAGCTGAACATGGTGTGACGACCAAGAACAGGCATGGCAGGATTCTACGATGACGGACAGACAACAGAGCCAATGCCGGATGACTACACCCCAGCCTGATCCAATCCGAAGATCCGATCTCCTAGAAATCAAACTACTTTCTGTTCTGTATATGAAGCTTGTACCCACTGTTAGCAAGTGCCTTTTTGCTAGTCTCTGATGAGCCAACAGAGGGGCCCGTATATACGCCGTACCAGATATCTTCACTCTGAATAAACCTGTCGCTTGTCGTACAATCTACCACCTTGTCTGCATCGATCCTTGACCGACTCACCCTTTATCATATCCCATTATTAACACATGCTAAAGCTAACAAGGGAACATAGCTATTTCTGTTTTCTTGTGCCAAGTTGAAATTCCTCCGCCTTGCAGAACAGAAGTCCCGCCCCTGGTACTTCCATTTGATTTCAGAAAGTGTGCAATCATCTGACCGCTGAAGTGTCCCCTAGAAAATTATTTAATGAAGAATGATTCAGGTCACACTCAAGTCATTACTTATGATATCCAGACTGATATCAATGTCTTGTTCAAATTGAACTAATAAGTGAAATTGCCAGACTTACATTCAAATAGATCTTGTAAATAATTTCCAAATTGAGGAGTTTTCTAAATAAGACATTGTAATTTTTTTCCAAACTAACCTAGATGAAGCAACTTCTCAGGTTAATTAAAGTTTCATTCCTAAATAGCCTATACAGGTCTGATTTATCATTAAATTGATCAATCAGTAAAGTTTGTTTTTTCGCAAAAACCATTCAGTAATCCAGTACTGACAGAGGTCCCGCCCCAGCGGGAATCCCATGTGGCTTTGGCCTTAGGGAGAAGTGTACCACAGTGTTGAATGTTCCCAACATTTGAACTACTGTTTACACTTATGATATCCAATCAATGGAGATTGTATGGATTATCGTCTCATTCAATTTAATAAGTTAAATTGTTGAACATACCTTAATGTTCTTCCAATCAAATGAGACACTTTTAAACTTCTTCATATTAAACTGGATGAAGCAACATCTCAGGTTATTAAAGTTTAACACCCAGATAGGATTAATCATTGGCATTGATTAGTTCATTTAATTTACTCTTGCAAATTCATTCTCGTCCAACTTCCACATTACTGGTACGGTACTGATGGTTTGTCAACATCTATAAATAGATTAAACTTGCCTTTGCAGCTTCCAATGAATTCCAAACCCAAACTTAGAAAAAAATAGAAAACGTTTACCTCTAAATGTTTCTAATAATGTGCAAGCTATCAAAGGAGATGGTCACCACTCCTCCTCTAATTAGTGAACCTCCACCCATAAAAGGATTGATCTCTGACCCCAGCAGCGATACCAACCCTAATTATGCCATTAGCGAAATAGCAGCCGAAATTGCGAACTCTCTCCAAAACCAACCATCAAACACAGGCTTTGTGACGGTTCTCCCCACTTTTGCACTGATGTATCGCCATAAAAATGTGGCATCGGTCCAATACCACAGTGCACAGCTGATGCACGTGCCAGACATGGCTAACATGAGGGGGCAGGTGGAGAGAACTGAGCAACTATTGACAAAAGCAGGAAATTAAAACATTCTGCTAGTCGAGGAACGGCGTTTGAAATCTGAACAATTAAAAGTAATTGCAAATACTTACGACGATGAACGGGCACAAACTCTCCAACAAAATCGTTGTCTCCAGGAACAACTCGATTTAGCCCAAACTAAATACGATGTAGTCCAGTCCAAACTAGATAAATCTGTCGAGTTATCTACAAACAGGAGCGCGCAATTTGATAACATGCAGGCAGTTTTGTCGAACGTTACTCAAGGTAACAATGTTCTAGTCCAAATGCTGCAGACCAAAGACAACCAATTAGTGAACACAATGACTAAGTTGGATGACATATCAGCAGAACTCATTGAACTCGCTGACCAAATGAATGATGAGAGAACTCGGGTGATGAAGATGGAAATCGTGATTTCTTAGCAAGCGGAAGAAATCTCATCACTGAATCTCTCGCTCTGTACTCAAGACCTCTATCTGCAAACCATGACAGATAAGTTTGAGACCGAAAGGAGCAAGTGCGACACTCACATGTCCAAAATCAGTACTCTAAGCGCTCAAGTGGACTCTGCAATGCAGCAGAATACCACCCTTTGGTACCATCTGGAAGAAATCCAGATTGGTCACGCTCCACAGCGTGACTATCCATCCAAGCAACCGGAGCCCTGTACTCAAAGGAGTGAAGACGATAGGTTTCAGACATTGCCTCCATTAAGTGTCCCTCAGTCTTCTCCTCTTGGCCATTCGGCACTGAGTAATATGGCGCCTCTTGGCCAACAAAGCCAAAGCTTGGCTTCTCCTCTTGGCCTTTTGGCCCCACTTTCCCCACAGGATGAAGCCGCCCGCTTGACGCGGAATACCTTGACAAACTCGTCAAGAATTTCCCCACCTTTGACCCCGTTCCAGGTCAGCCAAACGATACTGAGACGTTCCTAGCTGACATAGAGGACGCGTTGGATGGCTACCCGAACGCTACGGGTTCTGACAAGGTTTACCTGTTTAAGCGAACGTCGAATAGACACGTGACAAGGTTCCTTCGCCTACAACAGCAACACGTGCTAAATGACTACGCTAAACTTGCCACAGCTTTGAAATTAGAATTCAGTGGTTCTGCAACTCGCAAACACGATAGCTCACTGGCTAACACGGTCAAACAAGCTCGAACGAACACCCACAAGTGTACTATCATAGGCTTCGTTCAGCTTACTTTGGCCTACTCACTGAAACAGGAATGGAAGAGCTGTTACCATTCAAACAAATGTTCCTGTCGAACATGCATCCTACCTTCATTACCTACTTGGGCCCTGCCTCCCACGTTGGCTTGCCTATTTTACAACTCAGAGAGCTTGCAAGCACAGCTCGCAACGCTAAGAGCCCTGACCACTGGGTTTTGAAGTTAGACCAGGAGCACTCACTCCAGTTAGAGGGTGCATTATGAGGTATTGGAGCGTTGAGAGATGACGCATAACAACAGTTTCTACCATGAAACCATGATTCCAATAACCTCCGTGGTCAAATTAACTGTAAAGTATGTCGCCACCAAAACGACTACCGCTACAATCGACCTGTTCACTACGTTCCTGCACCCAAACCACACAAAGTGTCAGAGCACAAGGGTAACAAAACGATCAAAACGTAGACCAATGTTCTCCAGAAGTTCCACTACGTGAAGAACTAAAGCGAGAAACATTTGAGAAAAGGGTAAAAGATAAGTCACAAGGACTAGACGGGGAATTACCGGACACCAGGTCCGCAGGAATTAACACCCATAGCAAGGACGTTAAAATTCAAATCTCTCCTGCTCTCATTCAAGACCCTATCCAGGGCCCGCTTGATCAAGAAACAAGCCCATGGGCTTTGTCTATAGACTCTGATACAAAGGTTGCGAAGAAAAATGTCAAACGCTTCGTTAAAGCCAAGCCCATTCAAAATCGGAAAACTCGATCTGCTTCCACCTTGAACAGAATTGACACATCACGTCGATGCGAACAACCCCTCCACTTCATGGGGAATATGTCCACTAAACACGAATCGAAACGATAATACCTGGAAACAGTCCTGGAGGACTGCTTAACTTGTCATGCGCTAATTGATTCGGGTGCAACAATATCACTCATCTCTCAAACATTATTGGATGATCTAAAAAGGGCTTTGAAGCCAACTAAACGTTGGTTAAAAGTGGAACGATGCAACACTACACTTCGAGGTGTCACTCAGACTACCTCGCCTCTCACATTGAGAGTCATGCTGAAACTACACTTCGAGGGGTCACTCAGACTACCTCGCCTCTCAGATTGAGAGTCATGCTGAAACTACACTTCGAGGTGTCACTCAGACTACCTCGCCTCTCACATTGAGAGTCATGCTGAAACTACACTTCGAGGGGTCACTCAGACTACCTCGCCTCTCAGATTGAGAGTCATGCTGAAACTACACTTCGAGGTGTCACTCAGACTACCTCGCCTCTCACATTGAGAGTCATGCTGAAACTACACTTCGAGGTGTCACTCAGACTACCTCGCCTCTCACATTGAGAGTCATGCTGAAACTACACTTCAAGGGGTCACTCAGACTACCTCGCCTCTCAGATTGAGAGTCATGCTGAAACTACACTTCAAGGGGTCACTCAGACTACCTCGCCTCTCACATTGAGAGTCATGCTGAAACTACACTTCGAGGGGTCACTCAGACTACCTCGCCTCTCACATTGAGAGTCATGCTGAAACTACACTTCAAGGGGTCACTCAGACTACCTCGCCTCTCACATTGAGAGTCATGCTGAAACTACACTTCGAGGGGTCACTCAGACTACCTCGCCTCTCAGATTGAGAGTCATGCTGAAACTACACTTCAAGGGGTCACTCAGACTACCTCGCCTCTCAGATTGAGAGTCATGCTGAAACTACACTTCGAGGTGTCACTCAGACTACCTCGCCTCTCACATTGAGAGTCATGCTGAAACTACACTTCAAGGGGTCACTCAGACTACCTCGCCTCTCACATTGAGAGTCATGCTGAAACTACACTTCGAGGTGTCACTCAGACTACCTCGCCTCTCACATTGAGAGTCATGCTGAAACTACACTTCGAGGGGTCACTCAGACTACCTCGCCTCTCACATTGAGAGTCATGCTGAAACTACACTTCGAGGTGTCACTCAGACTACCTCGCCTCTCACATTGAGAGTCATGCTGAAACTACACTTCAAGGGGTCACTCAGACTACCTCGCCTCTCACATTGAGAGTCATGCTGAAACTACACTTCAAGGGGTCACTCAGACTACCTCGCCTCTCACATTGAGAGTCATGCTGAAACTACACTTCAAGGGGTCACTCAGACTACCTCGCCTCTCACATTGAGAGTCATGCTGAAACTACACTTCAAGGGGTCACTCAGACTACCTCGCCTCTCACATTGAGAGTCATGCTGAAACTACACTTCAAGGATGTATCGCTCGTTCACCCTGTGTATGTTACCAGCCTCTAAACTGTACCCCTGCTACTTGGAGCAGACTTGATGGATCGGAAAACCAACCAGGTATGGTCACAGGCTACAGTGCCTTCTCCACTGACCACACTGTCGTCCCCTAACGCTAGCTGCAACGCAGTCATTCACAAGGGGTATCTGTCGAAAGCACCCTTTGGGAAAAATATGTTTAGAAACCTCTTGGGGCAGAATCCGATCCAAGGAGATATTACGATATCTCGACACATTCCATCAGCCAATCTGATTGACCATTCTTGTCATGATTTTGAGCCAGCTGTCTCTGTAAATGAGCAACTTCCCTCCTTCTTGCAGTCGTGCAATACTGTAGTTGAGATGAACTTCTCTTGCCCTTCGGACACTTCCGCAAACACTGCGGCTGTCTCAGCAAGAAAAACATTGATGCGCAGAGTATACTCTGCTTCCGATGACATACCTTCCGCTTTGTGGGGGACTGTCAACCCTTACAATGACACTAATGGCGTCAGTCCAGCAACTGACCCGATGACTCCCACTGGTGAAACACTTTGCGATATCACAGACCGATATCCTCGTCTCAGTTTGCAGGTACTGAAGAGGTTGCCACATGCGGACTCGGTGGTGACTGACAGGCCTCGACAGCCACTGAGGGTGTTGAAGCACAAACACCAGGAGATTTGGTTGAAAGGTTACAGCCACTCTCATAATAACTCGGCCATTGACAACTCGTAAATAGGGTCCGAGCTTTTAGTTTGCGCCTCGGATACCAACACCACATGCTGGTGGTGGGGTCCCGAGACACAAAGGGGGGAATAGTGATTATGAGCCCTATCGAGGCCGTTGGGGGGGTGGAGACTATGGACAACACCGTACGAGGCCGCCAGAGCATAAATCAAATCTAGTTGTAAACTCCCCTTTGAGAACAGTGAGGCGCAGACAGACCCCTAGACGGGGATCATCTTAGAACACATCTAAGACGGTACTGAGGTGTACCACACTGGTCGTAAAGGAAGTCCAGTGGACTTGTCCACCTCCAAAACAAATGGCAACAATCATCATTCCTGGCCATGTGTAGTAGCCACTACAAGACAACTATTAAAATGCTCTAATCATGTATTCCTGTAGGATAACACTTCAGAATAAATCGGTAGGACAACTGGACCCCTTGAGTACCAGTACCAATACCACAGTCAGTCCAGCAACACTCAGTAAGAGGATTAGTAACCTCACAAGTTAAATTGCTATTGATAATAACAACATAGGAGTCACTCAGAGTGCAACACGGGGAAGGGAATCTCCATTGCACTCTTCCAATGGTTACACATGCCACTAATAAATAGAACCCTCCGTTCAGGAGTTATTCGATGTCATGAACCATGATCACACCACGTGTGACTGGTCCAATACTTAGAGTACTTCTGTCATGAGGTTAGCTCCTCCGTGGATAACATAGCTATGAAGTAGACTTCTTCATACCTACCGCCACTACAATAGTGGAAGACAGTGACTGGTAGTAAAACCACTACAGACTCCCTCGACATCAATTCTGACTGACCTCCAGGCACTGACCTGAAAATGACCTGACTACGTCAGACTCATTCTGAACAAGTTGTAATCTGCCAGGACACTTGGTCTCCTTCCCTTGACATGTGCGCTTGCATAAACACAACGGAACATCAAATTAGGATTTATGCTAGGATCACTTAAGGGTCAGAGCAGAACACCAGCCTTAGTAAAGTTGAACATTTATTTTGAGGCCTTTAACTCTACAGCTACAGTACTCACCAGTTTTCTTCTCAGAAGTCCATAGGTTATCCCTGTAGACTGCCCAAAACTAGTGCCTTATAACTAGACTTATCATATAGTTATCAACTTAAGATAGTACCCTAAGCAACACCCCGCAAATGAGGAAAGCCCTAGATATGACATTAGACCATATATATTAGACAAATGAGGAAAGCCCTAGATATGACATTAGACCATATATATTAGACAAATGAGGAAAGCCCTAGATATGACATTAGACCATATATATTAGACAGCATATAGCCTCCACATTGACTCTGTACTGGTACCCCCTGTATATAGCCTCCACATTGACTCTGTACCAGTACCCCCTGTATATAGCCTCCACATTGACTCTGACCAGTACCCCCTGTATATAGCCTCCACATTGACTCTGTACCAGTACATATAGCCTCCACATTGACTCTCCAAATGAGCCTCCACATTGAACCAGTACCCCTGTATATAGCCTCCACATTGACTCTGACCATATATATTACATTGACTCTGTACCAGTACCCCCTGTATATAGCCTCCACATTGACTCTCCAAATGAGGAAATTGACCTGTACTGGTACCCCTGATATAGACATTGACTCTGACCATATACAGCCTCCACATTGACTCTGACTGGTAGCATATAGCCTCCACATTGATTGACCAGTACCCCTCCTCCAAATCTGAGGTACCCCTGTAAGCCTCCACATTGACTCTGATATGACATTGACTCTGACCACCCCCTGTATATAGCCTCCACATTGACTCTGTACCAGTACCCCTGTATATAGCCTCCACATTGACTCTGTACCAAATGAGGACTCTGTAAGCCCCTGATATGACATTACTCTGACCAGTACCCCTATATAGCCTCCAGACTCTGTAGCCCCTGTATATAGCCTCCACATTGACTCTCCAAATATAGAGACTCTGAAAGCCCTGTATATAGACATTGACTCTGTACCAGTACCCCCAGTATATAGCCTCCACATTGACTCTGTATACCCCCTGTATATAGCCTCCACATTGACTCTGTACCAGTACCCCCTGTATATAACCTCCACATTGACTCTCCCTGTATAAGCCTCCACATTGACTCTGATATGTATATAGCATTGACTCTGACCATATATAGCCTCCAGACTCTGTACCAGTACCCCTATAGCCTCCACATTGACTCTGACTACCCCCTCCAAATCTGACCAGTACCCCCTGTAATAACCTCCACATTGACTCTCCCTGATATGACATTGACTCTGACCAGTACCCCCTATATAGCCTCCACATTGACAGTACCCCTGTATATAGCCTCCACATTGACTCTCCCTGTAAAGTGAGGAAAGCCCCCAGATATAGCCTCCACATTGACTCTGACCATGTATATATCCACATTGACTCTGACCAGTACCCCTGTATATAACCTCCACATTGACTCTCCCTGTATAAATTGACTCTGTACCGAAAGCCTCCACATTGAGATATGACATTGACTCTGACCATACCCCCTATATAGCCTAGACAGCCCCTGTATATAGCCTCCACATTGACTCTCCAAACCCCCTGAGGAAAGACCCCGTAGATATGACATTGACTCTGTAGACCATATATATTAGACAGCATATAGCCTCCACATTGACTCTGTACCAGTACCCCCTGTATATAGCCTCCACATTGACTCTGAAATATAGCCTCCACATTGACTCTGTACCGTTACTCCCTGTATATAGCCTCCACATTGACTCTGTACCAGTACCCCTGTATATAGCCTCCACATTGACTCTGTACCAGTACCCCTGTATATAGCCTCCACATTGACTCTGTACTGGTACCCCCTGTAATAACCTCCAGGAAAGCCCCTGCATATGACATTGACTCTGTACTGGTACATATAGCCTCCACATTGACTCTGTAGCATATAGCCTCCACATTGACTCTGTACCAAATGCATATAGCCTCCAATTGACTCTGTACTGGTAGATATGACATTGACTCTGACCATGTATATATCCACATTGAGACAGCCCCTGCATATAGCCTCCACATTGACTCTGTACAAATAGAGGAAAGCCCCCTGATATAGCCTCCACATTGACTCTGTACCAGTACCCCTGCATATAGCCTCCACATTGACTCTGTACCGGTACCCCCTGTATATAGCCTCCACATTGACTCTGTACCAGTACCCCCTGCATATAGCCTCCACATTGACTCTGTACTGGTACATATAGCCTCCACATTGACTCTGTATACCCCCTGTATATAGCCTCCACATTGACTCTGTATATAGCCTCCACATTGACTCTGTACCACCCCTGTATATAGCCTCCACATTGACTCTGTACCGGTACCCCCTGTATATAGCCTCCACATTGACTCTGTACCGGTACCCCCTGTATATAGCCTCCACATTGACTCTGTACCGGTACCCCCTGTATATAGCCTCCACATTGACTCTGTACCGGTACCCCCTGTATATAGCCTCCACATTGACTCTGTACCAGTACCCCCTGCATATAGCCTCCACATTGACTCTGTACCGGTACCCCCTGTATATAGCCTCCACATTGACTCTGTACCAGTACCCCTGTATATAGCCTCCACATTGACTCTGTACCGGTACCCCCTGTATATAGCCTCCACATTGACTCTGTACCGGTACCCCCTGTATATAGCCTCCACATTGACTCTGTACCGGTACCCCTGTATACAGCCTTATTTTGACTCTGTAACTGTTTATAGCCTCCACATTGACTCTGTACCAGTACCCCCTGTAACAGCCTCCACATTCTGTACCGTAATACCCTGTATATAGCCTCCACATTGACTCTGTACCGGTTATATAGCCTCCACATTGACTCTGTACCAGTACCCCTGCATATAGCCTCCACATTGACTCTGTACCGGTACCCCCTGTATTTGACTCTGTACCAGTACCCCTGCAATAGCCTCCACATTGACTCTGTACTGGTACCCCTGTATATAGCCTCCACATTGACTCTGTACCGACCCTGTATATAGCCTCCACATTGACTCTGTACCGGATATAGCCTCCACATTGACTCTGTACCGGTACCCCCTGTATATAGCCTCCACATTGACTCTGTACCGGTACCCCCTGTATATAGCCTCCACATTGACTCTGTACCGGTACCCCTGTATATAGCCTCCACATTGACTCTGTATCGGTACCCCTGTATATAGCCTCCACATTGACTCTGTACCGGTACCCCCTGTATATAGCCTCCACATTGATGTACCAACCCCTGCATATAGCCTCCACATTGACTCTGATGTAGTAGCCTCCACATTGACTTGTTAGTACCCCCCTGTATATAGCCTCCACAACTCTGTACCGGGTATATTCCTCCAGATTGACTCTGCACAGCAATATAGCCTCCACATTGACTCTGTGGTCTGTTACAGCCTCCACATTGACTCTGTTAAATAGCATTGACTCTGTACCAGTACCCCCTGCATATTCCACATTGACTCTGTACCAGTACCCCCTGTATATAGCCTCCACATTGACTCTGTACCAGTACCCCTGTATATAGCCTCCACATTGACTCTGTACCAGTACCCCTGCATATAGCACATTGACTCTGTACCAGTACCCCTGTATATAGCCTCCACATTGACTCTGTACCAGTACCCCCTGTATATAGCCTCCACATTGACTCTGTACCAGTACCCCCTGCATATAGCCTCCACATTGACTCTGTACCAGTACCCCCTGTATATAGCCTCCACATTGACTCTGTACCAGTATATAGCCTCCACATTGACTCTGTACGATATAGCCTCCACATTGACTCTGTACCGGTACCCCTGTATATAGCCTCCACATTGACTCTGTAGTACCCCCTGTATATAGCCTCCACATTGACTCTGTACCAGTACCCCTGTATATAGCCTCCACATTGACTCTGTACCAGTACCCCTGTATTTAGCCTCCACATTGACTCTGTACCGGTACCCTGTATATAGCCTCCACATTGACTCTGTACCGGTACCCCTGTATATAGCCTCCACATTGACTCTGTACCAGTACCCCTGCATATAGCCTCCAGAGACTCTGTACATGTAAAGAGAGATAGAGCCTCTATATAAATTGACTCTGTACCGGTAGAGACTCTGTACCGGTACCCCTGTAACATTGACTCTGTACCGGTACCCCTGTATATAGCCTCCACATTGACTCTGTACCAGTACCCCCTGCATAGAGCCTCCACATTGAGAGCCCTGTATATAGCCTCCACATTGACTCTGTACCAGTACCCCTGTATATATCCTCCACATTGACTCTGTACCGGTACTATATAGCCTCCACAGACTCTGTACCAGTACCCTGTATATATCCTCCACATTGACTCTGAGGTACCCCTGTATATAGCCTAGAGTACCAGTCTGTATATAAACTCTGACCGCCCCTGTATATAGCCTCCACATTGACTCTGAGTACCCCTCTACATAAAGACCCCTGTATATAGAGCCTCTGTATATAAATTGACTCTGTACCAGTACCCCTGTATATAGCCTCCACATTGACTCTGTACCGGCACCCCTATATAACATTGACTCTGTACCAGTACCCCTGCATATAGCCTCCACATTGACTCTGTACATATATAGCCTCCACATACTCTGAGTACCCTATATAACATTGACTCTGTACCAGTACCCCCTGTATAGAGACTCTGTACCAGTATATATATCCTCCACATTGACTCTGTACCAGTACCCCTGTATATAGCCTCCACATTGACTCTGTACTGGTACCCCCTGTATAAAGCCTCCATATTGACTCTGTACCGTTACCCCCTGTGTAAAGAGACTCTGTACCAGTACCCCCTGTATATAGCCTCCACATTGACTACACCCCCTATATAGAGACTCTGACCAGAGCCCTCTACTCTAAAGAGTGATAGAGTCTCTACCCTGTATATAGCCTCCACATTGACTCTGTACCAGTACCCCCTGTATAGAGCCTCCACATTGATAAAGAGCTGTATAGAGTGACTCTGTACCGTAATAAATAGCCTCCATAGACTCTGTACTATATAAAGAGACTCTCCCTGTATAAAGTCTCGTTGTTGTTATTTTATTGCTGTTGTTTACTTATTTGTAACTTTTATTTTTTACTTAACAATTTTTCTTACAATTGCATTATTGGTTAAGGGTTTGTAAGTTAGCGTTTCACCGTAAGGTTGTATTCTGTTGTATTCTGCTGCGCATGTGACAAATACAATTTGATTTGATTTGAGAAGACAAGATGAGGAAAAGATCAACTTGGAGATGAGAGCAACACACATCTGAAGGATATCCAGGAAAGCACAGCAAAAAGGCTCACCACAACAAACTGTTACAATCTGTTGTTAAACATTTTTTGATTAGATTAGTAGATTTGTTAGAAAGGAAAGTAGAATATATTCTGTCAGATATGCATATACAGGCAGGCGTGTGTCTTGTTAGTTGCTCGCGTCTCAAATTGCATTCTGTCATTACACCACACTATCACAAGGGGGCACAAATTGACGTAAATTAACGGAGGTGTTTTCAGTCTCTTTTCTCTATTATATCTACACTATTTACCACAGTGTGAAAGAGCGATAGAGCCTCTACATAAAGAGCGGTAGAGCCTCTACATAAAGAGAGATAGAGCCTCTACATAAAGAGCGATAGAGCCTCTACATGAAGAGCGATAGAGCCTCTATATAAAGAGCGATAGAGCCTCTATATAAAGAGCGGTAGAGCCTCTATATAAAGAGCGGTAGAGCCTCTACATAAAGAGAGATAGAGCCTCTATATAAATAGTGGTAGAGCCTCTATATAAAGAGCGATAGAGGCTCTACATATAGAGAGATAGAGCCTCTATATAAAGAGCGATAGAGCCTCTATATAAAGAGCGATAGAGCCTCTACATATAGAGAGATAGAGCCTCTATATAAAGAGCGGTAGAGTCTCTACATATAGAGAGATAGAGCCTCTATATAAAGAGCGGTAGAGTCTCTACATAAAGAGCGGTAGAGCCTCTACATAAAGAGCGATAGAGCCTCTATATAAAGGGCGATAGAACCTCTACATAACGAACGATAGAGCCTCTACATAAAGAGTGATAGAGTCTCTACATAAAGAGTGATAGAGTCTCTACATAAAGAGTGACAGAGCCACTACATATAGAGAGATAGAGCCTCTACATAAAGAGTGATAGAGTCTCTACATAAAGAGCGATAGAGCCTCTACATAAAGAGCGATAGAGTCTCTACATAAAGAGCGATAGAGTCTCTATATAAAGAGCGATAGAGTCTCTATATAAAGAGAGATAGAGCCTCTATATAAAGAGCGATAGAGCCTCTACATAAAGAGCGATAGAGCCTCTACATAAAGAGCGATAGAGCCTCTACATAAAGAGCGGTAAAGTCTCTACATAAAGAGCGGTAAAGTCTCTACATAAAGAGCGGTAAAGTCTCTACATAAAGAGCGATAGAGTCTCTACATAAAGAGAGATAGAGCCTCTACATAAAGAGCGATAGAGCCTCTACATAAAGAGCGATAGAGCCTCTACATAAAGAGTGATAGAGTCTCTACATATAGAGCGATAGAGCCTCTACATAAAGAGAGATAGAGCCTCTACATAAAGAGCGATAGAGCCTCTACATAAAGAGTGATAGAGTCTCTACATATAGAGTGATAGAGCCTCTACATAAAGAGCGATAGAGGCTCTACATAAAGAGTGATAGAGTCTCTACATATAGAGCGATAGAGCCTCTACATAAAGAGCGATAGAGCCTCTACATAAAGAGTGAAAGAGTCTCTACATATAGAGAGATAGAGCCTCTATATAAATAGTGGTAGAGCCTCTATATAAAGAGCGGTAGAGCCTCTACATATAGAGAGATAGAGCCTCTATATAAAGAGCGATAGAGCCTCTATATAAAGAGCGGTAGTCTCTCTACATAAAGAGCGATAGAGCCTCTATATAAAGAGCGATACAGCCTCTACATATAGAGAGATAGAGCCTCTATATAAAGAGTGATATAGCCTCTATATAAAGTGCGATAGAGCCTCTACATATAGAGAGATAGAGCCTCTATATAAAGAGTGATATAGCCTCTATATAAAGAGCGATAGAGCCTCTACATATAGAGAGATAGAGTCTCTACATAAAGAGCGGTAGAGCCTCTACATAAAGAGCGATAGAGCCTCTATATAAAGAGCGATAGAACCTCTACATAACGAGCGATAGAGCCTCTACATAAAGAGTGATAGATTCTCTACATAAAGAGCGGTAGAGTCTCTACATAAAGAGCGATAGATTCTCTACATAAAGAGTGATAGAGTCTCTACATAAAGAGTGATAGAGTCTCTACATAAAGAGTGATAGAGTCTCTACATAAAGAGTGATAGAGCCACTACATATAGAGAGATAGAGCCTCTACATAAAGAGTCATAGAGTCTCTACATAAAGAGCGATAGAGCCTCTATATAAAGAGCGATAGAGTCTCTACATAAAGAGCGATAGAGTCTCTATATAAAGAGCGATAGAGTCTCTATATAAAGAGAGATAGAGCCTCTATATAAAGAGCGATAGAGCCTCTACATAAAGAGTGATAGAGCCTCTACATAAAGAGCGATAGAGCCTCTACATAAAGAGCGGTAAAGTCTCTACATAAAGAGCGATAGAGTCTCTACATAAAGAGCGGTAAAGCCTCTACATAAAGAGAGATAGAGCCTCTATATCAAGAGCGATAGAGCCTCTACATAAAGAGCGGTAAAGTCTCTACATAAAGAGAGATAGAGCCTCTACATAAAGAGTGATAGAGCCTCTACATAAAGAGCGATAGAGGCTCTACATAAAGAGTGATAGAGTCTCTACATATAGAGCGATAGAGCCTCTACATAAAGAGCGATAGAGCCTCTACATAAAGAGTGAAAGAGTCTCTACATATAGAGAGATAGAGCCTCTATATAAATAGTGGTAGAGCCTCTATATAAAGAGCGGTAGAGCCTCTACATATAGAGAGATAGAGCCTCTATATAAAGAGCGATAGAGCCTCTATATAAAGAGCGGTAGTCTCTCTACATAAAGAGCGATAGAGCCTCTATATAAAGAGCGATACAGCCTCTACATATAGAGAGATAGAGCCTCTATATAAAGAGTGATATAGCCTCTATATAAAGTGCGATAGAGCCTCTACATATAGAGAGATAGAGCCTCTATATAAAGAGCGGTAGAGTCTCTACATATAGAGAGATAGAGCCTCTATATAAAGAGCGTTAGAGTCTCTACATAAAGAGCGGATAGAGCTCTACATAAAGAGCGATAGAGCATCTATATAAAGAGCGATAGAACCTCTACATAACGAGCGATAGAGCCTCTACATAAAGAGTGATAGATTCTCTACATAAAGAGCGGTAGAGTCTCTACATAAAGAGCGATAGATTCTCTACATAAAGAGTGATAGAGTCTCTACATAAAGAGTGATAGAGTCTCTACATAAAGAGTGATAGAGTCTCTACATAAAGAGTGATAGAGCCACTACATATAGAGAGATAGAGCCTCTACATAAAGAGTGATAGAGTCTCTACATAAAGAGCGATAGAGCCTCTATATAAAGAGCGATAGAGTCTCTACATAAAGAGCGATAGAGTCTCTATATAAAGAGCGATAGAGTCTCTATATAAAGAGAGATAGAGCCTCTATATAAAGAGCGATAGAGCCTCTACATAAAGAGTGATAGAGCCTCTACATAAAGAGCGATAGAGCCTCTACATAAAGAGCGGTAAAGTCTCTACATAAAGAGAGATAGACCCTCTACATAAAGAGTGATAGAGCCTCTACATAAAGAGCGATAGAGCCTCTACATAAAGAGCGGTAAAGTCTCTACATAAAGAGCGATAGAGCCTCTACATATAGAGCGATAGAGCCTCTACATAAAGAGCGATAGAGCCACTACATATAGAGAGATAGAGCCTCTACATAAAGAGCGATAGAGCCTCTACATAAAGAGCGATAGAGCCTCTACATAAAGAGAGATAGAGCCTCTACATATAGAGAGATAGAGCCTCTACATAAAGAGTGATAGAGTCTCTACATATAGAGAGATAGAGCCTCTATATAAAGAGCGATAGAGCCTCTACATAAAGAGAGATAGAGCCTCTACATAAAGAGAGATAGAGCCTCTACATATAGAGAGATAGAGTCTCTACATAAAGAGCGATAGAGCCTCTACATAAAGAGCGATAGAGCCTCTACATATAGAGAGATAGAGCCTCTACATAAAGAGAGATAGAGCCTCTATATAAAGAGCGATAGATTCTCTACATAAAGAGCGGTAGATTCTCTATATACAGTGAGTTTCTGAAACACGGAAGCCTTCTTTGCTGATGTGAAGAAGAAACGGAATAATAGCCCAGGGATTATTTGTCAGCATAAAGCTGAGTGACTCACTCATTCATGGCTTTGGATGTAAATAAATAAGTACCAACATCCTTTCTGATAGTGTTAAATATATACAGTGGGGAGAACAAGTATTTGATACACTGCCGATTTTGCAGGTTTTCCTACTTTCAAAGCATGTAGAGGTCTGTAATTTTTTATCATAGGTACACTTCAACTGTGAGAGACAGAATCTAAAACAAAAATCCAGAAAATCACATTGTATGACTTTAAAGTAATTAATTTGCATTTTATTGCATGACATAAGTATTTGATCACCTACCAACCAGTAAGAATTCCGGCTCTCACAGACCTGTTAGTTTTTCATTAAGAAGCCCTCCTGTTCTCCACTCATTACCTGTATTAACTGCACCTGTTTGAACCCGTTACCTGTATAAAAGTCACCTGTCCACACACTCAATCAAACAGACTGCAACCTCTCCACAATGGCCAAGACCAGAGAGCTGTGTAAGTACATCAGGGATAAAATTGTAGACCTGCACAAGGCTGGGATGGGCTACAGGACAATAGGCAAGCAGCTTGGTGAGAAGGCAACAACTGTTGGCGCAATTATTAGAAAATGGAAGAAGTTCAAGATGACGGTCAATCACCCTCGGTCTGGGGCTCCATGCAAGATCTCACCTTGTGGGGCATCTATGATCATGAGGAAAGTGAGGGATCAGCCCAGAACTACACGGCAGGACCTGGTCAATGACCTGAAGAGAGCTGGGACCACAGTCTCAAAGAAAACCATTAGTAATACACTATGCCGTCATGGATTAAAATCCTGCAGCGCACGCAAGGTCCCCCTGCTCAAGCCAGCGCATGTCCAGGCCCGTCTGAAGTTTGCCAATGACTATCTGGATGATCCAGAGGAGGAATGAGAGAAGGTCATGTGGTCTGATGAGACAAAAATAGAGCTTTTTGGTCTAAACTCCACTCGCCGTGTTTGGAGGAAGAAGAAGGATGAGTACAACCCCAAGAACATCATCCCAACCGTGAAGCATGGAGGTGGAAACATCATTCTTTGGGGATGCTTTTCTGCAAAGGGGACTGGACGACTGCACCGTATTGAGGGGAGGATGGATGGGGCCATGTATCGCGAGATCTAGGCCAACAACCTCCTTTCAGTAAGAGCATTGAAGATGGGTCGTGGCTGGGTCTTCCAGCATGACAACGACCTGAAACACACAGCCAGGGCAACTAAGGCGTGGCTCCTTAACAAATCAAAATATATTTTCCTTGATGGCAGCATTGCACACTCTTGGCATTCTCTCAACCAGCTTCATGAGGTAGTCACCTGGAATGCATTTCAATTAACAGGTGTGCCTTCTTAAAAGTTCATTTGTGTAATGTCTTTCCTTCTTAATGCATTTGAGCCAAACAGTTGTGTTGTGACAAGGTAGGAGTGGTATACAGAAGAAAGCCCTATTTGGTAAAAGACCAAGTCCATATTATGGAAAGAACAGCTCGAATGAGCAAAGAGAAATGACAGTCCATCATTATTTTAAGACATGAAGGTCAGTCAATATGGAAAATTTCAAGAAATGTGAAAGTGTCTTCAAGTGCAGTTGCAAAAAACCATCAAGAGCTATGATGAAACTGGCTCTCATGAGGACCGCCACAGGATGGGAAGACTAAGAGTTACCTCTGCTGCAGTAGAGGATAAGATCATTAGATTTACCAGCATCAGAAATTGCTTCACAGAGTTCAAGTAACTGGCACATCTCAACATCAACTGTTCAGAGGAGACTGCGTGAATCAGGCCTTCATGGTCGAATTGCTACAGAAGAAACCACTACTAAAGGAAACTAATAATAAGAAGAGACTTGCTTGGGCCAAAAAACACGAGCAATAGACATTAGACCGGTGGAAATTTGTTCTTTGGTCTGGAGTCCAAGATTTTGAGATTTTTTGTTCCAACCACCATGTCTTCGTGAGACGTTGTGTGGCTATTTGAAGAATCTTAAATATATTTTGATTTGTTTAACACTTTTTTCGTTACTACATGATTCCATATGTGTTATTTCATAGTTTTGATGTCTTCACTATTATTTTACAATGTAGAAATCAGTGCAATTAACAATAAATGAATGAATGAGTAGTTGGGTCCAAACTTTTGACTGGTACTGTAAAAACAGGATGTTTCATGGGGAAATAGTAAAAATAAAGAAAAACCCTTGAAAGAGTAGGTGTTTTAAAACTTTTGACTGGTAGTGTATATATGAGATGAGTAATGCAAGATATGTAAACATTAAGTGAATGAGATACCATAGAATAGTATAGAACACAGTATATACATATGAGATGAGTAATGCCAGGTATGTAAACATTATTAAAGTGACTAGTTTCCATTCCTTAAAGTGGCCAGTGATTTCTAGTCTATGCCTATAGGCAGAAGCCTCTAATGTGCTAGTGATGGCTGTTTAACAGTCTGATGGCCTTGAGATAGAAGCTGTTTTTCAGTCTCTCGGTCCCAGCTTTGATGCACCGATATCGACCTCGCCTTCTGGATGATAACGGGGTGAACACGCAGTGGCTTGGGTGGTTGATGTCCTTGATGATATCTTTGGCCTTCCTGTAACATCGGGTGCTGTAGGTGTCCTGGAGGGCAGGTAGTTTGCCCCAGGTAGTGCGTTGGGCAGACCGCACCACCCTCTGGACAGCCTTACGGTTGAGGGTGGTGCAGTTGCCGTACCAGGCGGTGATACAGCCCGACAGGATGCTTTCAATGGTGCATCTGTAAAAGTTTGTGAGGGTTTTAGGTGACAAGCCAAATTTCTTTAGCCTCCTGAAGTTGAAGAGGCGCTGTTGCACCTTCTTCACCACACTGTCTGTTTGGAGGGTCCATTTCAGTTTGTCAATGATGTGTACGCCAAGGAACTTGAAGCTTTCCACCTTCTCGACTGCGGTCCCATCGATGTGGATAGGGGGGCACATCCTCCGGTGTTCCTGAAGTCCACGATCATCTCCTTTGTTTTGTTGACGGTGAGTGAGAGGTTTTTTTCCAGGCACCACACTCAAACTTGATGATTGAGTTGGAGGCGTGCTTGGGCCATGCAGTCATGGGTGAACAGGGAGTACAGGAGGGGGCTGAGCACGCACCCTTGTGGGGCCCCATTGTTGAGGATCAGCGGAGTGGTGGTGATGTTTCCTACGTTCACCACCTGGGGGCGGCCCATCAGGAAGTCCAGGACCCAGTTGCACAGGGCGGGGTCCAGACAAAAGGCCTCGAACTTAATAATGAGATTGGAGGGTACTATGGTGTTGAATGCTGAGCTATAGTCAATAAACAGCATTCTTACATAGGTATTTTTTTTATTTTTTTTATTTATTTCACCTTTATTTAACCAGGTAGGCTAGTTGAGAACAGGTTCTCATTTGCAACTGCGACCTGGCCAAGATAAAGCATAGCAGAGTGAACAGACAACACAGAGTTACACATGGAGTAAACAATTAACAAGTCAATAACACAGTAGAGAAAAAAAGGGGAGTCTATATACAATGTGTGCAAAAGGCATGAGGAGGTAGGCGAATAATTACAATATTGCAGATTAACACTGGAGTGATAAATGATCAGATGATCATGTACAGGTAGAGATATTTGTGTGCAAAAGAGCAGAAAGGTAAATAAATAAAAACTGTGGGGATGAGGTAGGTGAAAATGGGTGGGCTATTTACCAATAGATTATGTACAGCTGCAGCGATCGGTTAGCTGCTCAAATAGCTGATGTTTGAAGTTGGTGAGGGAGATAAAAGTCTCCAACTTCAGCGATTTTTGCAAATCGTTCCAGTCACAGGCAGCAGAGTACTGGAACGAAAGGCGGCCGAATGAGGTGTTGGCTTTGGGGACGCTCAATGAGATGCACCTGCTGGAGCGCGTGCTACGGATGGGTGTTGCCATCGTGACCAGTGAGCTGAGATAAGGCGGAGCTTTGCCTAGCATGGCCTTGTAGATGACCTGGAGCCAGTGGGTCTGGCGACGAATATGTAGCGAGGGCCAGCCGACTAGAGCATACAAGTCGCAGTGGTGGGTAGTATAAGGTGCTTTAGTGACAAAACGGATGGCACTGTGATAAACTGCATCCAGTTTGCTGAGAAGAGTGTAGGAAGCCATTTTGTAGATGACATCGCCGAAGTCGAGGATCGGTAGGATAGTCAGTTTTACTAGGGTAAGCTTGGCAGCGTGAATGAAGGAGGCTTTGTTGCGGAATAGAAAGCCGACTCTTGATTTGATTTTCGATTGGAGATGTTTGATATGGGTCTGGAAGGAGAGTTTGCAGTCTATCCAGACACCTAGGTACTTATAGGTGTCCACATATTCAAGGTCGGAACCATCCAGTGTGGTGATGCTAGTCGGGCAAGCGGGTGCAGGCAGCGATCGGTTGAAAAGCATGCATTTGGTTTTACTAGCGTTTAAGAGCAGTTGGAGGCCACGGAAGGAGTGTTGTATGGCATTGAAGCTCGATTGGAGGTTAGATAGCACAGTGTCCAATGACGGGCCAAAAGTGTATAGAATGGTGTCGTCTGCGTAGAGGTGGATCAGGGAATCGCCCGCAGCAAGAGCAACATCATTGATATACACAGAGAAAAGAGTCGGCCCGAGAATTGAACCCTGTGGCACCCCATAGAGACTGCCAGAGGACCGGACAACATGCCCTCCGATTTGACACACTGAACTCTGTCTGCAAAGTAATTGGTGAACCAGGCAAGGCAGTCATCCGAAAAGCCGAGGCTACTGAGTCTGCCGATAAGAATATGGTGATTGACAGAGTCGAAAGCCTTGGCAAGGTCGATGAAGACGGCTGCACAGTACTGTCTTTTATCGATGGCGGTTATGATGTCGTTTAGTACCTTGAGTGTGGCTGAGGTGCACCCGTGACCGGCTCGGAAACCAGATTGCATAGCGGAGAAGGTACGGTGGGATTCGAGATGGTCAGTGACCTGTTTGTTGACTTGGCTTTCAAGACCTTAGATAGGCAGGGCAGAATGGATATAGGTCTGTAACAGTTTGGGTCCAGGGTGTCTCCCTTTGAAGAGGGGGATGACTGCGGCAGCTTTCCAATCATTGGGGATCTCAGACGATATGAAAGAGAGGTTGAACAGGCTGGTAATAGGGGTTGCGACAATGGCGGCGGATAGTTTCAGAAATAGAGGGTCCAGATTGTCAAGCCCAGCTGATTTATACGGGTCCAGGTTTTGCAGCTCTTTCAGAACATCTGCTATCTGGATTTGGGTAAAGGAGAACCTGGAGAGGCTTGGGCGAGGAGCTGCGGGGGGGCCGGAGCTGTTGGCCGAGGTAGGAGTAGCCAGGCGGAAGGCATGGCCAGCCGTTGAGAAATGCTTGTTGAAGTTTTCGATAATCATGGATTTGTCGGTGGTGACCGTGTTCCCTAGCCTCAGTGCAGTGGGCAGCTGGGAGGAGGTGCTCTTGTTCTCCATGGACTTCACAGTGTCCCAGAACTTTTTGGAGTTGGAGCTACAGGATGCAAACTTCTGCCTGAAGAAGCTGGCCTTAGCTTTCCTGACTGACTGCGTGTATTGGTTCCTGACTTCCCTGAACAGTTGCATATCGCGGGGACTGTTCGATGCTAATATATTCTAATATGGTGAGGAAGTTACTCTTAAAGAATGACCAGGCATCCTCAACTGACGGGATGAGGTCAATGTCCTTCCAGGATACCCGGGCCAGGTCGATTAGAAAGGCCTGCTCACAGAAGTGTTTTAGGGAGCGTTTGACAGTGATGAGGGGTGGTCGTTTGACTGCGGCACCGTAGCGGATACAGGCAATGAGGCAGTGGTCGCTGAGATCCTGGTTGTAGACAGCGGAGGTGTATTTGGAGGGCCAGTTGGTCAGGATGACGTCTATGAGGGTGCCCTTGCTTACAGAGTTAGGGTTGTACCTGGTGGGTTCCTTGATGATTTGTGTGAGATTGAGGGCATCTAGCTTAGATTGTAGGACTGCCGGGGTGTTAAGCATATCCCAGTTTAGGTCACCTAACAGAACAAACTCAGAAGCTAGATGGGGGGCAATCAATTCACAAATGGTGTCCAGGGCACAGCTGGGAGCTGAGGGGGGTCGGTAGCAGGCGGCAACAGTGAGAGACTTATTTCTGGAGAGAGTAATTTTCAGAATTAGTAGTTCGAACTGTTTGGGTATGGACCTGGAAAGTATGACATTACTTTGCAGGCTATCTCTGCAGTAGACTGCGACTCCTCCCCCTTTGGCAGTTCTATCTTGACGGAAGATGTTATAGTTGGGTATGGAAATCTCTGAATTTTTGGTGGCCTTCCTGAGCCAGGATTCAGACACGGCAAGTATTCCTCTTGTCCAGATGGGATAGGGCAGTGTGCAGAGTGATGGCGATTGCATCATCTGTGGATCTATTGGGGGGCGGGTAAGCAAATTGAAGTGGGTCTAGGGTTGCAGGTAAGGTAGAGGTGATATGATCCTTGACTAGTCTCTCAAAGTACTTCATGATGACAGAGGCGAGTGCTAGTGTGATAGTCATTAAGTTCAGTTACCTTTGCCTTCTTGGGTACAGGAACATTGTTGGCCATCTTGAAGCATGTGGATAGGGGGGTGTTCCCTCTGCTGTTTCCTGAAGTCCACAATCATCTCCTTAGTTTTGTTGACGTTGAGTGTGAGGTTATTTTCCTGACACCACACTCCGAGGGCCCTCACCTCCTCCCTGTAGGCCGTCTCGTCGTTGTTGGTAATCAAGCCTACCACTGTTGTGTCGTCCGCAAACTTGATGATTGAGTTGGAGGCGTGCGTGGCCACGCAGTCGTGGGTGGACAGGGAGTACAGGAGAGGGCTCAGAACGCACCCTTGTGGGGCCCCCGTGTTGAGGATCAGCGGGGAGGAGATGTTGTTGCCTACCCTCACCACCTGGGGGCGGCCCGTCAGGAAGTCCAGTACCCAGTTGCACAGGGCGGGGTCGAGACCCAGGGTCTCGAGCTTGATGACGAGCTTGGAGGGTACTATGGTGTTGAATGCCGAGCTGTAGTCGATGAACAGCATTCTCACATAGGTATTCCTCTTGTCCAGGTGGGTTAGAGCAGTGTGCAGTGTGGTTGAGATTGCATCATCTGTGGACCTATTTGGGCGGTAAGCAAATTGGAGTGGGTCTAGGGTGTCAGGTAGGGTGGAGGTGATATGGTCCTTGACTAGTCTCTCAAAGCACTTCATGATGACGGAAGTGAGTGCTACGGGGCGGTAGTCGTTTAGCTCAGTTACCTTAGCTTTCTTGGGAACAGGAACAATGGTGGCCCTCTTGAAGCATGTGGGAACAGCAGACTGGTATAGGGATTGATTGAATATGTCCGTAAACACACCGGCCAGCTGGTCTGCGCATGCTCTGAGGGCGCGGCTGGGGATGCCGTCTGGGCCTGCAGCCTTGCGAGGGTTAACATGTTTAAATGTCTTACTCACCTCGGCTGCAGTGAAGGAGAGACCGCATGTTTTCATTGCAGGCCGTGTCAGTGGCACTGTATTGTCCTCAAAGCGGGCAAAAAAGTTATTTAGTCTGCCTGGGAGCAAGACATCCTGGTCCGTGACTGGGCTGGGTTTCTTCTTGTAGTCCGTGATTGACTGTCGACCCTGCCACATGCCTCTTGTGTCTGAGCCGTTGAATTGAGATTCTACTTTGTCTCTGTACTGACGCTTAGCTTGTTTAATAGCCTTGCGGAGGGAATAGCTGCACTGTTTGTATTCGATCATGTTGCCAGACACCTTGCCCTGATTAAAAGCAGTGGTTCGCGCTTTCAGTTTCACGCGAATGCTGCCATCAATCCACGGTTTCTGGTTAGGGAATGTTTTTATCGTTGCTATGGGAACGACATCTTCAACGCACGTTCTAATGAACTCGCACACCGAATCAGCGTATTCGTCAATATTTTTATCTGACGCAATACGAAACATGTCCCAGTCCACGTGATGGAAGCAGTCTTGGAGTGTGGAGTCAGCTTGGTCTGACCAGCGTTGGACAGACCTCAGCGTGGGAGCCTCTTGTTTCAGTTTCTGCCTGTAGGCAGGGATCAACAAAATGGAGTCGTGGTCAGCTTTTCCGAAAGGGGGGCGGGGCAGGGCCTTATATGCGTAGCGGAAGTTAGAGTAACAGTGATCCAGGGTTTTACCACCCCTGGTTGCGCAATCGATATGCTGATAAAATTTAGGGAGTCTTGTTTTCAGATTAGCTTTGTTAAAATCCCCAGCTACAATGAATGCAGCCTCCGGATAAATGGTTTCCAGTTTGCAAAGAGTTAAATAAAGTTTGTTCAGAGCCATCGACGTGTCTGCTTGGGGGATATATACGGCTGTGATTATAATCGAAGAGAATTCTCTTGGAAGATAATGCGGTCTACATTTGATTGTGAGGAATTCTAAATCAGGTGAACAGAACGATTTGAGTTCCTGTATGTTTCCTTCATCACACCATGTCTCGTTAGTCATGAGGCATACGCCCCCGCCACTCTTCTTACCAGAAAGATGTTTGTTTCTGTCGGCGCGATGCGTGGAGAAACCCGTTGGCTGCACCGCAACGGATAGCGTCTTCCCAGTAAGCCATGTTTCCGTGAAGTTGTCAAGAGACTGGACATTGGCAAGAAGAATGCTGGGGAGTGGTGCGTGATGTGCCCTTGTCCTGAGTCTGACCAGAAGACCGCTACGTTTCCCTCTTTTTCGGAGTCGTTTCCTTGGGTCGCTGCATGCGATCCATTCCGTTGTCCTGTTTGTAAGGCAGAACACAGGATCCGCGTCGCGGAAAACATATTCTTGGTCGTACTGTTGGTGAGTTGACGCTGATCTTATATTCAGTAGTTCTTCTCGACTGTATGTAATGAAACCTAAGATGACCTGGGGTACTAATGTAAGAAATAACACGTAAAAAAACAAAAAACTGCATAGTTTCCTAGGAACGCGAAGCGAGGCGGCCATCTCTGTCGGCGCCGGAAGTGTAGATGGACGGAGGAGAATTATCTTGGGAGATAATATGGTCGCCATTTAAAATTGTGAGATATTCTACGTCGGGTGAACAAAAGGACTTGAGTTCCTGTATGTTCCTAGAATTACACCGTGAGTCGTTAATCATGAAACACACCCCTCCGCCCTTCTGCTTCCCGGGGAGATATTTATTCCTGTCTGCGTTATGTACCGAGAACTGGGCTGGGATCTGGTGACTGTGTGTGTGTGTGTGTGCGCACGTGTCTCTCTCACACACACACACTTTAAACCCCCTATGCTCCTTTGAGGCCCCTCTTTCAAAGACACTGAGATGTCTGTTTGCAAACATAATGGTCAACTGGGTATTTTTATACATGACTAAGCATGATGGGATGGAATCACCTTCTTTCTAAGTACTTTTGGTTCCCTCATTTACTTCAGTGTTTCCATTATGTTGACTTGTATTTCTATACAGAGGAAAGAATATGCACCAGTTTGAAAGTCATGGTAACCTTGGTAACGTGTAATACCACAGCAGTATGTAACCTAGGTAACCCATTACTCTAAAGTGAAAATACTTCACCACATCAACAGTTCACATTGAGAACTGACCTCGAGGCACGTCGCCTCGAGGTCAGAGTGTTGGGCCGAAAGGTTGCTGGTTTGAATACTGGTAAAAAAAATAATAATAATCTGTCGATGTTTGCTCCAGGGGAGCTGTACAAGCAGGAAGGGATAGATACACTAAACTACCAGCAGAGGGCACTGCTGTAACACATATATATATATAATATATCTCATTTAACGAGGCAAGTCAGTTATGAACAAATTCTTATTCAGTGACGGCCTACCGGGGAACGGTGGGTTAACTGCCTTGTTCAGGGGCAGAACGACAGGTTTATTACCTTGTCAGATCGGGGATTCGATCCAGGAAACTTCCGGTTACTGGCCCAATGCTCGTTTACATTTGAAACACACCTTTCAGAGATGTAGCTTGATATTTCAACAAATATACTCAGTATAAAACACTTTGAATATGTGTTAGTAAAAGACAACAGGGTTAAAGAACGAAAATCATTTTTGTTACATTGCATTTTTATTGATATTTCGAATCCATCAATTTCATCAAGTGCACATTTTTGAGTGTTTTTAAAAAAAAAACTCACCCACCCAGCAATCTGACATTACAGAAAATCTATGATAAGCGGGAGAAAAAAAATTGTACCAACAAAAAGCAAAAACAAGATATTAATCTTTTAATACATCAATGAGGTAAAGTCCTATCTTCTGTGCAGTCACAACAAGCATCATGTTTAATAAAGACAACTATCAATCGTGCCGTTTTACTTTTTCTTTTAACAGTGTACAAAAAACAGATTGCATTCCAAATTAACATTTTAGATTATGTAACCGTTCCATGACTATAAATCTACCGATGGGTATATTCATCATTTGGGTCCCCTAATTTAACCTAATATCTGCCCCTTTAGGGATTACAAACATGGGGTACAGAGGTTCACTGAATTTGGTGTTGAAAGAGTAAACACGATTTACTGCATTAACTGAGTTACTTTGACGTATATTTACTGTACTTGATACATTACCGTACACAGCAAGGATTCCAGAGTCACAGTCTAAATACACATGAATGCTGCTAAGAGAGTTGTTACCAGTGGTTATGGTATAAACTGCCTCACCTGAATTTGCCTCAGCATATGGCGTAGACTGAGAGGTGGAAAACCGTATGCGCCAACTCTCCTTCATTTCGCCAGCGTTTTCCTTGTACATCACCCCAACCTCACAACACGAGACCTCCTGTGATCCACTGGGAAGATTCTTAAAGTGCACTTGCCAGTAGTGACAGCCTCTACTGTAGCCTTGTGCGCCCCTCACCATTTCACTCTGTTCGAGCCGCTCTGGGTGGAGGGTGTGAGGCTGGATGTATGGGTATGTGTTCCTAGCACTGGTCATGTCCAGAGATAGCCAGATATGTCTCCCGACAGAATTGGGATCCAAGGTGATGGTCTTTTCATCTGTTGATTCAGTCAAGAATACTTAAAAACAGTCATCGTTAATGGTAATATTGAATATGCTGTGGTAAAACACTACTTAGAAGGCAAACACGGCCCACCGTCCTCTTTATGCTTTTGTGGGTCTAGAACAGTTCACACCTATCAGAGGGGGTAACCTCCCAAAAATGCTCTCACAATGAGAGATGGTATTTAATCTATCAATACAAAAACATGGATCCTTGAGGTCCAAGTGTAGATTTCTCATTCAGACTTTTGTTATAGATGATATAGCTGTACTGAACCTTTTGTTATAGATGATATAGCTGCACTGAACCTTTTGTTATAGATGATATAGCTGCACTGTACTGAACCTTTTGTTATAGATGATATAGCTGCACTGTACTGAACCTTTTGTTATAGATGATATAGCTGCACTGTACTGAACCTTTTGTTATAGATGATATAGCTGCACTGTACTGAACCTTTTGTTATAGATGATATAGCTACACTGAACCTTTTTTTATAGATGATATAGCTGCACTGTATTTTTAATGCTTATACAATATGTATCATTTCCTACATTCAATCACAATCTTTCTATCCAGATGTTTATTTTTCTATTCCCCAAAACATCTATTTTTCTAGGCTTTACTGTGCAAAAGGAAGTAACTAAATGCACCACAATTCAAATGTGTGAGATATATATATATATAGTAACAATAATTTGTTCACTAATGTTTTTATTACCACTATGTACCACCCTCACACAGGTGAGGCAATTGTAATTATCACCTAGGCAACTGCATAAAAAAAAAAATTACAACAGTTTTGGCACATCTTTAGATGCTCTGATAAAGGCGTAACTTCCCAAATGCGTCTGCCTGCCCGGCCCCCCAAAAAATAAACACTGAAATTAGTTAACGCCTTTAAGTTCAAAAAAATAAATTGTTTTACTATTTTGAGTATCACAATTTCCAAATGTTCTAGAAATTAGGATTTAATTTGAGGTCAGTGTCAGATATGACAGAGCATAAAACCAGAACTGTTGTGCAAGATCTATTGTGGAGTGTTTACCCACTCCAACAGTTTGATTAGTGTTGTGTGTCAACTGTACACAATAGGCTCTGATATCAGATATTGTGTATGTCTAGTACTGAACCATTAGACTACATAGAAGTATTGCTCAATACCAGAGACTTTCACAAAGTGAATATAACATCATGTTGAAATCAAATCAGATTCATTATACTTACATTGTTTCAGTGTTGACAGTGAACACCGACAGGCTGTGGGATCTACACGTAAAGCTGTCCTAGTGTCACAACCTTGGTCTGTGGATAGAAGAAATAGTCATGGAACACAATGATGTTTTTATGAATAGCTGCAGTTTCTCTTCCTGAATTACTGTAAATAGTCTAATTACACGGTAATTAGACTATTTATTAGACTATTAAATGAATGTACTGACCCTTCCAGATCCTGTCAACCTCCTTGTGGAGCATCTCTTTGAGTTCTCCTGCCTGAACAAGTCTCTCCTCTGGGTCCAGACTGACAAGGTATGGAGATGCATCAACTGGGCCTTTCTGCAGGGCATTGTAATCCTGAAAACAGGAGGATATTTAGCCACTCTTGGAGGACAATGGAGGTTGATCCTAGAACTGCTGTGTTGTCATTAAAAACCAACATGTTTCAGCTTGTAGCCTTCATCAGGGTTTTACAGACAACCCTGAATATAATAATTATATATATATATATATGACACCAGTAAGGCAGACGTCAGCTCAAAGTCCACTTTGACCTTTTGGGCTCGAGTTGGTAAATATTTGTTGAAACAAAGTGTAAATTCACCTGAAGCAACCTCCCAGGTTCTTCACCCTGCAATGCGAGCTCAATCCCAGTGACCTCATCCTCCAAGCTCTTGAATCTCTTCTCCATCTTCTGAATCTCACTCTCTGTTTTCAGCAGCATCTCTTTCTCTTTCTCCTCCATTGAGGCCATGCGTTGTTTCTGCTCCTCTGTGATGGCTGAGATCAGCATGATGAAATTTGTCTGCTGTTCTTGTTTCTGTAGACTGGCAGAGATCTGACAGGAAGAGGTGTCGGAACAAAAAGACATGACACAGTGGATGTTTTCTAGTGTTTGTTTTCTTGCTCTTGTTTTAGTTCATCTTCCTCCCAATAACCAGTTTTATATGTTACAAAGGCTCCCTTTTACATATGAAATGGCCTCGTAATCATATTCTAGAATAGAATCAGAGGGTTTGTAGATGGAAAGAACTATGTAACCATGACATTTAACTGTGGCTGTATTCAACTCATCCACAGTCTTTTTCATATAAATACATTAAACAGTAGCTAGGTTTCCATCCAATTGGCGACACATTCTCATCTTTGCCGACGAGTCGTAGTGGGAAAACCACACAACACGTCATCGCTTGACTCCAAGTTTACTTCGATATTAAGGTTATTATATCAATATTTGCGCATATAAAATAAGTTTCCACCGATATTTCTAGCATAATTCATTTTACCGACACAAAAAGATCCCACCTTGTCTGAAGCATTTAGTTTTGTCGACATTTGGAAAGTTTACAACAACAAAAAAACGGTTTCCATCATTAAAACATTTTATCCAACATGTACTTTACTCACCAAAAGGTTGGATGGAAACCTGGTTAGTACCGTACCTTGAATGACTCCATGGTGTTCTTTGCTTTGAGAATATCCGTCTTTACCGTGCACACGCTGTTCTGTTTGGCAAGCAGCTCTTTCAGCAGTCTCTGCTGTAAATGCAGGGCATTTTATTTACACGCACAAAGTTGCACAGAGATACTGCCGTTTAAAGTTACAGTAGACATTATACTCTAGAGTAATTATTGGTCATTATTCATACTGATTTCTCGCCTTACCTTGATTTGGGGGGTCTGTTCCTCTGCAGGTGTGGTTTTGTGGGTCTTATGACCCAGAGAGTCACATTGAGCGCAGATCAGAGCCTTATCATCCAGGCAGAACAGAGACAGAGGTTGACCATGTTCACCACATAATGTGTTCACATCCCTTGGCTGAGCCAGTTCTTCAACTATAGCTGTACACTTCCCTGCCATTTTCCTGGGAGGAATGGAGATTTTCGCTGGTTCACGATGTGGCTCCGCCAATCTGAGAGTGTTGGACAGGGCGTCTAGAACATGGTTCATGGCCAGCTCAGGTCTCTCAGCGAACTTTCTCATACACAGAGGGCAGCTGCACTCCCCTTTGTTCCAGTAGGACTGTATGCATCCCTGGCAGAAGTTGTGCCCACAGGGAATCGTGACGGGGTTGGAGAAGACATCGAGACAGACAGAGCAGATAAAATGCTCCCGAGATAAACCACCCGTCGGCATTTTGTTTCGACGCAGGAAGAATGAGTGGCAAGTCTGTACAGGATGCGTGGATTTGGTAATAGGGTGTTGCCCGGATTCTTTCAACATATCAGTGAAATATCTACCAGCCCCTGGAAAGCCTCTTTTTTTTGCAGGGTGGAGTCCATGGACCTGTCATGGGATTGGATCTCTTCTTCTTCCTTGTTATTATGACGTTCGCACATGTTGTTTGTGCACGTCGCAGCGTTAGTGCGTGTTCAATCACATTACATTTGTGATACAAAAATTTAAAAGGGATACAAAAATAATAATAATAATTGCACCAACAACCAACCCTACTCCAATATAACACTATTACAACCAAAACAAGGTTTATGAAATGGTATATACAGCGTATTCGGAAAGTACTCAAACCCCTCGACTTTTTCCACATTTTGTTACATTACAGCCTTATTCTATAATGGATTTTTTCTTTAATCCTCATCAATCTACACACAATACCACATAATGACGAAGCAAAAACAGGTTTTTAGAAATGTTTGCAAATTTATAAATAATAATAATTACTATCAGGAAGGGGTCTGAATGCTTTCTGAATGCCCTGTAGCTGCTTTATTTTTTTGCTGGACCCCAGGAAGAATAGCTGCTGTCTGGGCAGAAACCAATGGAGATCGATAATAAATGCACATACAAATAAGTCAAGGGGGTATGAATACTTTTCTGACCTCACTCTGTATGAAATAATAGGGGTTGAAATTATTTTTGTAATGACTACCCCTTCTTCTGTCTGTCATACATACACCATCTGTAAGGTTCCTCAGTCAAGTATTGAATTTCAAGCACAGGTTCAACCACAAAGACAAGGGAGCTTTTCGAAAGCCTCATAATGAAGGGCAGGGATTGGTAGATGGGCAACAATAACAAATCAGACATGGAATATATCTTTAAGCATGGTCAAGTTAATAATTATGTTGCGGATTATGTATTAAACCGCTCAGACACATCAAAGATACAGTCATCCTTCAGAACTGAGTTGCAGGACAGGAAGGAAACTGCTCAGGGATGTTACCATGAGGCCATTGGGGATTTTAAAACGGCTACAGAGTTCAATGGCTGTGATAGAAGAAAACTGTGAATGGATGAACATTGCAGTGACTGCAATAAAAAATATACACCTTTCAGCAGGACAATAACCTACAACACAAGGCCAAATCTACGCTGGAGTTGCTTACCGATGTTCCAAGAAGACAGTCGATGTTCCAAGAAGTCAGTCGATGTTCCGAGAGAACAGTCGATGTTCCAAGAAGACAGTCGATGTTCCGAGAAGACAGTCGATGTTCCGAGAAGACAGTCAATGTTTTCCGAGAAGACAGTCGATGTCCCGAGAAGACAGTCGATGTTCCGAGAAGACAGTCGATGTCCCGAGAAGACAGTCGATGTTCCGAGAAGACAGTCGATGTCCCGAGAAGACAGTCGATGTTCCGAGAAGACAGTAGAGTTTTGACTTAAATCTACTTGGACATCAAATCAAAATTCAAATCCAATTTTATTAGTCACATGCAATGAATACAACAGACCTTACAGTGAAATGCTTACTTACGAGCCCCTAACCAACAGTGCAGTTTAAAAAAAATATGGATAAGAATAAGAGATAAAAGTAACAAGTAATTAAAGAGCAGCAGTAAAAAATAACAATATATACAGATGGGTGCCGGTACAGAGTCAATGTGCAGGGGCACCGGTTAGTTGATGTAGTATGTACATGTAGGTAAAGTTGTGTACCCAATCACTGCCCTGGGGGAGTGGGATATATTTTTTTTAGACCAAAGGAAAGAGTGCCTCCTACTGGCCCTCCAACACCACTTCCAGCAGCATCTGGTCTCCTATCCAGGAACTGACCAGGACCAACCCTGCTTAGCTTCAGAAGCAAGCCAGCAGTGGTATGCAGGGTGGTATGCAGGGTGGTATGCTGGCTGGTATGCAGGGTGGTATGCTGGCTGGTATGCAGGGTGGTATGCTGGGTGGTATGCAGGGTGGTATGCTGGGTGGTATGCTGGCTGGTATGCAGGGTGGTATGCTGGGTGGTATGCAGGGTGGTATGCAGGGTGGTATGCTGGGTGGTATGCAGGGTGGTATGCTGGGTGGTATGCAGGGTGGTATGCTGGCTGGTATGCTGGGTGGTATGCAGGGTGGTATGCTGGGTGGTATGCAGGGTGGTATGCTGCTGGCAATGTCACCATGTAGCTAATAGAACAGTAAAAACAAATTCTCCATCGTCAAATTCGTGTTCATGAGAGGATCACTTGAAGCCATTGCTTCTGGTCAGTACTTTCAATTTTGCCCGAAGGTTTGTGTTGTTAGTGTCTGCCTCCTTTAAAAAAAAAGCCCGCCGAACACAAGTTGTAGTCTTTCAGAGACCGGATTATTTTTTGTTGTTGTAATGAATCCGCCAACGGAACAAGGACAACCATATCTACACTCACAAACACCTATAGTGCAATCAGTATAACACAAAGCCTTCTGCGAAATGCAGCCGTCATAGGGTGTATCATTCAGCGCGTGAAGTCCAGACCTGCCTTCCTCTTGGGTAATTATGTATGAAACATCTCACTGTCCTAGAAATGCCCTGGTTGAACGTAACTTCATGGAAATGACGTGGAAACAACATTGATTCTCAACCAGTGTGTGCCCAGTGGGCATTTATAGTGTCCTTCTGGTCTCTCTCCTGCACTGTGAACTATTGTGGCTTCTCTCTGTCAAAACTTGTTTTTAACCCCTCCCCTGACACATCCCCCAATGTCATGATGACTCCACATGGGGAGGAGTGGTGTCACTGCAAAGGACACAAAGGCTTCAATTAATCAAATCAAATCAATTTATATAGCCCTCCGTACATCAGCTGATATCTCAAAGTGCTGTACAGAAACCCAGCCTAAAACTCCAAACAGCAAGCAATGCAGGTGTAGAAGCACAGTGGCTAGGAAAAACTCCCTAGAAAGGCCAAAACCTAGGAAGAAACCTAGAGAGGAACCAGGCTATGAGGGGTGGCCAGTCCTCTTCTGGCTGTGCCGGGTAGAGATTATAACAGAACATGGCCAAGATGTTCAAATGTTCATAAATGACCAGCATGGTCAAATAATAATCACAGTAGTGTTCGAGGGTGCAGCAGGTCAGCACCTCAGGAGTAAATGTCAGTTGGCTTTTCATAGCCGATCATTAAGAGTATCTCTACCACTCCTGCTGTCTCTAGAGAGTTGAAAACAGCAGGTCTGGGACAGGGAGCAAGTCCGGTGAACAGGTCAGGGTTCCATAGCTGCAGGCTGAACAGTTGAAACTGGAGCAGCAGCACGGCCAGGTGGACTGGGGACAGCAAGAGATAAGATAAGAAAACACAACATCGGTTCATGTCCCAACTGTTCAGCTGCAGAAACTACAGATCTACAGATTTGTATTGGTAGTAACATGACTATTTATACAACAAAGAGCAGCTATTGGAGAGTCTGATTTTGAAAGCAAAGCAAATCCTCAACTTAGTTTACATGCCATTTGAGACATGGTGTTATTTTTAGCTACGTAACACTAGCTCGCTAGCATTCTAATTTCGGCTAACTAACTAGATGAACAACAAACCTTGTTATAATTAATGATAATTAATACAATATTTCACTAAATATCTGTTTAGAGTTCACAGTGTAGGTTTTACGTGCTACTCATATGACTAGCTTGAAGCTTGTAGTCTTGCATGCTGACCAGACCGCTCGTCCACGCGCGCATGTTGATTTTGACACGCAGGTTGAATTAACTCTGAACCAACTATACTAATTTGGTGACAGGTCGAAAAGCATTTATAATTTATGGCAATTTAGCTAGCTGTTACCACAATTCATCTTTCAATCACCCACATGGGTATATGCTCCTAAAAACCAATGAGGAGATGGGAGAGGCGGGACTTGCAGAACTTCTACTACACCGTAGTAGTGTGAAGTACTTAAGTAAAAATACTTTAAAGTACTACTTAAGTCGTTTTTTGGGGCATCTGTACTTTACTATTTATATTTTTTTACTACTTTTACTTCACTACATTCCTAAAGAAAATATTGTACTTTTTACTTCATACATTTTTCCCTGACACCCAAAAGTACTTGTTACATTTTGAATGCTTAGCAGAACAGGAAATTGTGAAATTCACACACTTATCAAGAGAACACGTGGTAATCCCTACTGCCTATGTTCTGCCGAACTCACTAAACACAAATGCAACTTTTGTAAATAATGTCTGAGTGTTGGAGTGCGACTCTGACTCTATCCATACATTTTAAAAACAAGAAAATGGTCACGTCTGGTTTGCTTTATATAAGGAATTTGAAATTATTTATACTTTTACTTTTGATACTTAAGTCTAAAATTATTTGGTTTTAAATATACTTAAGTAGTAATTTCACTTTTACTTGAGTAAATTTCTATTCAGTTATCTTTAATTTTACTCAAGTATGACAATTGGGTACTTTTTCCACTGCTACACCGGCTCTGCTGCTTGTTGAATGTGGCAACGATTGCAAACTATTACAGACTGCAAAGGGAAACACAGCTGCGAGCTGCCCAGTGACGCAAGATGAGCTAAATGCCTTTTATGCTCGCTTCGAGGCAAGCAACACAGAAGCATGCATGAGAGCACCAGCTGTTCCAAACGACTGTGTGATCACGCTGTCCGTAGCCGATGTGAGCAAGATCTAAACAGGTCATTCACAAGTAGGGCCAGTCCAGTTGTGTAGAGATGGACAGTAGGGTCCAGTTGTCCCTGACAGAGTTTGTAATACCTACATGTTTCAAGCAGACCACCATAGATACAGAATGGGGTCCAGTTGTGGTAGAAGTGCTTTGAAAGGCTGGTATACAGTGGGGTCCAGTTGTGGTAGAGACTACAGTGCCCTTTCCAGTTGTGCTGTTCATTGACTACAGCTCAGAGATACAGTCACTAAGGGTCCAGTTGTGGTTATTTTAAAAAAGTGAGAACACTACAGTGGGGTCCAGTTGTGGTAGAAATCAAATAAATGATACAGTAGGGTCCAGTTGTGGAAACACAACATAACAATGAGAAAATGCCAGGAACATTGTGAATGGGTCCAGTTGTGGTAGAGATTTACAGCCACTATGGGGTCCAGTTGTGGTAAATGAGATACAGTTGGGTCCAGTTGTTGAGATGACTTTTTACAGTACAGTTGTGGTGGTTGAGATACAGTGGGGTCCAGTTGTGGTAGAGATAGTTGTGTAGAGATTGTGGTTGAGGTCTACAGTTGTTATAAAATATTACCAGTTGTGGTTGAGATACAGTAGGGTCCAGTTGTGGTTGAGATACAGTGGGGTCCAGTTGTGGTAGAGATACAGTGGGGTCCAGTTGTGGTAGAGATACAGTGGGGTCCAGTTGTGGTTGAGATACAGTGGGGTCCAGTTGTGGTAGAGATACAGTGGGGTCCAGTTGTGGTTGAGATACAGTGGGGTCCAGTTGTGGAGATAGAGGTAGATACAGTGGGGTCCAGTTGTGGTTGAGATACAGTGGGGGTGTCCAGTTGTGGTTGTGAGAGATACAGTAGGGTCCAGTTGTGGTTGAGATACAGTGGGGTCCAGTTGTGGTAGAGATACAGTGGGGTCCAGTTGTGGTTGAGATACAGTGGGGTCCAGTTGTGGTAGAGATACAGTGGGGTCCAGTTGTGGTAGAGATACAGTAGGGGTCCAGTTGTGGTAGAGATACAGTAGGGTCCAGTTGTGGTAGAGATACAGTGGGGTCTAGTTGTGGTTGAGATACAGTGGGGTCCAGTTGTGGTTGAATGAAGATGGGCAGTTGTGGTTGAGAACAGTAAAATAAATGTAAAATAAAATATTACATTATGTTATGCAGAAAGTTGGGTCCAGTTGTGGTTGAGATACAATACTTGTGGTTGAGATACAGTGGGGTCCAGTTGTGCTCAGTGGGGTCCAGTTGTGGTTGAGATACAGTGGGGTCCAGTTGTGGTTGAATCAAAGTGGGGTCCAGTTGTGGTTGAGATACAACAGTGAAAGATTACAGTTACAGTTGTGGTAATCAACAATGCCAGTTGTAAAGAAAAGTAGGGTCCAGTTGTTATTATTTTTTATTACAAAAAAGAATCCAGTAAGAAATAAGAATAACAAATCATTAAAGAGATAGCAGGGTCCAGTAAATAACAATCCAGTTGTGGTTGAGATACAGTGGGGTCCAGTTGTGGTTGAGATACAGTAGGGTCCAGTTGTGGTTGAGATACAGAGTCAATAGTTGTGGTTGAGATACATTAGGGTCAGTTGTGTAGAGATACAGTGGGGTCCAGTTGTTTATTTGACCAGTGGGGTTTATTTAACTAGGGTCCAGTTGTGGTGAGAACAAATTCTTCCAGTTTTCAGATGACAGGCCTAGGAACCAGTTGTTAACTGCCTGTTCAGTTGTGGCAGAACGTTGTGGTAGAGATCAGTTTGTAACTTGTCAGTTGTGGGTCCCAGTTTTGTGGTTGAGAACGCTCTAACCAGTAGGCTCCAGTTGTTAGAGATGTTCAGTGAGCCAGTTGTGGTAGGGGGTAGAAGTTGTGGTTGAGATACAGTGGCCAGTTGTGGTAGAGATACAGTGAAGCTCCAGTTGTGGTAGAGATGTCAGTGGGGTCCAGTTGTGAGAGAATACAGTCCAGTTGTGGTAGGACTAGGGTCCAGTTGGAGTCTTTGACCAGTTTCTAGTGCCAGTTGTGGTAGACACTGCCTGTGGTAGAGATGAGGTCCAGGATATTAAAAAAATGGGGTCTACAAAATCTAGAGGGTCCAAATGATTCCAGTTGTGGTTGAGATAAGACCCCAGTTGTGGTAGAGATACAGTAACGACACCCAGTTGTTATCTCAAATGTTTTATGAGATTGAGAGAACACATTGGGGGGATCCAGTTGTGGTAGAGAATCAGTAGGGTCCAGTTGTGGTAGATCCAGTAGGGTCCAGGGTCCAGTTGTGGTTGAGATACAGAAGGGTCCAGATGGTAGATATCAGTAGGGTCCAGTTGTGGTAGAGATACAGTGGGGTCCAGTTGTGGTAGAATTCAGTGGGGGTCCAGTTGTGGTAGACAGATACAGTGGGGTCCAGTTGTGGTTGAGATACAGTAGGGTCCAGTTGTGGTAGAGATACAGTAGGGTCCAGTTGTGGTAGAGATACAGTGGGGTCTAGAAGTTATTGGAAACCCCCTAATGAAGATGAGCAAAACAGAACAGTATAAAATAAATAATACAAATACTGAGAAATATTACATTATGTTATGCTCAGAGAAAGAGATCTTTTTCTTCTTCAAATCAAATTGTATTTGTCACATGCGCCGAATACAACAGTGAAATGATTACTTACAAGCCCTTAATCAACAATGCAGTTTAAAGAAAATACCCCCCCCCAAATTATTATTATTTTTTATTAAAAAAAGAATAAGTAAGAAATAAGAATAACAAATCATTAAAGAGCAGCAGTAAATAACAATAGCGTGGCTATATACAGGGGGTACCGGTACAGAGTCAATATGCGGGGGCACCGGTGTAGCCGGTTGCCATTTTTTTTATTTGACCTTTATTTAACTAGGCAAGTCAGTTGAGAACAAATTCTTATTTTCAATGACGGCCTAGGAACAGTGGGTTAACTGCCTGTTCAGGGGCAGAACGACAGATTTGTAACTTGTCAGCTCGGGGATTTGAACTTGCAACCTTTCGGTTACTAGTCCAACGCTCTAACCACTAGGCTACCCTTGATTAGCTGTTCAGGAGCCTTATGGCTGGGGGGGTAGAAGCTGTTTAGAAGCCTCTTGGACCTCACAGCTTGTCAAGCGGTAGCAGAGAGAACAGTCTATGGACTAGGGTGGCTGGAGTCTTTGACCATTTCTAGTGCCTTCCTTTGACACTGCCTGGTATTGAGGTCCAGGATATTAAAAAAATTCTACAAAATCTAAGGGTCCAAATGATTCCATCCCATCTAAGACCCTCCCCTTGCGAGGATAACGACACCGAGCTTTTATCTCAAATGTTTTATGAGATTGGAGAACACATTGGGAGGGATCTTAGACCATTCCTCCATACAGAATCTTTCCAGATCCTTGATATCCTTCGTCTGAGCTAATGGACTGCCCTCTTCAATTCAAACCACATGTTTTCCCGGAGACAGAGATGGCCATTGCAAACGGTTGATTTTGTGGGCAATTAACCTTTTCTTTGTGGTTTGATGTGTGCTTGGGGTTGTTGTCTTGCTGGAAGATCCACTTGCGGTTAAATTTCTTAGCTAAAATTCTCCGGTACTTGGTATAGTTCATGATTCTCATTTGATGCTGTTGATTTTTAACAGGGCCCCTACGACCAGTGGAAGCAAAATAGCCCCATAACATCAAAGATTCCCCACCATATTTTTACAGTAGGGATGAGGTATTTTCTGCCTATGCATTGTTTTTTAAAAGGCCAAACCGACCACTGGTATGCGTGGCCAAAAGACCTCTGTTTTCGTGTCATATGACCATAGCACCGATTTCAAGTGCCAATGACGTTTAGCAAACTCCAGGCAGTGCTATGGTACAAATGACATGAAAATAGAGGTCATTGGCCACGCACACCAATGGTGAGTTTGGCCATCAAAAGAACAATGCATGTGCAGAAAATACCTAATATTAATTGGAACAAATGATCAGTAAATTCACCAGAAACAACCTTATCACAGCCATTTCTTAAAAATAAAAAAATCTCCCGGGGTGGGGGGAATGACCCCTGGTTAAATATAAATGAAGTTACACTATTGGAGTCACTGATGCATTTTGTCCATGTTTTATGATAATCTTGGGTATATTAATTCATTTTCTGATTAGCACAATTACATTTAGTTGATTTCATACTAAGTACAATAAAAACACTTCGGGATTCTGTGATTCCGTCTGCAACGCGGATGCATAGAGTTGTATGGCTTGTCCACTCTTTGCAATCATTGCTTTTTCTTCGACATACGTTTTAAAGCGCAAAGTCTGAGTCTCAGCATCACTCCGTGTTACCGTGGAATTACCCAGACGTGACAATCTTGTCGCGGAGCAATCAAAGCAAAGTGACCATTGTCTTTACGATCAGAGACAGCTAACGATCGCTGCAGCTGTACATAGTCTATCGGTAAATAGCCCACCCATTTTTACCTACCTCATCCCCATACTGTTTTTATTTATTTACTTCTCTGCTCTTTTGCACACCAATATCTCTACCTGTACATGACCATCTGATCATTTATCACTCCAGTGTTAATCTGCAAAATTGTAATTATTCGCCTACCTCATGCCTTTTGCACAGAATGTATATAGACTCCCCTTTTTTTCTACTGTGTTATTGACTTGTTAATTGTTTACTCCATGTGTAACTCTGTGTTGTCTGTTCACACTGCTATGCTTTATCTTGGCCAGGTCGCAGTTGCAAATGAGAACCTGTTCTCAACTAGCCTACCTGGTTAAATAAAGGTGTTCTCAACTAGCCTACCTGGTTAAATAAAGGTGTTCTCAACTAGCCTACCTGGTTAAATAAAGGTGTTCTCAACTAGCCTACCTGGTTAAATAAAGGTGTTCTCAACTAGCCTACCTGGTTAAATAAAGGTGTTCTCAACTAGCCTACCTGGTTAAATAAAGGTGTTCTCAACTTGCCTACCTGGTTAAATAAAGGTGTTCTCAACTAGTCTACCTGGTTAAATAAAGGTGTTCTCAACTAGCCTACCTGGTTAAATAAAGGTGTTCTCAACTTGCCTACCTGGTTCAATAAAGGTGTTCTCAACTAGCCTACCTGGTTAAATAAAGGTGTTCTCAACTAGCCTACCTGGTTAAATAAAGGTGTTCTCAACTAGCCTACCTGGTTAAATAAAGGTGTTCTCAACTAGCCTACCTGGTTAAATAAAGGTGTTCTCAACTAGCCTACCTGGTTAAATAAAGGTGTTCTCAACTAGCCTACCTGGTTAAATAAAGGTGTTCTCAACTAGCCTACCTGGTTAAATAAAGGTGTTCTCAACTAGCCTACCTGGTTAAATAAAGGTGTTCTCAACTAGCCTACCTGGTTAAATAAAGGTGTTCTCAACTAGCCTACCTGGTTAAATAAAGGTGTTCTCAACTAGTCTACCTGGTTAAATAAAGGTGAGAAAAAAAAAAAGAAAAAAAAAAAAGCCGTTCTGTCGCACAGCTTGAGTTCTTTTTTTGTTCTCGTTTTCAATCTCATTCACCAGAAGAGGATAAGTAATGACCTCCTGCATGGATTATGGGACCATCTTCTTCCTCCTCCGCTGGGTGCCATTCGGGTTAGCGGGGGACACTTCACCCCATAGAGTGCCAAAGACGTGCTGCTCGTTTGAAAAATGCCTTCAGCCAATTGCAAATCGACCGAGTTCTTTCAATCTTTCAATGTTTTCTCAGTCTGAAGCTCAATTTAATTTGCTGCTCTCACTTCCTTTGGTGGCTAAAGATTGAGCAGGATATTGCAGTGACTTTGTAAGGCTCTCTGTGTCTCTGTGTGTGTGTGTGTGTGTGTGTGTGTGTGTGTGTGTGTGTGTGTGTGTTCTACTCTGAATATGTTTGGCAATCTGCATTGTCTGTTGGAAATGAGATCCGATGGAGGGTCACTGACACACCCACATCCACACAATAACAGACAGGAAGAGCACATCAAGAGCTGTGTGTTGTATTGAAATGATTTATCATATCTGGGCAGAGCAAGGTAGCGTTGCCCCCAGCTAGTAGCTCTGAATAAAGACTGAGGAAGAAAAGAAGAAACTGTAATAATATCTGCCATTCTGCTGTTTCATAAAACATCTCTGTCAGGGGGACAGTGGCGGGATGACTGGCAACTCTAACAAAGGAAATAATTAGTGTCAAAAGGATGAAAACCGTCAAGACAGCCTACAGTACAGAATGCATAATGTCATCGTTCATTTTAGGCCACGTTAATTCATTTTGTTTTCTTTGATGCACTTATTTGATGCAGTCTTAAGTAGTTCAAACGAATAACTGCACAATGCCTACAAACCTACATCATTTAATTGTACCCCTTATGAACTAAATCGATTTCTCTCTCTCGTGTTTTTTCCACTGGTTGGGTTGATAACCGATCGCTGCAGCTGTACATAGTCTATCGGTAAATAGCCCACACATTTTTACCTACCTCATCCCCATACTGTTTTTATTTATTTACTTCTCTGCTCTTTTGCACACCAATATCTCTACCTGTATATGACCATCTGATCATTTATCACTCGTGTTAATCTGCAAAATTGTAATTATTCGCCTACCTCCTCATGCCTTTTGCACACAATGTATATAGACTCCCTTTTTTTTCTACTGTGTTATTGACTTGTTAATTGTTTACTCCATGTGTAACTCTGTGTTGTCTGTTCACACTGCTATGCTTTATCTTGGCCAGGTCGCAGTTGCAAATGAGAACCTGTTCTCAACTAGCCTACCTGGTTAAATAAAGGTGTTCTCAACTAGCCTACCTGGTTAAATAAAGGTGTTCTCAACTAGCCTACCTGGTTAAATAAAGGTGTTCTCAACTAGCCTACCTGGTTAAATAAAGGTGTTCTCAACTAGCCTACCTGGTTAAATAAAGGTGTTCTCAACTAGCCTACCTGGTTAAATAAAGGTGTTCTCAACTAGCCTACCTGGTTAAATAAAGGTGTTCTCAACTAGCCTGGTTAAATAAAGGTGTTCTCAACTAGCCTACCTGGTTAAATAAAGGTGTTCTCAACTAGCCTACCTGGTTAAATAAAGGTGTTCTCAACTAGCCTACCTGGTTAAATAAAGGTGTTCTCAACTAGCCTACCTGGTTAAATAAAGGTGTTCTCAACTAGCCTACCTGGTTAAATAAAGGTGTTCTCAACTAGCCTACCTGGTTAAATAAAGGTGTTCTCAACTAGCCTAAAATAAAGGTGTTCTCAACTAGCCTACCTGGTTAAATAAAGGTGTTCTCAACTAGCCTACCTGGTTAAATAAAGGTGTTCTCAACTTGCCTACCTGGTTAAATAAAGGTGTTCTCAACTAGCCTACCTGGTTAAATAAAGGTGTTCTCAACTAGCCTACCTGGTTAAATAAAGGTGTTCTCAACTAGCCTACCTGGTTAAATAAAGGTGTTCTCAACTAGCCTACCTGGTTAAATAAAGGGTTAAATAAAGGTGTTCTCAACTAGCCTACCTGGTTAAATAAAGGTGTTCTCAACTAGCCTACCTGGTTAAATAAAGGTGTTCTCAACTAGTCTACCTGGTTAAATAAAGGTGTTCTCAACTAGCCTACCTGGTTAAATAAAGGTGTTCTCAACTAGCCTACCTGGTTAAATAAAGGTGTTCTCAACTAGCCTACCTGGTTAAATAAAGGTGTTCTCAACTAGCCTACCTGGTTAAATAAAGGTGTTCTCAACTAGCCTACCTGGTTAAATAAAGGTGAAATAAAAAATAAAAATAAAAATGATAGGAAGCAGCGGTGTCCTACCCAACCCAGGAGATGAACCATGCCTTCCACATGTGTGGAGTTGTTTTTCTTCCACCATAGCCTTCTTCATGTGCGCACACACACACACACACACACACACATACACGGTATCAGTACCGGTCAGGGCAGGCACCCAGACCAGAGTGTTTTTGTGTTTTTCCATGATCAATACAATATCTAATAACCAGGTGCGAAGGGTGGATGGCGACGGGTGTGGGGCGAAGGGTGTGTGGGGCGAAGGGTTTGGGGACGAAGGGTGTGTGGAGGTGGTATTAGTAGTAGAGGTGGTAGTAGTAGTAGTAGTAGAGGTGGTAGTAGTAGTAGTAGTAGTAGCATTCCGCTTCGCTCCACAGGTAGTATCACATTTTCATTTCATTTCATTACAGTCCCAACGGTGTGATTTGTTTGATCGTAGCTAGCTACATAGCTAGCTACATAGCCGTCTTTGTTTCAAAGATAATTGTGTAGTCTAGAGCGATTTTCTAGGTTAGCTAGCCAGCTATTGTCGTTCTCCTAACGCAAAGTAACGTAACCAACACTGCTAGCTAGCCAGCTAGCCCCCGAATAGCAGCATTGTAGAAACTTCACACTCAACGGAACTACTTGATTAGGGTAGTGTCAACAACGCAGCTAGCCTACCTCAGCAGTACTGTATCATTTTAATCATTTTAGTCAATTAGATTCTTGCTACGTAAGCTTAACTTTCTGAACATTCGAGACGTGTAGCCCACTTGTCATTCCAATCTCCTCTGCATTAGCGCAGCCTCTTCTCTAGCCTGTCAACTATGTGTCTGTCTATCCCTGTTCTCTCCTCTCTGCACAGACCATACAAACGCTCCACACCGCATGGCCGCGGCCACCCTAATCTGGTGGTCCCAGCGCGCACGACCCACGTGGAGTTCCAGGTCTCCGGTAGCCTCTGGAACTGCCGATCTGCGGCCAACAAGGCAGAGTTCATCTCAGCCTATGCCTCCCTCCAGTCCCTCGACTTCTTGGCACTGACGGAAACATGGATCACCACAGACAACACCGCTACTCCTACTGCTCTCTCTTCGTCCGCCCACGTGCTCTCGCACACCCCGAGAGCTTCTGGTCAGCGGGGTGGTGGCACCGGGATCCTCATCTCTCCCAAGTGGTCATTCTCTCTTTCTCCCCTTACCCATCTGTCTATCGCCTCCTTTGAATTCCATGCTGTCACAGTTACCAGCCCTTTCAAGCTTAACATCCTTATCATTTATCGCCCTCCAGGTTCCTCGGAGAGTTCATCAATGAGCTTGATGCCTTGATAAGCTCCTTTCCTGAGGACGGCTCACCTCTCACAGTTCTGGGCGACTTTAACCTCCCCACGTCTACCTTTGACTCATTCCTCTCTGCCTCCTTCTTTCCACTCCTCTCCTCTTTTGACCTCACCCTCTCACCTTCCCCCCTACTCACAAGGCAGGCAATACGCTCGACCTCATCTTTACTAGATGCTGTTCTTCCACTAACCTCATTGCAACTCCTCCAAGTCTCCGACCACTACCTTGTATCCTTTTCCCTCTCGCTCTCATCCAACACTTCCCACACTGCCCCTACTCGGATGGTATCGCGCCGTCCCAACCTTCGCTCTCTCTCCCCCGCTACTCTCTCCTCTTCCATCCTATCATCTCTTCCCTCTGCTCAAACCTTCTCCAACCTATCTCCTGATTCTGCCTCCTCAACCCTCCTCTCCTCCCTTTCTGCATCCTTTGACTCTCTATGTCCCCTATCCTCCAGGCCGGCTCGGTCCTCCCCTCCCGCTCTGTGGCTCGACGACTCATTGCGAGCTCACAGAACAGGGCTCCGGGCAGCCGAGCGGAAATGGAGGAAAACTCGCCTCCCTGCGGACCTGGCATCCTTTCACTCCCTCCTCTCTACATTTTCCTCCTCTGTCTCTGCTGCTAAAGCCACTTTCTACCACTCTAAATTCCAAGCATCTGCCTCTAACCCTAGGAAGCTCTTTGCCACCTTCTCCTCCCTCTTGAATCCTCCTCCCCCTTCCCCCCCTCCTCCCTCTCTGCAGATGACTTCTTCAACCATTTTGAAAAGAAGGTCGACGACATCCGATCCTCGTTTGCTAAGTCAAACGACACCGCTGGTTCTGCTCACACTGCCCTACCCTGTGCTCTGACCTCTTTCTCCCCTCTCTCTCCAGATGACATCTCGCGTCTTGTGACGGCCGGCCGCCCAACAACCTGCCCGCTTGACCCTATCCCCTCCTCTCTTCTCCAGACCATCTCCGGTGACCTTCTCCCTTACCTCACCTCGCTCATCAACTCATCCCTGACCGCTGGCTACGTCCCTCCCGTCTTCAAGAGAGCGAGAGTTGCACCCTTCTGAAAAAACCTACACTCGATCCCTCCGATGTCAACAACTACAGACCAGTATCCCTTCTTTCTTTTCTCTCCAAAACTCTTGAACGTGCCGTCCTTGGCCAGCTCTCCCGCTATCTCTCTCAGAATGACCTTCTTGATCCAAATCAGTCAGGTTTCAAGACTAGTCATTCAACTGAGACTGCTCTTCTCTGTATCACGGAGGCACTCCGCACTGCTAAAGCTAACTCTCTCTCCTCTGCTCTCATCCTTCTAGACCTATCGGCTGCCTTCGATACTGTGAACCATCAGATCCTCCTCTCCACCCTCTCCGAGTTGGGCATCTCCGGCGCGGCCCATGCTTGGATTGCGTCCTACCTGACAGGTCGCTCCTACCAGGTGGCGTGGCGAGAATCTGTCTCCTCACCACGCGCTCTCACCACTGGTGTCCCCCAGGGCTCTGTTCTAGGCCCTCTCCTATTCTCGCTATACACCAAGTCACTTGGCTCTGTCATAACCTCACATGGTCTCTCCTATCATTGCTATGCAGACGACACACAATTAATCTTCTCCTTTCCCCCTCTGATGACCAGGTGGCGAATCGCATCTCTGCATGTCTGGCAGACATATCAGTGTGGATGACGGATCACCACCTCAAGCTGAACCTCGGCAAGACGGAGCTGCTCTTCCTCCCGGGGAAGGACTGCCCGTTCCATGATCTCGCCATCACGGTTGACAACTCCATCGTGTCCTCCTCCCAGAGCGCTAAGAACCTTGGCGTGATCCTGGACAACACCCTGTCGTTCTCAACTAACATCAAGGCGGTGGCCCGTTCCTGTAGGTTCATGCTCTACAACATCCGCAGAGTACGACCCTGCCTCACACAGGAAGCGGCGCAGGTCCTAATCCAGGCACTTGTCATCTCCCGTCTGGATTACTGCAACTCGCTGTTGGCTGGGCTCCCTGCCTGTGCCATTAAACCCCTACAACTCATCCAGAACGCCGCAGCCCGTCTGGTGTTCAACCTTCCCAAGTTCTCTCACGTCACCCCGCTCCTCCGCTCTCTCCACTGGCTTCCAGTTGAAGCTCGCATCCGCTACAAGACCATGGTGCTTGCCTACGGAGCTGTGAGGGGAACGGCACCTCAGTACCTCCAGGCTCTGATCAGGCCCTACACCCAAACAAGGGCACTGCGTTCATCCACCTCTGGCCTGCTCGCCTCCCTACCACTGAGGAAGTACAGTTCCCGCTCAGCCCAGTCAAAACTGTTCGCTGCTCTGGCCCCCCAATGGTGGAACAAACTCCCTCACGACGCCAGGACAGCGGAGTCAATCACCACCTTCCGGAGACACCTGAAACCCCACCTCTTTAAGGAATACCTAGGATAGGATAAAGTAATCCTTCTCACCCCCTCCCCCCTTAAAAGACCTAGATGCACTATTGTAAAGTGGCTGTTCCACTGGATGTCATAAGGTGAAAGCACCAATTTGTAAGTCGCTCTGGATAAGAGCGTCTGCTAAATGACTTAAATGTAAATGTAAATGTAGTAGAGGTGGTAGTAGTAGTAGAGGTAGTAGTAGTAGTAGAGGTGGTAGTAGTAGTAGAGGTAGTAGTAGAGGTGGTAGTAGTAGTAGTAGAGGTAGTAGTAGTAGTAGTAGAGGTAGTAGTAGTAGTAGTAGTAGTAGTAGTAGTAGTAGAGGTAGTAGTAGAGGTAGTAGTAGTAGTGGAGGTGGTAGTAGTAGAAGTAGTAGTAGAGGTGGTAGTAGTAGTAGTAGTAGTAGTAGTAGAGGTGGTAGTAGTAGTGGATGTGGTAGTAGTAGAAGTAGTAGTTAAGGTGGTAGTAAGTAGTAGTGGAGGTGGTAGTAGTAGAAGTAGTAGTGGAGGTGGTAGTAGTAGAAGTAGTAGTGAAGGTGGTAGTAGTAGAAGTAGTAGTGAAGGTGGGAGTAGTAGAAGTAGTAGTAGAGGTGGTAGTAATAGTGAAGGTGGTAGTAGTAGTAGTAGTAGTAGTGGAGGTGGTAGGAGTAGTATTGGTAGTAGTAGAGGTGGTAGTAGTAGTAGTAGTAGTAGTAGTACTAGTGGAGGTGGTAATACTATAGATGGTATTAGTAGTAGTGGAGGTGGTAGTACTATAGATGGTAGTAGTATTAGTAGTAGTGGAGGTGGTAGTACTATAGATGGTAGTAGTATTAGTAGTAGTGGAGGTGGTAGTACTATAGATGGTAGTAGTATTAGTAGTAGTGGAGGTGGTAGTACTATAGATGGTAGTAGTAGTAGAGGTGGTAATACTATAGATGGTAGTAGTATTAGTAGTAGTGGTGGTGGTAGTACTATAGATGTTAGTAGTAGTGGAGGTGGTAGTACTATAGATGGTTGTAGTATTAGTAGTAGTGGAGGTGGTAGTACTATAGATGGTAGTAGTATTAGTAGTAGTGGAGGTGGTAGTGGTAGTAGTAGTAGTGGTAGTGGTGGTAGTAGTAGTAGTAGTGGAGGTGGTGGTAGTAGTAGTAGTAGTGGAGGTGGTGGTAGTAGTAGTAGTGGTAGTGGTAGTAGTAGTAGTGGAGGTGGTGGTGGTGGTAGTAGTAGTAGTGGAGGTGGTGGTAGTAGTAGTAGTGGTAGTGGTGGTAGTAGTAGTAGTAGTGGAGGTGGTAGGAGTAGTATTGGTAGTAGTAGTAGAGGTGGTAGTAGTATTAGTAGTAGTGGAGGTGGTAGCACTATAGATGGTTGTAGTACCGGAGGTCTCACCTCTTATCAATGCCTGCCACATGTGATCCCTTGCCTGCCCAACTCACGGCTATCATGGTGCCTGGTACCAGACTGTCTCTTCTCCTCCCAGAGGATCCCTGATGGCTAACAATAACATATCCTGACATAATGTAAACGTTACGTTACCCTCTCTCCCTCAGTGACATATCCTGACAATGTAAACGTTACATTACCCCCTCTCCCTCAGTGACATATCCTGACAATGTAAACGTTACATTACCCCCTCTCCCTCAGTGACATATCCTGACAATGTAAACGTTACATTACCCCCTCTCCCTCAGTGACATAATGTAAACATTACATTACCCTCTCTCCCTCAGTGACATATCCTGACATAATGTACACGTTACATTATCCTCTCTCCCTCAGTGACATATCCTGACATAATGTAAACATTACATTACCCTCAGTGACATATCCTGACATAATGTACACGTTACATTACCCTCTCTCCCTCAGTGACATATCCTGACATAATGTACACGTTACATTACCCTCTCTCCCTCAGTGACATATCCTGACATAATGTAAACATTACATTACCCTCAGTGACATATCCTGACATAATGTACACGTTACATTACCCTCAGTGACATATCCTGACATAATGTACACGTTACATTACCCTCTCTCCCTCAGTGACATATCCTGACATAATGTACACGTTACATTACCCTCTCTCCCTCAGTGACATATCCTGACATAATGTAAACGTTACATTACCCTCTCTCCCTCAGTGACATGAATAAGTATATTTCATATTCTCCGAACATTACTTTAAAGAATCTAATATATAAAATATATTTTGATTCGTTCACACTTTTTTGTTTTTTGGTCTTCACTATCGTCAAAATAAAGAAACACCCTTGACTGTGTCCAAACATTTATTAACAGCATGAAGTAATTTTTTAATTTTTTTAACCTTTATTTAACCAGGCAAGTCAGTTAAGAACAAATTCTTATTTTCAATGACGGCCTAGGAACAGTGGGTTAACTGCCTGTTCAGGGGCAGAATAAGCTCAGGGGTTTGAACTTGCAACCTTCCGGTTACTAGTCTAACGCTCTAACCACTAGGCTACCCTGCCGCCGTCCTAATAAAAGAAGAAATACAATCGATATAAAAATAAATTAAATTAGCACGAGGAGAACGTATAAAGTGACAGCATATAGGTCTCAACACACTTTTACACTTAAGACATAACCAACTTTGAACATACATACATACAGTACACCTCAGGGAAAATGTCATTTAATTGGTTCGTAAAATTACCTGCTAGCAGATACCCATGAACTTCCCAGTCATTGCACTAACGGTAGTACAGTTAGCACTAACGGTAGTACCGTTAGCACTAACGGTAGTTAGCACTAACCTTGTAGTTAGCACTAACGGTAGTTAGCATTGCTTAAATCCCAAAGTACCCCATTAAACATTTGAATTATTTTTTTAATACTTAGAAATAGTGTGACATGTACAGATTTGTAATATACAGCAGTAATGTAACAAACAAAACCCCCCAATTTAAGTCCTGGCCCAAGGACACTTTCTTACTGTTCCAGAAAACCTCAGCACTTTCCTAAAATGATTTAGAAATGTATAGCAGTTCTATTTTTAGCTGGACTACCTGATTGCACCGATTATTATCCAATGAAAATCCAGCTACTGGGTAGGTGTAATTACTGAGACACAAGCACCTTTCTCTGGCCCCGGTTGCAGAGCAAACTGAAATACCCACAGATGTTTACTTTATGGTAAAATAGTTTTCTTTTGATCAACAATAATGTTGGTAGCTGATGCTAAGCAAAGCCTTTGGAGTGGAAACAGTGCAATAGCCAGGCCTACTATAAAACTATTTCACTAAGCAAATCAGTTCACTAGACAAATTCTTATTTACAATGACGGCCTACCAACATACCTTGTCAGCTCGGGGATTCGATCCAGCAACCTTTCGGTTACTGACCCAACACGCTAACCACTAGGCTACCTGCCGCCCCTAGTTAATGTTCTGACGCTATCAAGTTCATCTCAAATCCTAATGGAGTGCATAAGTCTCATGTCTGAAGTCACAGGATCATTCATAATGATCAAAGAAATCCAGTCCATTAGGTGAGTCATAATCCTGTTCTCTGTCAGACTCAGGAATCAGGTCCTCTTCAAGGCAGATGATGGAGATGAGATCATGGTGTTCTTCACAGGGACTGGTTGTGAGGGACAGGGCCTGCTGGGGGAACACCCCTGACAGGTACTGGAAAATCAACCCCATCGTGAAAGTTGTTAGTGCTTTGTCCAGGGGTTGTAAGCTACTTGTACATCGAGGGGCCTAACGCCACAAAAACAGGAGATAGGCTCCTGCCCTATGGGCCATTCTGGCTCGCACAAGGCAACTGATGCATTTTATTTATGCAAGGGAGTCCCATTAACAGATGCCTGTTAATTTTGGCACTTTTTTTTTTAGATTTAATCTAATCTGAATAATTTACACTAAAATAAATAGATTAAATAGCATTGTCATTTTTGTTATTTGAACAATGATTTAGTCTAGTTTATTTTCTAAATCATGAAAACAGGATCCTATTAGTTAACTAAATGCCCTCTGTTTTTGTCACATCACATTTGTAATGCCTCATTAACCTATAGTAAACATACAATGCCATCGGAAAGTGTTCAAACCCCTCGACATATTCGTCTTGGGTATGTCTGTATCAGCTTTGCACATCTGGATTTGGGGATTTTTCTCCAATTCTTCCATGCATCTCAAGGACCATAAAAGTAAATTGGATGCACCTGAACTCAGTTTGGAGTTTCATACCAAAGGATTGTGAATACTTAAAAGTTAAGAAAATTTGATCTGTAATTCATTTTCAATAAATTTGCTAACATTTCTAGAAACATGTTTTCACTTTGTCATTATGGGGTATCGTGTGTAGATGGGTGAAAAATACATTTAATCCATTTAGAATTTAGGCTGTAACAACATCAAAACGGGGAATAGGTCAAGGAGTAAGAATACTTTCAGGAGACACTGTGTGTTTACTATAGGTAAAGGAGGTATTACAAACTGTGATGAGACTAAAAGTTGACTAAATTTTTGTATTTTGTATTTTTTTATTTTACCTTTATTTTACTAGGCAAGTCAGTTAAGAAGAACAAATTCTTATTTTCAATGACGGCCTAGGAACAGTGGGTTAACTGCCTGTTCAGGGGCAGAACGACAGATTTTGTACCTTGTCAGCTCGGGGATTTGAACTTGCAACCTTTCGGTTACTAGTCCAACGCTCTAACCACCAGGCATTTAGTTGACAGGCACCCATATGAACAGACGCTGTTATCACATGAAACAACACATCTATGATCACTGTATCCGTGGAAAGACGTACCTCACAATAGTGGTCTGGTAACCGTAGTGGGGGCTGAAGGAACTGTTTGATTTTCGTATGGTGCCTGTAGATGAAGAGCGTAAGGCCCACTACCAAGACACCCAACAGGATGGTAGAGGTCACACCGATCGCCACAATCTTCTTTTTCTGTGTCCTTTCTGTAAAAGAAGATAACACACATCTCACACAGAGAAATAGGGAGCAATATAGATATATCCATCTATCAATATAGATTCATATAGATACAGTTGAAGTCGGAAGTTTACATACACTTAGGTTGGAGTCATTAACTCGTTATTCAACCACTCCACAAATTTCTTATTAACAAACTATAGTTTTGGCAAGTCGGTTAGGACATCTACATGACACAAATAATCTTTCCAACAATTGTTTACAGACAGATTATTTAACTTGTAATTCACTGTATCACAATTCCAGTGGGTCAGAAGTTTACATACACTAAGTTGAATGTGGAGGAACCGCGTTCTGTCTCCTAGAGATTAACGTACTTTGGTGCGAAAAGTGCGAATCAATCCCAAAACAACAGCAAAGGACCTTGTGAAGATGCTGGAGGAAACAGGTACAAAAGTATCTGTATCCACAGTAAAACAAGTCCTACATCAATATAACCTGAAAGGCCGCTCAGCAAGGATGAAGCCACTGCTCCAAAACCGCCATAAAAAAGCCAGACTATGGTTTGCAACTGCACATGGGGACAAAGATCGTACTTTTTGGAGAAATGTCCTCTGGTCTGATGAAACAAAAATAGAACTGTTTGGCCATAATGACCATCGTTATGTTTGGAGGAAAAAGGGGGAGGCTTGCAAGCCGAAGAACACCATTGGCCCAGCGTCGTCCAGGTTAGGGGATGTCCTTGTCCCATCACACACTACTGACTCCTGTGGCGGGCCGGGCACAGTGCATGCTGACACGGTTGCCAGGTGTTTCCTTCGATGCGGCTGGCTTCCGGGTTATGTGGGCATTGTGTCAAGAAGCAGAGCGGCTTGCCTGAAATATCAGTCTCTTTACTCAGTACTTGAAGCATGGAGGAGGTGGTGTGGGAGTGCTTTGCTGGTGACACTGTCAGTGATTTATTTAGAATTCAAGGTACACTTAAACAGCATTCTGCAGTGATACGCCATCCCGTCTGGTTTGCGCTTAGTGGGACTATCATTTGTTTTTCTACAGGACAATGACCCAAAACACACCTCCAGGCTGTGTATGGGGCTATTTGACCAAGAAGGAGGGTGATGGAGTGCTGCATCAGATGACCTGGCCTCCACAATCACCCAACCTCAACCCAATTGAGATGGTTTGGGATGAGTTGGACCGCAGAGTGAAGGAAAAGCCACCAACAAGTGCTTAGCATATGTGGGAACTCCTTTAAGACTGTTGGAAAAGCATTCCAGGTCTAGCTGGTTGAGAGAATGCCAAGAGTGTGCAAAGCTGTAATCAAGGCAAAGGGTGACTACTTTGAAGAATCTCAAATATAAATATCTGTTCAACACTTTTTTGGTTACTACATGATTCCATGTGTTATTTCATAGTTTTGATGTCTTCACTATTATTCTACAATGTAGAAAATAGTCAAAGTAAAGAAAAACCCTTGAATGAGTAGGTGTCCAAACTTTTTTTACATTTTTGCAAGATTTGTTTTTTTAAATAAAAGGCTGTAATGTACCAAAATGAGGAAAAAGACAAGGTTGGTGGCAGTGGTGTAATGGTGTGGGGGATTATTATTATTTTTTTCATGGCACGCATTAGGTCAATTGATACCAATTTGGAAACGTTTCCATGCCCCGAAGAAGTCAGGCTGTTCTGGATGTATTATGGAGTATTTTGTGTAGATTGACGAGGGGGGAAAAAAGTATGTGATCAATTTTAGAATAAGGCTGTAACGTAACAAAATGTGGAAATAGTCAAGGGGTCTGAGTACTTCCCGAATGCACGGCCACATGACTCACTGTCTGTAGGAGCGAACCATTTTCGCGAACGAGGTGGTGTATTTAAAACTGGCCTTTGTGTTTTGAGAATGAGGAGTTACTAGGTGTTATCATTAGAACAGTGGTTCCCAAACTTCATCCCGTACCCCTTCAAACATTCAAACCTCCAGCTGCGCACCCCCTCTAGAACCAGGGTCAGCGCACTCTCAAATGTTTGTTTTTTTGTGCCATCATTGTAAGCCTGCCACACACACACACACACACACACACACTATACGATACATTTATTAAACACAAGAATGAGTGTGAGTTATTGTCACAGCCTGGCTCGTGGCAAGTGACAAAGAGCTCTTATAGGACCAGGGCACAAATAATATAATAATAATCAATAATTTTGCTCTTTATTTAACCATCTTACATATGAAACCTTATTTGTTCATCAGAAATGGTGAATAATTCACCACAGGTTAATGAGAAGGGTGTGCTTGAAAGGATGCACATAACTCTGCAATGTTGGGTTGTATTGGAGAGAGGCTCAGTCTTAAATCAATTTCCACACAGTCTGTGCCTGTATTTTTTTATGCTAGTGAGGGCCGAGAATCCATTCTCACATAGGTACGTGGTTGCAAAGGGAATCAGTGTCTTAACAGCGCGATTTGCCAAGGCAGGATTCTCTGAACGCAGCCCAATCCAGAAATCTGGCAGTGGCTTCTGATGAAATACAATTTTCACAGAACCGCTTGTTGCAATTGTTCAGATATCGGTAAGTGGACTGGAGGCAAGGCATGATAACGAATCTAGTTATTTCTGTCATCCGTTTCGGGAAAGTAACAGCGTAATTGCGCACCCAACTCACTCAGGTGCGTCGCTATATCACATTTGACATTGTCCGTAAGCTTGAGTTCATTTGCACACAACAACAACAAAAAAATCATACAATGATTGAAAGACCTGGAGAAGAGCTCCAACTTCTTAATCACAGCCTCAATTTTGTCCCGCACATTGATAATAGTTGCGGAGAGTCCCTGTAATCCTAGATTCAGATCATTCAGGTGAGAAAAAAAACCTCACCCAGATAGGCCAGTCGTGTGAGAAACTCATCATCAGACAAGTGAAAATTATGGTCAGTAAAGAAAACTTTAAGCTCATCTCTCAATTAAAAAAAAAATGTGGCAATAGTTTTCCCCTTGATAACCAGCGCACTTCTGTATGTTGTAAAAGCGTTACATGGGTCGCTGCCCATATCATTGTATAGGGCAGAAAATACACTAGAGTTCAGGGGCCTTGCTTTAACAAAGTTAACCATTTTCACTGTAGTGTCCAAGACGTCTTTCAAGCTATCAGGCATTCCCTTGGCAGCAAGAGCCTCTCGGTGGATGCTGCAGTGTACCCAAGTGGCGTCGGGAGCAACTGCTTGCACACCACTGTCTCCCTGTCATGGCTTTCGCGCCATCAGTACAGATACCAACATGAGCAGCAGCTACGTTTAGCTACCTACGGAACGTTAGTGGAATTCCAGCGAGAGAGTAACGGTTAATGTGATTGGATGTTAATTATTTGACAAGGCTACCTGTATTTGACATTGTGTTGTTATTTCGTTGAACACTAGATGGTTGAATTTTATTTTTGGCAGTGAAACAAGGCTACTCAGGCGAGAAAAAAAACTCACCCAAATGTATAGCCCAGTTGTAAAATATAAAATGTATAGCCCAGTTGTAAAATATAAAATGTATAGCCCCGTTGGAAAATATAAAATGTATAGCCCCGTTGGAAAATATAAAATGGACTGTTTGAAAATGTGGAAAAAAAATAATATATTTTTTATAATGTGAATCACATTTTTATTTGGGGTACCCCAGTTTGGGAATACCTGCATTAGAGGATAGGATAACGGTAACAGCTGTCACGCCCTGGTAGGAATATATTATGTTTGTCTTCATTTATTTGGTCAGGCCAGGGTGTGACATGGGTTTTTTGTGGTTGTGTTTATGTATGGTTTTTTTCCCGTAGGTTTTGGGATTGTGGCTTAGTGGGGTGTTCTAGCAGAGTCTATGGTTGCCTGAGGCGGCTCTCAATCAGAGGCAGGTGATTCTCGTTGTCTCTGATTGGGAACCATATTTAGGCAGCCATATTCTTTGAGTATTTCGTGGGTGATTGTTCCCGTCTCTGTGTTAGTTTGCACAAGATAGGCTCAGTCACTTGGTTTTTTTCTTTTCAATTGTTTTGGAAGAGAAGAGAACGAGCGCCATTCTCCTTGCGGAGATGGTGCTAAATACATCAACACGGTCGGTCCCTGGGATTGGGCTGGCCAACACGATTCGGTTTGCTTGGAAGGAAAAGGAGTTTGAGCCTTTAGGACGGGAATCCTTTGGAAGGATAATATTGATGGGGATTCTAAAGCTGACGGTGAAGGACGTGTTTTGTTTCCAAGGCAACTCGTTGGAGGGAGCATACGACGTTGCACTATATACAGAGGAAAAACACGATGATATCCTGAGAAGGGCAAGAGCAGTGGGAGGTGAGAGGCCGATGTGCCACTACGAAATAAAAGCCTGGCGAAGAATAACTTTAGGGTTGTAACTGTGAACATTTACAACCCTTACGTTAAGGACGAAGAGGTGAGGGCTTTTCTGGGGAGATACATGGATAACGTCTCCTCAGCAAGGCACCTCAAAGACTCCCTTGGTTTTGGAATGGGAGGAGAGGCTTCCAGGCCCTCCTCAGAGAGGACCCAAGAGGACATGGTGGCTACCTCCATCCTCCTGCTATGTTCTCCCTAGGGGCTGACAGGGGGACGTTGTATTATGCACGTCAGCCCCCATTTTGCAGACGCTGTATGGCCTATGGTCACATTTGCCTCATGCAGTGCAAGAAAATGCAGATTTTGTGCATCTGAGGATCACGAGGCGAGGATTGTGACAAGCCTAAGACGTGCCATGGGTGTGGCTCGTCAGCACACCTGTGGAGGGGTGCCCGGCCCGTCAGAGGTCATATGCGTCTGCTGCTGGGGGAGCAGGAGCGGGGGATGGGGGAAGAAGAGGAGGGGAAGGAAGCACGCCTCATGACCAGAGATCAGGTCCAGAGGGGAAGGCCACAAGGAAGGAGGAGGAGCCAGAAGCGGCGGATGGAAGAGAGAAGGAAACGGAAGGCACGGGAGTAGGAGAACCAGAAAAAGCGGCGGAAGAAGGCAACCGAGTGGAGGAGCATGAGAGAGAAGAAAGCGAGGGAGGAGTGGTGGAGAAGGAGACGGTGGAAGAGAAAGTGGACTGGGGGAAAGTGCCATGGTGGAAGAGATGAGGGGTATGGTGGAGGAGCTGGCAGGGGGAGGGTGGTATCTCTTCACTGCCGCCATCACCAAAGAAGAGTATGAAGAGGAGGGGGCGATTGGCCGACAGTGAGGGGGAAGGGATGGCCAAGAGAGTGATGGGGGCGGAGAAACCTCTGGGTTGCTGCTGGTTTCCCCAGGCCCTCAACTTCTGTTGGGTGGGGACACACATAACAAGACTCAGGACTGGGTACAAGAGGAGGTGGGGAGTTTTTGTTTGGGGACTCAGCCTCCCCAATTTTTTTCCAAACCAGCTGCAACACTGGGGAGGGGAGGATTGTGGGGGTAGACCCAGGGTGCAGGGCACTCCGGAGCCAAACACTATTCCTGCATCCTGGGAGGGTGTGATGGAGGAAGAGGGGGATGTCGGGATTACGGATGGTGTTCTCACCGGTAGATATGGAGCAGGGGAGCATCGGGTGAGTCTCCTGTTTTATGTTTTTTTCTGTCTGGGTTTAGAATTTGAGTGTATTACATGTATTTATTTTTCATGGAGTCTAATTTTACTTTTGTTAGTTTAAATGTAAGGGGTTTAAGGGATTTTGTTAAGAGGAGGGCGGTTTTTAGTTATTTGGAGGGTGTGGGGTTTGATTTTTGTTTTTTACAGGAGGTTCACCTGAGGGATGGAGGGGATGTTATTAGGTTTAAGAGGGAGTGGGACAAGGGGGAGTCGGTTTGGGGTGTTGGGGGGGTGCACTCATCGGGGGTAGGGATTTTGTGTGGGCAAAGGGAGGTAAAAGTGGAGGATTCTTTCGTGGTAATGCAGGGGAGGGTTATAGGGGTGGATGTCACGATAAGGGATTGTAAATTTAGATTAGTGGTGGTGTATGGGCCACAGGTGGTGGCAGACAGAAGGGAGATGGTGGACTGTCTGACGCCCTGTGTGTCACAAATAGGAAATTAGTGATAGGGGGATTTTAATACAGATTTAGGAAGAGGGGGATAGCAGTGCGGGCGCCATTGCCAGGCTAATGGCTTGCCATGGTCTGGTAGATGGTGGTCTGCACACTACTCCGAAAATGGACGGTCCTACATGGCGTAACTCCAGGGGGTTGAGCGGAGGCTCGACAATATTTTTGTACCCAGGTCTTTGGGTAAGTTGTCTGGGCGGCTGTTGCCTGTTTTCTTTTCGGATCACGACGGGGTGCTCCTGCAGGTGGGGTCGCCAGTCTGCCTCTTTGGTAGAGGGTACTGGAAGCTAGATCGGGATGTGCTGGAGGAGCAGGCTTTTGTTGACGGGTTTTATGGTTTCTTTGAGGCTTGAGGGCCTCCGGTCCATGTGCGAGGGGTGTTAGAGTGGTGGGAATTAGTTAAGGTGAGGATTAGGGCTTTTATAATAGGGTATTGCAAGAGGAAAAAAGGGAGGAGAGGAGGGAGGTGGATCGTATCCAGAGGTTAATTGAACTCGAATACGAGGCAGGCAACCTCGGCGGGTCGCTTGACTGGGAGAGATCCGCAACCCTAAAGGCGCAGCTCAGGGAGTTGCAGGAGCGGAAGGCTCAAGCTTTCCTTGAGCGAGCGCATAGTGGCTTTCTAGAACATAATGAGACTTGTTCTGCTATGTTCTTTAAGTTGGTTAGGGCAAGACAGAGTAGGAAGGTAATGCATGGTGTTAGGGAAGAAAATGGTAGTATAGTTAGAGAACCAGAGGATATGGTCAGGGTGACAACTGATCATTTCCAAGGTTTATTTAAGGAAAGGGAAATAGATGTAGAGCAGGGAAATGTGTTTTTAGAACACTTGTCCAGGCGGTTGCCGGAGGACATTAGAGAAGTGATGGAGGCCCAGATCTCACTAGAAGAGGTTGAGAGCGCTCTTAGGAGGATGGGAAAAGGGAAGGTGCCTGGGATAGATGGGCTGCCGGCTGAGTTTTATCTCAAGTTTTGGGGTATACTTGGACCAGTGGTCCTCGAAGTCTTGAAGGCCATCCTTGAGACGGGGTCCCGGGGATCAATGGCTGTTGGTGTGCTGTCACTTTTATATAAGAAGGGGGAAGTAACAGACCTTGGCAACTGGCGGCCGTTGACCATGCTGTGTGTAGATTACAAGCTACTTGCAAAGGTTTTAGCAGACCGGTTGCGCACAGCCCTTCCCTACGCTGTTCATGAGGATCAGACGTGCGGGGTAGAGGGCCGCTCTATTCGATGGAACCTACAGTTAATCAGGGACTCCATCGCTTGGGTTGAAGATAGAGGTCTGCCTTTAATGGTAGCAGCGCTAGATCAGGCGAAAGCCTTCGATCGCGTGAATAGATCCTTTTTATTCAGAGTGTTAGGTCGATTAGGATTTGGGGAGAAGTTTATAGGATGGATTCGTACATTATATGTCGGAGCGGGGTGCCGAGTTAGTGTAAATAGTCACTTGGGTGATGTTTTTGACCTCTCGTCTGGGGTCAGGCAGGGTGCCCACTCTCGGCTCTCCTCTTCGTTCTGTACATGGAGCTCTGGGGGCTGCCATTAGGGCAGACACAGGGGTGGAAGGTTTGCTGATCCCTGGAAGTGGTGGGCTGCGTGTTAAGATGACGCAGTACGCCGACGACACTTCCTTGCTGTTGTGCAAGGACTCGTGCCTGACAAGGTCCCTTGCCATCTTTGGGGATTTCACCCGAGCGTCGGAGCAGTTCTGAACCATGCAAAGTCTTCAGTCAAGTTTTTCGGAAGATGGCGCGGTAGAACGGATGTGCCTGGGGGGTTATCTCTCTGTGAGGGGGCCCTGAGGATTCTCGGGGTCCATTTTGAGACCTCCGGCTCAGCGACGCTAAACTGGAACATGCGTATCGCAGTGGTACAGAGGAAGCTAGCAATGTGGAAAGCTAGGTATTTGTCTTTTTATGGGCAAAGTCCTGGTCCTAAAGGTGGATGTGTTGCCGTCTCTTTTGTATTTGGCATACATCTACCCATTGCCGGCTTGTCTGAGGAGGCCTCTAGTGAGGCTTGTGTTTCAGTTTATGTGGAGTGGCAGGTGCGAGTGGGTCGCCAGGGCACGCATGATCTGTCCCATCGGGGAGGGAGGTAGGGGGTACCACATTTCCCCTCAAGCTGGACTCAATTTTTGTTTCCTTCTTGTTAACGGAGCTTGCTCAGCCAGTGATACACCCGTCCGGTTACCTCCTGCGGGTGTTTTTCTCGATCAGGCGAGAAGCATAATGGTGTGGTCTAAACACGGGTCCTCGGGCGGAACAGCTGCCGTGGCACTTTGGTCATGCGGCCAAGTGGCTGCGTGCGCACCCTGAGGTTGAAGTTGCCCGAGTAGGTTTAGATCACAGGCACCTGTACGAGGAGGTCAGAAAGGCAGGGAGTCCGGCGCCTGTAGTGGGCATCTCGGAAGTGGTCTGGGAGGGAGTGCAGGCGCGGGGTCTGGATAACAGGCTCAAGGACCTGAATTGGTTGAGCCTTCATAAGTGTTTGCCGGTACGTTCCATCTTGTACCGGTATAATTTGGTGCAATCCCCCACCTGTCTAAGATCCTCTTGTGGCAGGGAGGAGACTGTGCGCCATGTCTTTGGGACTGTGCCTTTGCCGGAGTAGTATGGGCTAGGGCACGGGTGTTGTTAGGTTTGGTAAAGGGGGATTTTGTATTGACGTGGGCCAGGTTAGAGAGGGGTGTAGGGAGAGCGAGAGGGACGGATAGGGACAGGTTTCTGCTCTGGCTTCTCATGAGTCTCTTTAAACGGGGCTGTGGGAAGCAAGGCAGAACATGGTGAAGACAGGGAAAGATTGGGGGTGGAAGGGATAGTGAGGAGGGTGGAAGGAGATTTGAGGGGAGGATGAAGAGGGAGGAGAGGAAGTGGGGCAGCATGCTGCTCGGGAGAGGTGGAAGGGGGTTTAGGGCTGGGTGTCATTTAGATTTGTAAGAGGATAGATTAGGGACGGGAGATAGGGAGAGGTATTTTGTAGGGTAACGGGGAGGGAAGATGCTCCCTGAGGTTTTGTTTGTGGTTTATGTTTTAGTTTAATTAGTTTATTTAAAATACCATTATTTGTGTATGTATGTAAATTATGAGTTGTAAAGAATGAATGGTATTGAAGATAATAAATTATTTTTATTAAAAAAAAAAAAAAGATAGGCTCAGTCACTTGGTTTTTTTCTTTTCAATTGTTTTGGAAGAGAAGAGAACGAGCGCCATTCTCCTTGCGGAGATGGTGCTAAATACATCAACACGGTCGGTCCCTGGGATTGGGCTGGCCAACACGATTCGGTTTGCTTGGAAGGAAAAGGAGTTTGAGCCTTTAGGACGGGAATCCTTTGGAAGGATAATATTGATGGGGATTCTAAAGCTGACGGTGAAGGACGTGTTTTGTTTCCAAGGCAACTCGTTGGAGGGAGCATACGACGTTGCACTATATACAGAGGAAAAACACGATGATATCCTGAGAAGGGCAAGAGCAGTGGGAGGTGAGAGGCCGATGTGCCACTACGAAATAACAAGCCTGGCGAAGAATAACTTTAGGGTTGTAACTGTGAACATTTACAACCCTTACGTTAAGGACGAAGAGGTGAGGGCTTTTCTGGGGAGATACATGGATAACGTCTCCTCAGCAAGGCACCTCAAAGACTCCCTTGGGTTTTGGAATGGGAGGAGAGGCTTCCAGGCCCTCCTCAGAGAGGACCCAAGGGGACATGGTGGCTACCTCCATCCTCCTGCTATGTTCTCCCTAGGGGCTGACAGGGGACGTTGTATTATGCACGTCAGCCCCCATTTTGCAGACGCTGTATGGCCTATGGTCACATATTCGCCTCATGCAGTGCAAGAAAATGCAGATTTTGTGCATCTGAGGATCACGAGGCGAGGGATTGTGACAAGCCTAAGACGTGCCATGGGTGTGGCTCGTCAGCACACCTGTGGAGGGGTGCCCGGCCCGTCAGAGGTCATATGCGTCTGCGGCTGGGGGAGCAGGAGCGGGGGATGGGGGAAGAAGAGGAGGGAAGGAAGCACGCCTCATGACCAGAGTTCAGGTCCAGAGGGGAAGGCCACAAGGAAGGAGGAGGAGCCAGAAGGGGCGGATGGAAGAGAGAAGGAAACGGAAGGCACGGGAGTAGGAGAACCAGAAAAAGCGGCGGAAGAAGGCAACCGAGTGGAGGAGCATGAGAGAGAAGAAAGCGAGGGAGGAGTGGTGGAGAAGGAGACGGTGGAAGAGAAAGTGGACTGGGGGAAAGTGCCATGGTGGAAGAGATGAGGGGTATGGTGGAGGAGCTGGCGGGGGAGGGTGGTATCTCTTCACTGCCGCCATCACCAAAGAAGAGTATGAAGAGGAGGGGGCGATTGGCCGACAGTGAGGGGGAAGGGATGGCCAAGAGAGTGATGGGGGCGGGAGAAACCTCTGGGTTGCTGCTGGTTTCCCCAGGCCCTCAACTTCTGTTGGGTGGGGACACACATAACAAGACTCAGGACTGGGTACAAGAGGAGGTGGGGAGTTTTTGTTTGGGGACTCAGCCTCCCCAATTTTTTTTTTTCCAAACCAGCTGCAACACTGGGGAGGGGGAGGATTGTGGTGGTAGACCCAGGGTGCAGGGCACTCCGAGCCAAACACTATTCCTGCATCCTGGGAGGGTGCGATGGAGGAAGAGGGGGGATGTCGGGATTACGGATGGTGTTCTCACCGGTAGATATGGAGCAGGGGAGCATCGGGTGAGTCTCCTGTTTTATGTTTTTTTCTGTCTGGGTTTAGAATTTGAGTGTATTACATGTATTTATTTTTCATGGAGTCTAATTTTACTTTTTTAGTTTAAATGTAAGGGGTTTAAGGGATTTTGTTAAGAGGAGGGCGGTTTTTAGTTATTTGGAGGGTGTGGGGTTTGATTTTTGTTTTTTACAGGAGGTTCACCTGAGGGATGGAGGGGATGTTATTAGGTTTAAGAGGGAATGGGACAAGGGGGAGTCGGTTTGGGGTGTTGGGGGGGTGCACTCATCGGGGGTAGGGATTTTGTGTGGGCACAGGGAGGTAAAAGTGGAGGATTCTTTCGTGGTAATGCAGGGGAGGGTTATAGGGGTGGATGTCACGATAAGGGATTGTAAATTTAGATTAGTGGTGGTGTATGGGCCACAGGTGGTGGCAGACAGAAGGGAGATGGTGGACTGTCTGACGCCCTGTGTGTCACAAATAGGAAATTAGTGATAGGGGGATTTTAATACAGATTTAGGAAGAGGGGGATAGCAGTGCGGGCGCCATTGCCAGGCTAATGGCTTGCCATGGTCTGGTAGATGGTGGTCTGCACACTACTCCGAAAATGGACGGTCCTACATGGCGTAACTCCAGGGGGGTTGAGCGGAGGCTCGACAAGATTTTTGTACCCAGGTCTTTGGGTAAGTTGTCTGGGCGGCTGTTGCCTGTTTTCTTTTCGGATCACGACGGGGTGCTCCTGCAGGTGGGGTCGCCAGTCTGCCTCTTTGATAGAGGGTACTGGAAGCTAGATCGGGATGTGCTGGAGGAGCGGGCTTTTGTTGACGGGTTTTATGGTTTCTTTTGGAGGCTTGAGGGCCTCCGGTCCATGTGCGAGGGGTGTTAGAGTGGTGGGAATTAGTTAAGGTGAGGATTAGGGCTTTTATAATAGGGTATTGCAAGAGGAAAAAAGGGAGGAGAGGAGGGAGGTGGATCGTATCCAGAGGTTAATTGAACTCGAATACGAGGCAGGCAACCTCGGCGGGTCGTTTGACTGGGAGAGATCCGCAACCCTAAAGGCGCAGCTCAGGGAGTTGCAGGAGCGGAAGGCTCGTGCTTTCCTTGAGCGAGCGCATAGTGGCTTTCTAGAACATAATGAGACTTGTTCTGCTATGTTCTTTAAGTTGGTTAGGGCAAGACAGAGTAGGAAGGTAATGCATGGTGTTAGGGAAGAAAATGGTAGTATAGTTAGAGAACCAGAGGATATGGTCAGGGTGACAACTGATCATTTCCAAGGTTTATTTAAGGAAAGGGAAATAGATGTAGAGCAGGGAAATGTGTTTTTAGAACACTTGTCCAGGCGGTTGCCGGAGGACATTAGAGAAGTGATGGAGGCCCAGATCTCACTAGAAGAGGTTGAGAGCGCTCTTAGGAGGATGGGAAAAGGGAAGGTGCCTGGGATAGATGGGCTGCCGGCTGAGTTTTATCTCAAGTTTTGGGGTATACTTGGACCAGTGGTCCTCGAAGTCTTGAAGGCCATCATTGAGACGGGGGTCCCGGGGGGGATCAATGGCTGTTGGTGTGCTGTCACTTTTATATAAGAAGGGGGAAGTAACAGACCTTGGCAACTGGCGGCCGTTGACCATGCTGTGTGTAGATTACAAGCTACTTGCAAAGGTTTTAGCAGACCGGTTGCGCACAGCCCTTCCCTACGTCGTTCATGAGGATCAGACGTGCGGGGTAGAGGGCCGCTCTATTAGATGGAACCTACAGTTAATCAGGGACTCCATCGCGAAAGGCGAAAGCCTTCGATCGCGTGAATAGATCCTTTTTATTCAGAGTGTTAGGTCGATTAGGATTTGGGGAGAAGTTTATAGGATGGATTCGTACATTATATGTCGGAGCGGGGTGCCGAGTTAGTGTAAATAGTCACTTGGGTGATGTTTTTGACCTCTCGTCTGGGGTCAGGCAGGGGGTGCCCACTCTCGGCTCTCCTCTTCGTTCTGTACATGGAGCCTCTGGGGGCTGCCATTAGGGCAGACACAGGGGTGGAAGGTTTGCTGATCCCTGGAAGTGGTGGGCTGCATGTTAAGATGACGCAGTACGCCGACGACACTTCCTTGCTGTTGTGCAAGGACTCGTGCCTGACAAGGTCCCTTGCCATCTTTGGGGATTTCACCCGAGCGTCGGGAGCAGTTCTGAACCATGCAAAGTCTTCAGTCAAGTTTTTCGGAAGATGGCGCGGTAGAACGGATGTGCCTGGGGGGTTATCTCTCTGTGAGGGGGCCCTGAGGATTCTCGGGGTCCATTTTGAGACCTCCGGCTCAGCGACGCTAAACTGGAACATGCGTATCGCAGTGGTACAGAGGAAGCTAGCAATGTGGAAAGCTAGGTATTTGTCTTTTATGGGCAAAGTCCTGGTCCTAAAGGTGGATGTGTTGCCGTCTCTTTTGTATTTGGCATACATCTACCCATTGCCGGCTTGTCTGAGGAGGCCTCTAGTGAGGCTTGTGTTTCAGTTTATGTGGAGTGGCAGGTGCGAGTGGGTCGCCAGGGCACGCATGATCTGTCCCATCGGGAGGGAGGTAGGGGGTACCACATTTCCCCCTCAAGCTGGACTCAATTTTTGTTTCCTTCTTGTTAACGGAGCTTGCTCAGCCAGTGATACACCCGTCCGGTTACCTCCTGCGGGTGTTTTTCTCGTATCAGGCGAGAAGCATAATGGTGTGGTCTAACACGGGTCCTCGGGCGGAACAGCTGCCGTGGCACTTTGGTCATGCGGCCAAGTGGCTGCGTGCGCACCCTGAGGTTGAAGTTGCCCGAGTAGGTTTAGATCACAGGCACCTGTACGAGGAGGTCAGAAAGGCAGGGAGTCCGGCGCCTGTAGTGGGCATCTCGGAAGTGGTCTGGGAGGGAGTGCAGGCGCGGGGTCTGGATAACAGGCTCAAGGACCTGAATTGGTTGAGCCTTCATAAGTGTTTGCCGGTACGTTCCATCTTGTACCGGTATAATTTGGTGCAATCCCCCACCTGTCTAAGATCCTCTTGTGGCAGGGAGGAGACTGTGCGCCATGTCTTTTGGGACTGTGCCTTTGCCGGAGTAGTATGGGCTAGGGCACGGGTGTTGTTAGGTTTGGTAAAGGGGGATTTTTTATTGACGTGGGCCAAGTTAGAGAGGGGTGTAGGGAGAGCGAGAGGGACGGATAGGGACAGGTTTCTGCTCTGGCTTCTCATGAGTCTCTTTAAACGGGGGCTGTGGGAAGCAAAGCAGAACATGGTGAAGACAGGGAAAGATTGGGGGTGGAAGGGATAGTGAGGAGGGTGGAAGGAGATTTGAGGGGAGGATGAAGAGGGAGGAGAGGAAGTGGGGGCAGCATGCTGCTCGGGAGAGGTGGAAGGGGGGTTTAGGGCTGGGTGTCATTTAGATTTGTAAGAGGATAGATTAGGGACGGGGAGATAGGGAGAGGTATTTTGTAGGGTAACGGGGAGGGAAGATGCTCCCCTGAGGTTTTGTTTGGTTTATGTTTTAGTTTAATTAGTTTATTTAAAATACCATTATTTGTGTATGTATGTAAATTATGAGTTGTAAAGAATGAATGGTATTGAAGATAATAAATTATTTTTATAAAAAAAAAAAATAGGCTGTATAGGTTTTCACGTTTCCGTTTGTTGTTTTTGTATTGTTCGTGTTTTTCCTTTATTAAAGATGTATCGAACTAACCACGCTGCATTTTGGTCCGACTCTCCTTCAACGGAAGAAAACCGTAACAGAATCACCCACCCCACCAGGACCAAGCAGCGTGGTGACAGGCAGCGGCAGCAGGAGCAACCAAGGTTGGAATATACGACTTGGGAGGAAATAGACAGGTGGGCGGTCGACCCAGAGAGAGTGCCGGAGCCCGCCTGGGATTCGCTGGAGCAGTGCGAAGCAGGTTATCGGAGAATGGAGTTGGCGAAGCAGGCATGGCGGCGCGGACGGAAGACCGAGAGTCAGCCCCAAAAAATTATTGGGGGCTCAGGGAGAGTGTGGCAGAGTCAGGGTTCAGACCTGAGCCAACTCCCCCTGTTTACCGTAAGGAGCCATGGATGTTATCAGAGCTATCGGCGAAGCTGAGGGCTGAGTCTGAGAGGGTCGAGGAATTATTGGACAGAATGGAGGAGAGTGAACAGATCTGTTTAGCGCTGCCAGAGCCTTTCTCCTCTCCTGCGCTGCCGGAGCCTCCCGCCTGTTCAGCGCTGTCGGAGCCTTTCTCCTCTCCTGCGCTGCCGGAGCCTCCCGCCTGTTCAGCGCTGTCGGAGCCTTTCTCCTCTCCTGCGCTGCCGGAGCCTCCCGCCTGTTCAGCGCAGCCAGAGCCTTCCTCCTCTACAGCGCTGCTGGAGTCTCCTGCCTGTTCAGCGCAGCCAGGGATGCCAGCCTGCATGGAGCAGCCTGAGCTGTCAGTCTGCATGGAGCTGCCAGAGCTGCCAGTCTGCATGGAGCAGCCAGAGCTGCCAGTCTGCATGGAGCAGCCAGAGCTGCCAGTCTGCATGGAGCAGCCAGAGCTGCCAGTCTGCATGGAGCAGCCAGAGCTGCCAGTCTGCATGGAGCAGCCAGATCTGCCAGTCTGCATGGAGCAGCCAGAGCTGCCAGTCTGCATAGAGCTGCCAGACTGCATAGAGCAGCCAGAGCTGCCAGTCTGCATGGAGCTGCCAGTCTGCATGGAGCAGCCAGAGCTGCCAGTCTGCATGGAGTGCATGGAGCAGCCAGAGCTGCCAGTCTGCATGGAGCAGCCAGAGCAGCTAGATCCGCCAGTCAGCCAGGATCCGCCAGTCAACCAGACTCTTCCAGATCCGCCAGTCAACCAGACTCTTCCAGATCCGCCAGCCAGCCAGGATTTGCCGGATCCAACTACCTGCCTGAGCTTCCTCTCAGTGCCGAGCTTCCTCTCAGTGCCGAGCTTCCTCTCAGTGCCGAGCTTCCTCTCAGTGCCGAGCTGCCCCTCAGTGCCGAGCTGCCCCTCAGTCCCGAGCTGCCCCTCAGTCCAGTGGGGTTCTGGGTGAGGACTACTAGGCCATGGTCGGCGGCGAGGGTGGACTATCCTAGGACGCGAGGAGGGGGACTAAGACATTGATAGAGTGGGATCCACGTCCCGCGCCGGAGCCGCCACCATGGACAGACGCCCACCCGGACCCTCCCTATTGTTTTGATGTGCGTCCGGAAGTCCGCACCTTAGGGGGGGGGTTCTGTCACGCCCTGGTAGGAATATATTATGTTTGTCTTCATTTATTTGGTCAGGCCAGGGTGTGACATGGGTTTTTTGTGGTTGTGTTTATGTATGGTTTTTTTTTCGTAGGTTTTGGGATTGTGGCTTAGTGGGGTGTTCTAGCAGAGTCTATGGCTGCCTGAGGCGGTTCTCAATCAGAGGCAGGTGATTCTCGTTGTCTCTGATTGGGAACCATATTTAGGCAGCCATATTCTTTGAGTATTTCGTGGGTGATTGTTCCTGTCTCTGTGTTAGTTGTCACCAGATAGGCTGTATAGGTTTTCACGTTTCCGTTTGTTGTTTTTGTATTGTTCGTGTTTTTCCTTTATTAAAGATGTATCGAACTAACCACGCTGCATTTTGGTCCGACTCTCCTTCAACGGAAGAAAACCGTAACAACAGCAAGTCCACTAATACAGAGAAAGCCTGGATGAGCCTCACCTGACTCTTGGATGGACTCACAATGTTGAGCGCTGGGGGTTCCAAAGGGTTTTTGGTAACATGAATACCGGACCTGTACACAGTACCTCCGGCCCACATCCAGACGTTCGATGGTCTTAAGGGATGTGGAGGTGTAAAGATCCTGCTAAAACAAGGGTAGAGAGAGGCACATCAACTCATCTTCGATCACACTAACATCCTACAGTGGGGATAACCAAAACGCCTGATAACTTCCCAATTAATTGCCCAAACCAGTGGATGAATACGGTGTTTCAGTGCTGGATAAAGAAAACCTGCATTCATTTTTAATTTAAATGTATTTATTTGTTTTAAACCTGGCTTGCTTCCACGTTGCTACTCACTTTGAGCTCCTCCCCGTCTCGGCCATATTGAACGTTGTATTGAAAATGGCCTCCAAAATCCTCCAGTAGACGGTTGTTCTTTACCATGTGGACCATCAGAAGTCCTTCCTTGGAGGTCAACTGGACTTCAGGGCTGCAAGAATCAGCTGGGTGGGTGGGTCAGAAGGAGAGGGGTGGGTCAGAAGGAGAGGGGTGGGTCAGGGAGAGAGGGGTCAGGAGGAGTGGGTGGGTCAGAAGGAGAGGGGTGGGTCAGGAGGAGAGGGGTGGGTGGGTCAGAAGGAGAGGAGTGGGTGGGTCAGAAGGAGAGGGGTGGGTCAGAAAGAGAAGGGTGGGTCAGAAGGAGAAGGGTGGGTCAGAAGGAGAAGGGTGGGTCAGAAGGAGAAGGGTGGGTCAGAAGGAGAAGGGGTGGGGAACTTGATTTTAAAATACCGTTGCTCAAGCTTTCGCACCAAACCACAATGCTACCAATGCGCTGGCCTACTGATGAAGCCGACTAGGCCTTGGACATGACATGAAACAGGCCAGATCCAAATTGTATACAGTTTATCATGACTGAAGTAGTATGATCCGTTACCATGTCTACAGGCTTCGACGGATCTGGATGTGCGGTTCCCTTCCTGAGCCAGGACTCGCACCATCACACATCCAGACTGTATATTACAGGTGGTGAGCTCGGTCTGAACACAGCCCGAAATGTTGTGCCACTTTTCGCGATCACTGCTGTGGATTAAAAAGAAGGCTCAGATGAGGAAATAACTGTGTCATAACCGAGCAAAACATCTATCCTTAGGGGGCCAGGAGTTTTTGCTGGTCAACTGACCTGGGACACCGATCAACATTGCCTTCAGAGAGTATTCACACCCTTGACTTTTTCCACATTCTGTTGTGTTACAGCTTGAATTTAAAATGGATACGATTTAGGTTTTTATGTCACTGATCTACATACAATACACAATAATGTTAAAGTGGAATTTGATTTAAATTATTAGAAAATAAAAAGCTCAAATTTCTTGAGTCAATAAGTATTCAACCTGTGTTATGGCAAGCCTAAATAACAGGAGTAAAGATGTGCTTAACATGTCATTTATTAAGATGCATTGACTAACTGTGTGCAATAATGCTCTAAAACATAATTTTTTAATGACTGCAAGCACCTCTGTATCCCACACATACATTTATCTGTAAGGTCCCTCAGTCGAGCAGTGAATTTAAAAGCACATATTCAACCACAAAGACCAGGGAGGTTGTCCAATGGTTTGCAAAGAAGGGCACCTATTGGTTGATGGGCAAAAAAAAAAAGGCAGACATTGAATATCCCTTTGAGCATGGGGAACGTTATTAATTACACTCTGGATGGTGCATCAATACACCCAGACACTACAAAGATCCTTCCTAACTAAGTTGTCGGGAGTGAAAGGACACCACTCAGAGATTTCACCATGAGGCCAATAGTGATTTTAAACCTGATGTAAGAGGAGAGAACTGAGGATGGAGCAATAACATTGTAGTTACTCCACAATACTAACATAAATGAGTGAAATGAAGGAAGTCTGTACAGAATAAAAAATATTCCAAAACATCCATCCTGTCTGTAATAAGGTACTAAAGTAATACTGCCAAAAATGTAGGAAAGAAAGTAACTATTTGTCCTGAATACAAATCATTTTGTTTGGGGGCAAATCCAACAAGATATTACTTCATATTTGTTTTAAAGTTTACAACTCTACGGAATCGGGAGAGGCAAAGTTCGAGAGGCAAAGGTCGAGAGGCAAAGGTCGAGAGCCGTATATTGCACATATTACACTTTTACCTTCTTCTCCAACACTTTGTTTTTGAATGATTTAAACCAAATTGAACATGTTTCATTATATATTTGAGGCTAAATTGATTTTATTGATGTATTATATTAAGTTAAAATAAGTGTTCATTCAGTATTGTTGAAATTGTCATTATTAACAATACATATATTTTAAAAAATATATATCATTTTTAAATGGTTTAAATCGGCCGATTAATCGGCATCGGCTTTTTTGGTCCTCCAATAATCGGTATCTGCGTTGAAAAATCATAATCGGTCGACCTCTACATACTACCTCAATCAGCCTGACTAACCAGTGCCTGTATATAGCCTCTCTACTGTATATAGCCTCTCTACCGTATATAGCCTCTACTGTATATAGCCTCTACTGTATGTAGCCTCTCTACTGTCTGTAGCCTCTCTACTGTCTGTAGCCTCTCTACTGTCTGTAGCCTCTCTACTGTCTGTAGACTCTCTACTGTCTATAGCCTCTCTACTGTCTATAGCCTCTCTACTGTCTATAGCCTCTCTACTGTATATAGCCTCACTACTGTATATAGCCTCTCTACTGTATAAAGCCTCTACTGTCTGTAGCCTCTACTGTCTGTAGCCTCTCTACTGTCTGTAGCCTCTCTACTGTATGTAGCCTCTCTACTGTATGTAGCCTCTCTACTGTATATAGCCTCTCTACTGTATATAGCCTCTCTACTGTATAAAGCCTCTCTACTGTATAAAGCCTCTACTGTATGTAGCCTCTCTACTGTCTGTAGCCTCTCTACTGTCTGTAGCCTCTCTACTGTATGTAGCCTCTCTACTGTATGTAGCCTCTCTACTGTATGTAGCCTCTCTACTGTATATAGCCTCTCTACTGTATATAGCCTCTACTGTCTATAGCCTCTCTACTGTCTATAGCCTCTCTACTGTCTATAGCCTCTCTACTGTATAAAGCCTCTACTGTATAAAGCCTCTCTACTGTATAAAGCCTCTCTACTGTATAAAGCCTCACTACTGTTTTTCACTGTCTTTTTAACTGTTGTTTTTATTTCTTTACTTATTGTTCACTTAATACCTTTTTGGTGTAGACAAATACACTTTGATTTGATTTAAGCCATGTACTACAGCTACTAGACATACTCACGTCCTGTACTGGACCGTGTACTTTATCCCTGGCCTGTCTGCGGCGGGACTCCAATGCACAGCAGAGTCAACGCGCACGTCCCGTGGAGATGACAGCTCATCCTCAGACCACGCTACAGGCAAAAGATTCATCACTTTCTGGAGCCTAATACATTTTTTATTTATTTAACAAGTCAAGTCAGTTAAGAACAAATTATTGTTTACAATGACTGCCTCCCAAAAGGCCTCCTGCCGGGGATGGGGGCTGAGATTTAAAAAATAAGTTAAATAGAAATATAGGACAAGAGAGACAACACTATATAAATAGAGACCTAAGAAGATAACATGGCGACGATAACATGGCATCAACACATGACAACACAGCATGCCAGCAGCACAACATGGTAGCTGAACAAAACAGGGTACAAACATTGTTGGGTACAGAAAACACCACAAAGGGCAAGAAGGTAGAGACAACAATACATCACGCAAAGCAGACACAACTGTCAGTAAGAGTGTCCATCAGGAATGTCTCTAGACATTTACAGTTAGATCAAAATGCTCATGATTTTATGCTAGCTAACGTTAGAATAGGAAATCCTAGACTGCTGACCAGCTAGCTACTTACAAACATTATGAAAAAAGTGTAGCCTTTAAATCGAAACCTAAGAAGTAGGAATAATAGCCAACGTGGGGGGGGGAAATGGATTACCTTGTCTGAGGACATGACAGAGACTCCAAAACAACAAAACGCCGTTCAGACACAACATTTCAGTAGATCAGGATCATTTATGGGATTGCAACATACTATTATAGATCACTATATTAGTAACAACCTGCAACGAAACCTACATTCAATTCCCAGAATCTGAGTGAAACTTACTTCCCTTCTCCTATCCAATCGCTTAGTCCTAGGCAAAGTAGAAACGCCCATTTAAAGGAACAACCCAATGGCAACATTTATTATGAAATATCAGAGTAAAAACGTTATGCTCCTGTGTAGAAATCATTACAGAACAGATAGTCATAATTGTATTATCAATGAGAGTAGGCTCATCTTTAAAAACAATATAAATTGAAAAATTGTTCTCGTATGGCGTTCTCTGCATTGGACAATTGCAAGATCACTCTTGATGTAGAGATGTGATTTTGCCAATGACACTCTTAGAAAAAGTATATGGTAAGTATAACCATACAGAGTTCTTCAGTTTGTCCCCATAGAGGAACCATTTTTGGTGCTCGGTAGAATCCTTTGCAAAGGGTTCTACATAGAACCCCCTTTAAATGGTTCTACCTAGAACCCTCTTTGAAGGGTTCTGCTGACAACCCCTTTCTCTTTTATAGGTTCTTCCTATAACTTTTAATGAACGGTTCCACCAGCCTTATTAGCTTTTAAAATGAAACTTTTTGACAATACATTACATCATAACTAAGGCCTTTCTGTGAGGGCCTAGTTATACCCGAACACAGTGCTGTTAGGAAACTCCTGATTTACAAGCCACAACATGCCTGTAAATCAGGTTATGCTGGCTTGTAAAAGTGATGTGTAATTCCTATTGGAATCCAGACAGATTCCAACAATGACAATTTCTACAAAATGACTGCCAGGGTGGGAAAATTGAATTCTTAAGACTACCTAAATTATCTAAACTGGAACAAACATCTCAGTAACGGGGTGTAATATGTCCAACTACTAACAGATTGGTTTATTTTAGAAAAATATGTTATCTTAATTTAGTTCAAGATTAATCAACCAGTCCATTTACATGGAAAAACACAGATATTGAAACAAACAATTCTGGAAATCAACCTGCAATGAAGCATGTTGGGAAATATGATAATGATGAGCGTGGTTTGGTGGTTTTACTCTACACAGATTAAAAATGACACGATCACACTCAACTCTGGTTTTTAAAACCAATACTTGGTTTATTTTAAACCTGAATCAAATGTTCACTAACTGGACTATATGATAATTATGCTAAACAGTAATGGTGTAACACACTGGGCACATTCGTAAATTCAACATCTAGTTTACACTGAAAAATCAACAGGGCTCTATTCAGTCTTTCAAAGTGAGACAGTGTGCTAGAAATGTAAAGGGAATTTCCGACTGAGACGATTTACACAGTTTACAGTGAATGCAGAACATTTCCTTTGCATATCACTCACGCTGTAACGCTGAATTACCGCGAAATGGATTGAATACCCCTAGATTAAATCAGGTCAAGTTAAGCAGGTGTGGTGATACTGATTATTTGTCGGCAGAGATGGTTTGTTTACATAGTAGGTTATAATAACTAACGCAGCAACGTTAGGGGAATGAGGTTAAGGCTAGTAAGTAAAGGGTTAGGTTTAGCTACAATGCTAGTTGTCAACAACTGTTGTACACCTGCTCCACTAAACCACAACAGTATAAACGTAAACACATCATCCGTTCACAACACCGGGAGCCATTTGACACCTTTAAACGCAGTTCCCGACACCGTCAAAACAACCCCGATTTGAATGTCAGCTAAAGCGTATCTGATTGAATTGATTCGATTTGTGCTTCTTACACAACAGTGGTACTACTTCCTGCCACCGCAATACTCTCAGTTTTGCAGCGCTATGCCGCTGTAGCACCACTAATTGACGGACAGTCCGATCAGCGAATGAGAGTTAAGACAGGACTCCCGAGCCTCCAATGGCTGTGGATATGTAACCCGATACCCCAGAATCATTCGAGGCAAACTGAAGCAGGAAAACGAGGCGGTCAGCCACAACTGTCATGAAGCGATTTGGCCTTAATATACGGTTATTTCTAAGCGAATTACCTTGATAAAACAAAATAGGGGAATTAACATTTAAGAGGTTTTTAGGTAGAACCCTTTGATTTACAAAGAACCCTCTTCCAAAAAAAGGGCCCAGTTTTTCAGATTAAAAACGTTTTTTTGATAGAACCAGTTTCCCACACAAAGAATCCTTTTGGAAATGGGTTTTCAAATAGTGTAAGTCTATGCACCTCATGCTTAAGTGAGAGGAGTCTGCGGTATCAGTGTGGTTTCCGTGGTGAATATATGAGGGCTGGGGTACAGTCAAACAAACCACACAAGTAACACCTCCAGCATCTAGCAAGTAACACCTCCAGCATCTAGTATAAACAGCACAATACGATTCAGTGGTGTAAAGTATTTAAGTAAAAACACTTTATAAAGTACTACTTAAGTCGTTTTTTGGGGGTATCTGTACTCTACTATTTTTTTTTTGTTGACAACTTTTACTTCACTACATTCCTAAAGAAAATTATGTACTTTTTATTCCATACATTTAACCTTGACACCCAAAAGTACTCATTACATGTTGAATACTTAGCAGAACAGGAAAATGGTCTAATTCACACACTTATGAAGAAAACATCCCTGGTCATCCCTACTGCCTCTGATCTTGAGGATTCACTGAACACATGCTTAGTTTGTAAATTATGTTTAGTTGGTGTGTTCCCTTGGCTATCCATAAATAAATAAAAACAAGAAAAATGGTGCCGTCTGGTTTGCTTAATATAAGGAATTTAAAATGATTTGTACTTTTACTTTTGATACTAAAGTATATTTTAGCAATTACGTTTACTTTTGATACTTAAAGTATATTTAAAACCAAATCCTTTCAGACTTTTATTCAAGTATGACTTTACTCAGTGACTTTCACTTGAGTAACTATCTATTAATGTATCTTTACATTTACTCAAGTAGGACATTTGGGTACTTTCCCCACTACTGATCAGATTAGACACATACAGTATGAAAAGCACGTCACTATAACTTCTTTGTATTAGAAATGTTCACTAACTGGACTGTGTGATAATTATGCTAAACGGTAAAGGTGTAACACAGTGGGCACATACAACGTCTAGTTTGGATTTACATTTGGTTAAGTTATCAGCTAAGGTGAAATCAAACCCCCCCAAAATTGGATTTTAGGTTCAAAAGTTGGGTGAAAAAAAGACCAAATTCACATTTATGACTTTTTGCAAATCCAAGTAGTTTTCCTTGTTCAACATCACAGTACAATCCATTTTTGCCCCGTTTCTTGCTTAGCGAATAGGCCTACCACTTCCACCTGATTCAGCTCATACCGAGGAGCTCTGCCTCGCAAACACACATGACCGTCCTCCTGAAGCATCTCACCCAGTTCTGACACAGAAAAGCTAGCTAGTCGGAACACTTCAGGCTGATGAGTGAGTTTCACACATCCCCATGTGCTACAGAGGCACTGAATGTAGGTTGGAAGTCTACCAGTCCTCGGTTAATCCAAGCAGTGGACAGGGGTTTTCTGCTCTTAGTATGAAGGCAGGTGTCTGCTGTGTGGCTGGCTCTGCAGAGACGTAATCTGACACTGAAATTCTACCACCTGTTAACAGAAATACAGTACCAATTGAAATGGCATATCTGATCTAAAAAGATAATTACTAAAGACAACAGCACATAACCCTGAGGAAGCCAAATTAGGTTTTGTGTGTGGTGTACATACCAAGCAGCTCTTACCCACAATTCAGGGCCAGTAATCTAAGACACAGCAGGCAATCAAGCTGTTAGTTGGCCAAGATAGCTAATGGAACATATATATGTGTGACAAACCACAGTTATATAAACACTGGTTACACCTTTGCATTAACATGTGGTTTTCATTATAAAATTGAAGTAATCTCGTCCACCAGCCGGCTCTCTCTTGTTAGCAATGTAGCCTGAGGATGAGGTTAGATTTCCAGATACACAATGCATGAAGCATCGCTGATTACCTCCTGAGGTGGTCAAGAAGATCGGTTCACAATAGGTTCCCAATGCGTGTTTTAATTGTCTACACCCGTCTGAAATTGTGTGCACGATCAGAACACAGGACGCATGGGGGGGGAAAAAACTGGTATATAACAGGGCTATTATGACACACAAACCAGTCTCTTAATTATCCGTCTGTTATGGGAATTAACATAGCCACTTGCCTTGTGTAACGAGACATGTGCTCCTGAGGTTCTCAGTTCTGTAAAAAATAAAATAATAATCATTGCAACACTGAAGAAAATGTCACTATTGACAGAATGATGACATGAAAAAAAAAGTAATTTCAAGTTTACTCATAACAGCATGGGTAAAGATGGCTCAGTTTAGACACGCAGCTCAATTCTGATCTTTTTTCACTAACTGGTCTATTGACCAATCAGATCAGCGCTGAGAAAAAGTACACACACAATACCTCATAATGAACTGGTTTTTAGAAAATTTTGCAAATGTTTAAAAAAATAAAAAAACGGAAATACTTTATTTACATAAGTATTCAGACCCTTTGATTTGAGACTCAAAATTGAGCTCAGACACATCCTGTTTCCATTGATCATCCTTGAGATGTTTCTATAACTAACCTGTGGCAAATTCTATTGATTGGACATGATTTGGAAAGGCACACACCTGTCTATATAAGGTCCCACAGTTGACAGTGCATGTCAGAGCAAAAACCAAGCCATGTGGTGGAAGGAATTGTCCGTAGAGCTCCAAGACAGGATTGTGTCAAGGCACAGATCTGGGGAAGGGTACGAAAAAATGTATGCAGCATTGAAGGTCCCCAAGAACACAGTGGCCTCCATCATTCTTAAATGGAAGAAGTTTGGAACCACCAAGACCCTTCCTAGAGCTGGAGGCCTGGCCAAACTAAGTAATCGGGGGAGAAGGGCCTTAGTCAGGGAGGTGACCAAGGCCCTTCTCCCCCAACAGTATTGGGCTTGATTACCAACACTGACGAGACAGCCTACAGGGAGGAGGTGAGGGCACTCAAAAACAACCTCTCACTCAACATCAACAAATTGAAGGAGATGATTGTGTACCTCAGGAAATAGCAGAGGGAGCACTCCCCTATCCACATCAATGGGACGGTAATGGAGAAGGCTGGAGAAGGCGGAAAGTTAAGTTCCTTGGCGTACACATCACAGACAAACTGAAATGATCCACCCACACAGACTACGTGGTGAAGAAGGCACAACAGTGCCTCTTCAACCTCAGGAGGCTGTCACCTAAAACCCTCACAAGCTTTTACAGATGCACAATTGAGAGCATCCTGTATCACCTCCTGGTATGGCAACTGCTCCGCCCTCAACTGCAAGGCTCTCCAGAGGGTAGTGCGGTATGCACAACGCATCACCGGGGGCCAACTACCTGCCCTCTTGGACACCTACAGCACCCGATGTCACAGGAAGGCCAAAAAAGATCATCAAGGACATCAACCACCCAAGCAACTGCCTGTTCACCCCGATATCCTTGATGAAAACCTACTCCAGAATATCAGGACCTCAGACTGGGGCGAAGGTTCACCTCCCACAGGATAAAAACCCTAAGCACACAGACAAGACAATGCAGGAGTGTCTTCGGGACAAGTCTCTGAATGTCCTTGAGTGGCCCAGCCAGACACAGGATCGAACATCTCTGGAGAGACTTGATAATAGCTGTGCAGCGAAGCTCCCCTTACAACCTGACAGAGCTTGAGAGGATCTGCAGAGAAGAATGGGAGAAACTCCCCAAATGCAGGTGTGCCAAGCTTGTAGTGTCATGCGCAAGACTTGAGGTTGTAATCGCTGCCAAAGGTGCTTCGACAAAGTATTGAGTAAAGAGTATGAAGACTTACGTAAAGGGTTCTTCGTTTTAAAAAACAACATTTGTACAAAATTCTACCAAATCGTTTTTGCTTTGTCATTATGGAGTATTGTGATGTCATTATGGGGTATTGTGTGTAGATTGATGAGGGGGAAAAACATTTTTTCAATCCATTTTAGAATAAGACTGTAACGTAACAAAATGTGGAAAAAGTCAAGGTGTCTGAATACTTTCCTAATGCACTGTATACACAATCATTACTGCATGCTTTTAGATTCACCTGTGACACTTGATTAGTTGGGATTTATTTTAATCAAATGTCTAGTCACTGCTCAAGTGGAGCAATCTGTCATTTTATTTTGAGTATGGGAACTTATCTTGGTATGCAAAGAGGAAATCTGGCCATGCAAATAGGTTTAATAGCATATCTTCACCTTCTCACCCTGCTGCAGCACATTTTTTATTTTTATAAGAGTGTACCATCTAGAAACTGAAAAGGCTCTTCGGCTGTCCCCATAGAAGAACCATTTTGTGTTCCATGTGTTCCTTTTTCACAGAGGGTTCCACCCGGAACCAAAAATAGTTTTTCCTTTTGGAATGCTTTTTTTCTAAGAGTATATTCACAAAGTGTTTTGTACGTTGAACGTGACATTGTGATTGGTTAGGGAGTGATTCAAATCAAATCAAAGTTCATAAAATGTTATTTGTCACATGTGCCAAATACAACAGGTGTAGACTTTACCGTGAAATGCTTACTTACGAGCCCTTTCCCAATACCAGTTTTAAAAAAGTACGAAAAATTTGCAAAAAATGTAAAAAGTTAATAAAATAACGAGGCTATATACAAGGAGTACCAGTACCGAATCAATGTGCAGGGGTACCAGGTAGTTTAGGTAATATGTACATGTAGGTAGGGCTAAAAGTGACTAGGCAATCAGGATAGATGATAAACAGAATAACAGCAGCGTATGTGTAGAGTGTAAAAGTGTGTCCATGTGTGTGTGGCGTCAATATGCATGAGTGTGCCTGTTTTGTGTATGTGAGCGTGTGTAGTGTGTGTATGTGAGCGTGTGTGTGTATGTGAGCGTGTGTGTAGTGTGTGTATGTGAGCGTGTGTAGTGTGTGTATGTGAGCGTGTGTAGTGTGTGTATGTGAGCGTGTGTAGTGTGTGTATGTGAGCGTGTGTATGTGAGCGTGGGTAGTGTGTGTATGTGAGCGTGTGTATGTGAGCGTGGGTAGTGTGTGTATGCGAGCGTGGGTAGTGTGTGTATGCGAGCGTGGGTAGAGTGTGTATGCGAGCGTGGGTAGAGTGTGTATGCGAGCGTGGGTAGAGTGTGTATGCGAGAGTGGGTAGAGTGTGTATGCGAGCGTGGGTAGAGTGTGTATGCGAGCGTGGGTAGAGTGTGTATGAGAGCGTGGGTAGTGTGTGTATGTGAGCGTGGGTAGAGTGTGTATGCGAGCGTGGGTAGAGTGTGTATGCGAGCGTGGGTAGAGTGTGTATGCGAGCGTTGGTAGTGTGTATGCGAGCGTGGGTAGAGTGTGTATGCGAGCGTGGGTAGAGTGTGTATGCGAGCGTGGGTAGAGTGTGTATGCGAGCGTGGGTAGAGTGTGTATGCGAGCGTGGGTAGAGTGTGTATGCGAGCGTGGGTAGAGTGTGTATGCGAGCGTGGGTAGAGTGTGTATGTGAGCGTGGGTAGAGTGTGTATGTGTGTGAAGGAGTGTCAGTGTAGTATGTGTGAGTGGGTAAAGTCCAGTGAGTGTGAATAGGGTCAGCGCATGAGAATTAGCGCAAAACAAAATAACAAGCGGGTCAATGTAAATAGTCCGGGTAGCCATTTGATGAACTGTTCAGCAGTCTTATTGCTTGGGGGTAAAAACTTTACAGGAGCCTTTTTGGTCCCAGACTTGGCGCTCCGGTACCACGTGCCGTGCCATATATGACAGGTGTGGCTGGAGTCTTTTAAAATGTTTAGGGCCTCTTCCTCTAACGCCGCCTTGTATCGTTGTCCTGGATGTCAGGGAGCGGTCCAATCTCAGGATGTATGGAGTGTTCACTGCACGGTCACGTTGTGAGGTCTGGGCAGCGTAGCAGACGCTGAGAAACACAAGACCAGAATCATGTCACGTTTTACGTTGTCCTTCAGCATCACAGTAATGTTGGATGCTATAGTGCAGTAATAAGCAGACGTGGAGGACAACTAAAACATTACACCAACATAAGAAACTGAGACTTTTTAGTCTGCCTGGAGTGGTAGTACACTTCAACACACGAGAAAGCTGTTGTGGAAGGTGTGTGAAATGAATAGCATCAACATTCCTGTGGTTGATTTATAGTCAAAACTAGACATATGAACCACTCGCAGCTCTCTTGCCGAAACCAGACCGGTACCGACATGTAGAGCAGGACGTGAGAGACATGCCTTGTTCTGTTCTAGAGATGCCTTGTTCTGTTCTAGAGATGCCTTGTTCTGTTATAGAGATGCCTTGTTCTGTTATAGAGATGCCTTGTTCTGTTATAGAGATGCCTTGTTCTGTTATAGAGATGCCTTGTTCTGTTATAGAGATGTCCTCTTCTAGAGATGCCTTGTTCTGTTATAGAGATGTCCTGTTCTGTTATAGAGATTTCATGTTCTGTTATAGAGATGTCCTCTTCTAGAGATGCCTTGTTCTGTTATAGAGATGCCTTGTTCTGTTAGAGATGCCTTGTTCTGTTATAGAGATGCCTCAAGCACTATGATTAAACTGGCTCTCATGAGGGCCGTCACAGGAAAGGAAGACCCAGAGGATAAATTCATTAGAGTTAATTGCACCTCAGATTGCAGCCCAAATAAATGCTTCAGAGTTCATGTAACAGACATCTCAAGATCAACTTTTCAGAGGAGACTGCATGAATCAGGCCTTCATGGTCAAATTGCTGCAAAGAAACCATTACTAAAGGACACCAATAAGAAGAAGAGACGTGCTTCGGCCAAGAAACACAGGCAATGGACATTAGACTGGTGGAAATATGTCCTAGAATTCAAGGCACACTTCACCAGCATGGCTACCACAGCATTCTGCAGCGAAACGCCATCCCATCTGGTTTGCGCTTAGTGGGACTATCATTTGTTTTTCAACAGGACAATGACCCAAAGAAACACACCTCCAGGCTGTGTAAGAGCTATTTGATGAAGAAGGAGAGTGATGGAATGCTGCATCAGATGACCTGGCATCAAGGCAAAGGGTGGCTACTTTGAAGAATCTAAAATATATTTTTATTTCGTATTTAACACTTTTTTGGTTACTACATGATTCCATATGTGTTATTTCATAGTTTATGTCTTTACTATTATTCTACAATGTAGAAAACAGTGACAATAAAATAAAAAACTTGAATGAGTAGGTGTGTTACTGTAAAATGCGACAATTGTTTGTGCACAAGACTCACCAGGACTACTTTTTAAACCTACAGTATGTAACTATAATGCTACGTCAGATGCCAGCTAGGTATGATAAAGCATAGACAAACATTTGCATTGGCTGTGTTTGAGGCTTTGACAGATGTAATGTATGGTTTTGTTGGATGCATTTTGTTTTATGTCACTTTTTATCCCAAATGATGCTGATAATTTAACTTTGACAAAATGTTGGTATGAATAGTGCAAAACCTCTATGATGAATTTGTTCCACAGGGGAGTTTCACCTCAGAAAACAAACCATCGGAAAGAAAGACATCAATAAACATAGACCTTCAGGGATTCAGTTCTTGTTTAAGACCCAGGGGTCCAACCAGTAACAGTTGGACCAAAGCACCTTTCAAAACAAAGATGAAGTCAAATAATAAGAAAACATGACACTTTCCTTGATTTCAGATTCCATAAAGAACAAACTAATTAATGTTTTAAAAAGTTTTTTAAAAAAGTTTTAAAAAATCTTGCACACCCTTTGTAATCCACCCAGCCGCGACATGCCCAGCGACGTAAGCTTACCAAAGGAGCTAAATGCCTTTATGTTCGCTTTGAGGTAAGCAACACAGAACCATGCATGAGAGCCCCAGTTGTTTAGTACTAATGTATGATCTTGCTCTCCGTAGTAAATGTAAGACCTTCAAACAGGTTAACATTCACAAGGCCGCAGGGCCAGATGGAATACCAGGCCACATCCTCAGAGTTTACACTGGCTAGCTGGCAAATCACCCCGTAGCACTCACATCTATAGCCATGAAATGCTTTGAAAGGTTGGTCATGGTTCACACCATCATCCCAGACACCCTGGACACACTCCATTTTGCATTCCACCCCAACAGATGACGCAATCTCTATTGCACTCCATACTGCCCTCACCCACCTGGACAAAAGGAGTACCTATGTAAGAATGCTATTCATTGACTACAGCTCAGCAATCAAAACCATAGTCCCTTCCAAGCTAACCACCAAGCTCAGGACCCTGGGTTTGAACACCTCCCTCTGCAACTGGATCCTGGACTGACTTTCTGATGGGCCGCCCCCAGGTGGTGAGGGTAGGCAACAACACTTCCACCACACTGACCATCAACACAGGGGCCCCACAGGGCTGTGTGCTTAGTCCCCTCCTGTATTCCCTGTTCACCCATGACTGCATGGCCGTGCACGAGTCTAACACCAAGTTTGCTGACGACACCACGGTGGTAAGACTTATCACTTAGGACGAAGAGGCAGCCTATAGGGCTGAGTTCAGAAACCTAGTTGTGTAGTGTAGGGACAACAACCTCTCCCTCAATGTCAGCAAGACACAGGAAGACACCGATCATGGACTAGAGGAAACGGAGGGGCGAACACACGCCCCCATCCACATCAATGGGGCGGTAGTGAAGCAGGTCGAGAGCTTCAAGTTCCTCAGTGTCCAAATCACTAAGAACTTAAGGTCCATACACACAGTTGATAAGAGGGCATGACAGCACCTCTACACCTCAGGAGGCTGTTCTACAGCTGCACCATCGAAATAATCTTGATTGGCTGCATTACCGCTTGGAAAGGCAACTACAAGCCACCCGACCGCCAGGCGCTACAACGCAGGGTGCGTACGGCCCAGTCCATCACTCGGGCAGAGCTCCCTGCCATCCAGGACCAATATACCAGGCGGTGTCAAGAGCAAGTCCCCACGTTGCTGACGTTGTGAAAGACTCGAGCAACCACAGTGCACCACGTCTGGAACCAACACGACCCTGAACAGCTTCTATACCCAAGTCATAGAAAAGAAAGGTGGACTGCGGTCTTTTAGACATCTTAAAGTCAATGCGCCTCCATACCAAATCTGACACTTTTTATGCATGTTTCTACACCCTTAAAAAACACACAGCAACATGGGATTCCCAGGCCAACCCAGGCAGCTGACAGTGTACTGGTATACTAAAAGACCAGAATCACATGAATAACATGCCATCCTGCTGCATAAATAAAATAATCCATTAAAATATTGTTTTAGGTATTTGATAGTCCCAAAATGTTAAACATGTCAACAGACAAGTTTCCAAAAATATTGGACTTTCATGATATGACGTCTCTCCCCATCTCCTCCATCTTGGCCTGCGCCAGTGTCTGCCAGGAATCCACTTCCTGGTCTGTCCTGATTGGCTCCCCACAACTACAACCCTGCTGGGTGGAGCCTCCCTCTGTGGAGCAGATCCCAGAGTCTCCGCTGTCCTGGCAGATGTGCCTGTCGCTGTCCTGCTCCAGCTCTGAGGGGGGCGCTGTGAGGGGAGGAGGGACGTGTATCTCCAGTAGCACCACCTCAGGATAGATGGTCAGCTTATCACAGCACAGCTCCGCCTCTGAATCAGCAGTGAGGAGGCGGGGCATGTCGGAGCCCGGGGAGGAGTCACAGAGGTACTGGGGGGAGGGGAAGAGAGAAAGATAAATTGTCATTGCTTATTCCCAACCACCCTTATATACACAGACACACCCACCAACCAAGAGGATGAACGGTACACCTGGATATGACTGTTATGCTGTTTACTGTTGAGTAAGCGTTTGTGAGGCCTACCTCCTGGATGTGTGCAGGCAGCTGGATAGAAGGGTAAAAGGTGTTTTTGAGGACTCTGTAGAACCTGAAGAAGGCGTAGGAGGAAAGCAACACGAGCAGGAAACACACCATCATGGAGACCAGGAAGTACAGGAAGATCTGCCAGTACGGGGTGTCACCTGAGGACGAGAACAGTCACACTTTAGTGGCCTTATTATGCAATTACTCCTGTAAAACACGCTCTCTGGCATCTCTACACACACATTATACAGGTAGGTAATTTGTCAAGAAATTTGGAAACCAATCTCCAAGCCTTTAGTGTGAAGTGTTCATTCCTACCCTCCGTCTGCATGCACTGGGGTTCTGTGTAGCTGCTAGTCTTGTTGTAGTAGTCGTAGCGAGACTGGATCATGACACAGTACCACGTCCAGGCCTCCAGCTCAGGCAGCGTCACCAGGTTGTTGCTGGTGTCCAACACTTTAGGCTTCAGACCCTGAAGATCCAATAAGAACACGTTATAAAATCAGACAGGGTTGGGATACGCTGCCCTGTCTTGCACTACCCCCCCCAGATGTTCCACTTATTTCACCCATTCCAGTAGGAGCACATGGGATTCTAGTGGTGAACTCATCATCAAGCCCTTCACAAGTTGAATCAGATGTGCTAGTCCTGAATACGTCTCAACAAGTGGAACGGTTGGGGGTACTCCAGGAACGGTTTGGGACATAGAGATGATATATAAATCATCTCTATCTGCTCTGGTGTAACACAGGGACACAGCAGAAGGGTTATTGATGTTTCAATTGGAAGAGTTCCAGAGAACATGGAACAACTGACATAGAAGGTTTTGCAGTGTTCTAGAATACAGAGCACCATCATAGAACACTTCAAAACCTTCTAGAATACAGAGCACCAACCAGTTACCTGCATTGAAAGCCTTATTAGAACACACGTGTTCCTATCTTTAAGTTTATTGTTTAGTGTTACACCATGTTGTAGCTTCTGGTATTTTATAGCAGTCCCAGGTTTACTGAGGGGAGGCCCAGGTGATAGCAGACGCAGGGTTACTGAGGGGAGCCCGAGGTGAAAGCAGTCCCAGGGTTACTGAGGGGAGGCCGAGGTGACAGCAGTCCCAGGGTTACTGAGGGGAGGCCCAGGTGACAGCAGTCCCAGGGTTACTGAGGGGAGGCCCAGGTGACAGCAGTCCCAGGGTTACTGAGGGGAGGCCGAGGTGAAAGCAGTCCCAGGGTTACTGAGGGAGGCCGAGGTGACAGCAGTCCCAGGGTTACTGAGGGGAGGCCCAGGTGACAGCAGTCCCAGGGTTACTGAGGGGAGGCCCAGGTGACAGCAGTCCCAGGGTTACTGAGGGGAGGCCGAGGTGAAAGCAGTCCCAGGGTTACTGAGGGGAGGCCGAGGTGACAGCAGTCCCAGGGTTACTGAGGGGAGGCCCAGGTGACAGCAGTCCCAGGGTTACTGAGGGGAGGCCCAGGTGACAGCAGTCCCAGGGTTACTGAGGGGAGGCCCAGGTTACAGCAGTCCCAGCGTTACTGAGGGGAGGCTCAGGTTACAGCAGTCCCAGGGTTACTGAGGGGAGGCCCAGGAGTCTTTAGAGGCCACAAAACAAGGCAGAAGGTTGTGCCAGTACCTGAGGGTCATCAGAGCGGCTCCAGTACTGGATGCGGTAGTACAGGTAGAGGACGTGTTCCTTCATGGAGAGCTGGGTGCTGCTCACGGGGTCAGAGATGGTCACGTCCAGCAGGTTCCCCACAGGAGCCATCTTCACCCTGGACGGTGGGCCCAACGAAGCTAGACAGAGGGAAGAACAGATAAGACCTAAATAAACTCACTAATAATCAATAGTCGCCACACAGACAACTCCAGAGTCCTGGGAATGATTATTGGTGAAGGACAGGTTAACGGTCTCTGTGCTAGTTGTGTGTGAGGGTGGCTGTGCGTGTTGTGTGTGAGGGTGGCTGTGCTAGTTGTGTGTGAGGGTGGCTGTGCTAGTTGTGTGTGAGGGTGGCTGTGCGTGTTGTGTGTGAGGGTGGCTGTGCGTGTTGTGTGTGAGGGTGGCTGTGCGTGTTGTGTGTGAGGGTGGCTGTGCGTGTTGTGTGTGAGGGTGGCTGTGCTAGTTGTGTGTGAGGGTGGCTGTGCTAGTTGTGTGTGAGGGTGGCTGTGCTAGTTGTGTGTGAGGGTGGCTGTGCTAGTTGTGTGTGAGGGTGGCTGTGCTAGTTGTGTGTGAGGGTGGCTGTGCTAGTTGTGTGTGAGGGTGGCTGTGCTAGTTGTGTGTGAGGGTGGCTGTGCGTGTTGGCATGTCGCTGTGTGTGAGTTATATTTAATTTAACCAGGTAAGACCCATTGAGGTTAAAAGCCTATTTTGTGAGGGGCGACCTGACAAGAAGGCAAAACAGGGAAATAGCAGCGTGTCCAGAAAATTTACAGAAACATACAAAAAGCTGTGTTCGAATACCCACACTAACATACTGTATATACACTACATACTATTGTTTTTATTTTATTATACTGTAAACTAAATGGTATTCTTTCAGTTGAGCGTACTAGTGCTTCACCCGTCTATCCCGGAAGTTGATGCTGTTGCTTTGCAACCGCTTGCTAGATTGTTAGAATAACAAATTATTAGCTAGGACATCATACAACTTTGGGCGTGTTCTTAAATTCAATCTGGGAGTGGCAGAGCACGCTCTGGGCGTTCCTAAATTCAGAGTGTTGTCAGATGATCTGTTGATAAGCGCTCAGAGCGCACACTGGACGCTCTGGTGGAGGGCTAGGGTTGATCCAAGTGTTCTGACCTCAGCTTGGGTGCCGTTGTAACTGGCTAATGTTGGCTAGCTTGCTAGCTACATCCAGACACAAATGAGAGAACACTTCACTGACCATTTTACTCACCCTAGCAGAGCTGGTTAGGCTGGTTTCATGTTATCCAGAGCGTTGGTAACCAACTGTGCTGCTGGCAACAATTTAATCATGCTTTTTAAATTATTATTATAATTTTTTTTTTAAGATCGCCAGAGCGAATTAACAATGTCCACTGAGAACACACTAAGACAACACAACTAAATTAAATAGCATATAGTTGATATACTGGCAAGTCCAATGTATTAGTAGCCAACTAACATTAGGTAGCTAGCTAACATACCGGTACATACCACTGTAATATGCTATGTGGTTCGTAAGGATAGCGTAGCTAACAAAATGTGTAACTTATTTGAAAAGTAATTACTTTATGACATTACTCAACATTTGTCATAATTAGTTAAAGCATTGAATTTGTATTCTCTCTCGTCAGACCTCGGCTGCATATTTTCCACCAAATACATAAAATCTGAAAATGTTGTGAAGCCACACACCCTTTTTTGAGGAATTGCATTATGGGCCCTAAAGTACGGAAATAGTGTCCTCTGCGTGTATACTTCAGCAAATTTAGGACCACATCTGGGAATTGTCATACTAACTATATCTGTAAAATGGTATAGCGACAGCTTGATCCCCTCTGTCGAAGGCGCTTGGACCTTCTTTTTTGATATTTTCAATGGTATTGTTAACAAACACGCCCCCATAAAGAAAATGAGAATTACAAAAAAAAAAAAAAAAAAGTTCAGCCCCTGTTTCGACCGCGATCTTGCAGAGTTACTCCACCTCAAGAATTGCATTTGGCGAAAGGCTCAGCACACACATACTCAGGCTGACTGGCTATCGTTCAGGCAAATGGGAAACAAGTGCACTCAGGCTATCCGGAAGGCCAAAGTTAGTTACTTTAAGGAGCAGTTCTAGCTCTGTGGGTCTAACCCAAAGAAGTTCTGGAAAACAGTTAAAGACCTGGAGGATAAACCCTCCTCCTCACAGCTGCCCATGTTCCTTAAAGTTGATGTGGTTGTTACTGACAAGAACATGGCTGAGCTTTTTAAAAAAATCACCATTTCATTAAGTCAGGGTTCCTATTTGACTCAGCCATGCCGCTCTGCCCGTCCAACATTTCCTCATCTCCCACCCCTCTAATGCGACTATCCCCGATGCTTCTCCCTCTTTTTACCCTGCCCCGCTACAAAGTCTCTCCCTGCAGGCAGTCACTAAGTCCGAGGTTCTAAAGGAATTCCTTAAACTTGACCCCCAAAAAAACGTGAGTCAGATGGATTAGACCATTTCTTAAAAAAAAAAAAAAAAAGGTTCTTACACCTATCATTGCCAAGCCTGTTTCTCCTTTCTGGGGAGGTTCCCATTGCTTTGATGGGAGCCACAGTTAGTTAATCCTTTATTTAAAAAGGGGGAGATCAAGCTGATCCTAACTGCTATAGGCCAATTTTTTTATTTTGCCCTGTTTAATCAAAAGTGATGGAAAAACTTGTCGATAATCAACTGACTGGCTTTCTTGATGTCAATAGTATTCTCTCGGTTATGCAATCTGGTTTCCGCTCAGGTTATGGATGGGTCACTGCAACCTTAAAAAGGTCCTCAATGACGTCACCATTGCCCTTGATTCTAAGCAATGTTGTTCTGCTATTTTTATTGACTTGGCCAAAGCTTTTGATACGGTAGACCATTCCATTCTTGTGGGCCAGCTAAGGTGGATTGGTGTCTCTGAGGGGTCTTTGGCCTCGTTTACTGACTCTTAAATAGTGCAGTGTATAAAGTCAGAACATCTGCTGTCTCAGCCACTGCCGGTCACCAAGGGAGTACCCCAAGGCTCAATCCTAGACCCCACGCTCTTCAAAAATGTACATTAACAACATAGCTCAGGCAGAAGGAAGCTCTCTAATCCATTTATATGCAGATGATAGTCTTTTACTCAGATAGCCCCTCCCCGGATTTTGTGTTAAATGCTCTACAACAAGCTTTCTCTGACCTTAACCTTGTTTTGGAGGTGTTCAGAACAAAAGGTAATGTGGTTTGGTAAGAATGCCCCTCTTCCCACCGGTGTGATTACGACCTCTGAAGGTTTAACGCTTGAGGTAGTCACTTCAAACAAGTACTTCGGAGTATGGCAAGATGGTGCACTGTGCTCTGCACATATCAAAGCTGCAGGCTAAAGTTAGAGGAAACCAAGTCTAGATTTATCGTAATCGCTTTCACCCCAGCTGCCAAACTAACCCTGATTCAGATGACAATCCTACCCGCGCTAGATTACGGAGACAGCATTTATAGATCGGCAGGTAAGGGTGCTCTCGAGCAGCTAGATGTTCTTTACCATTCAGCCATCATATTTTCCACCAATGCTCCTTATAGGATACACTCCTCTGTAAACTGGCCATCTCTGTATACACATCACAAAACCTACTGGTTGATGCTGATTTATAAAACCCTCTTAAGCCTAACTCCCCCCTATCTGAGATATCTACTGCAGCCTTCATCCTCCACATACAACACTTGTTCTGCCAGTCACATTCTGATAAAAGGTCCAAAGCACACGCATCCCTGAGTCAATCCTCTTTTCAGTCATTAGCTGCAGCAACAAACACTCACACTGGACAGTTCTCAATCTCTTAATTCAAAAAGACTCAATCATGGACACTCTTACTGACAGTTGTGGCTGCTTTGTGTGATTTATTGTTGTCTCTACCTTCTTGCCCTTGTGCTGTTGTCTGTGCCCAATAATGTTTGTACCATGTTTTGTGTTGCTACCAAGTTGTTGCCACCATGCCGTGTTGTCATGTGTTGCTGCCTTGCTACGGTGTCGTCTTAGGTCTCTCTTTATGTAGTGATGTGTGTTTTGTCCTATATTTATATTGTATTTCTTTTTAATCCCAGACCCCCGTCCCTGCAGGAGGCCTTTTGGTAGGGTGACATTATAAATAAGAATTTGTTCTTAACTGACTTCTCTGGTTAAATAAAAATCCATACTATGCCAAATAAGCATGTACATCAAAAATAGTATGGTTAGTATGAGTATTGAGTATGAGGGGCGGCAGCGTAGCCTAGTGGTTAGAGCGTTGGACTAGTAACCGGAAGGTTGCAAGTTCAAACCCCTGAGCTGACAAGATACAAATCTGTCGTTCTGCCCCTGAACAGGCAGTTAACCCACTGTCATTGTAAATAAGTATTTTTTCTTAACTGACTAAAAAATTAAATTAAAAATTTAAATAAAAAAAAAAAATCACAAGTTATATACACTGCTCAAAAAAATAAAGGGAACAATTAAACAACACAATGTAACTCCAAGTCAATCACACTTCTCTGAAATCAAACTGTCCACTTAGGAAGCAACACTGATTGACAATAAATTTCACATGCTGTTGAGCAAATGGAATAGATAACAGGTGGCAATTAGCAAGACACCCCCAATAAAGGAGTCGTTCTGCAGGTGGTAACCACAGACCACTTCTCAGTTTCTATGCTTCCTGGCTGATGTTTTGGTCACTTTTGAATGCTGCTGGTGCTTTCACTCTAGTGGTAGCATGAGACTGAGTCTACAACCCACACAAGTGGCTCAGGTAGTGCAGCTCATCCAGGATGGCACATCAATGCGAGCTGTGGCAAGAAGGTTTGCTGTGTCTGTCAGCGTAGTGTCCAGAGCATGGAGGCGCTACCAGGACACAGGCCAGTACATCAGGAGACGTGGAGGCGGCCGTAGGAGGGCAACAACCCAGCAGCAGGACCGCTACCTCCGCATTTGTGCAAGGAGGAGCAGGAGGAGCACTGCCAGAGCCCTGCAAAATGACCTCCAGCAGGCCACCAATGTGCATGTGTCTGCTCAAACAGTCAGAAACAGACTCCATGAGGGTGGTATGAGAGGGCCCGATGTGCACAGGTGGGGGTTGTGCTTACAGTCCAACACCGTGCAGGACGTTTGGCATTTGCCAGAGAACACCAAGATTGGAAAATTCGCCACTGGCGCCCTGTGCTCTTCACAGATGAAAGCAGGTTCACACTGAGCATGTGACAGACGTGACAGTCTGGAGACGCTGTGGAGAACGTTCTGCTGCCTGCAACATCCTCCAGCATGACCGGTTTGGCGGTGGGTCAGTCATGGTGTGGGGTGGCATTTCTTTGTGGGGCCGCACAGTCCTCCATGTGCTCGCCAGAGGTAGCCTGACTGCCATTAGGTACCGAGATGAGATCCTCAGACCCCTTGTGAGACCATATGCTGGTGCGGTTGGCCCTGGGTTCCTCCTAATGCAAGACAATGCTAGACCTCATGTGGCTGGAGTGTGTCAGCAGTTCCTGCAAGAGGAAGGCATTGATGCTATGGACTGGCCTGCCAGTTCCCCAGACCTGAATCTAATTGAGCACATCTGGGACATCATGTCTCGCTTCCGGCGCCGACAGAGATGACCGCCTCGCTTCGCGTTCCTAGGAAACTATGCATTTTTTTTTTTTTTTACGTGTTATTTCTTACATTGGTACCCCAGGTCATCTTAGGTTTCATTACATACAGTCGAGAAGAACTACTGAACATAAGAGCAGCGTCAACTCACCATCAGTACGACCAAGAATATGACTTTCGCGAAGCGGACCCTGTGTTCTGCCTTTCACCCAGGACAACGTAATGGATCCCAGCCAGCGACCCCCAAAAAACGACTTCGAAAAAGGGGAAAACGAAGCGGTCTTCTGGTCAGACTCCGGAGACGGGCACATCGTGCACCACTCCCTAGCATTCTCCTCGCCAATGTCCAGTCTCTTGACAACAAGGTTGATGAAATCCGAGCAAGGGTAGCATTCCAGAGGGACATCAGAGATTGTAACGTTCTTTGCTTCACGGAAACATGGCTCACTGGAGAGACGCTATCGGTGACGGTGCAGCCAGCTGGTTTCTCCACGCATCACGCCGACAGAAACAAACATCTTTCTGGTAAGAAGAGGGACAGGGGCGTATGCTTTATGGTTAACGTGACGTGGTGTGGCCAAAACAACATACAGGAACTCAAGTCCTTCTGTTCACCTGATTTAGAATTCCTCACAATCAAATGTAGACCGCATTATCTACCAAGGGAATTCTCTTCGATTATAATCACAGCTGTATATATATATATATATATATTCCACCCCAGGCAGACACATCGATGGCTCTGAACAAACTTTATTTGACTTTATTTGACTCTTTGCAAAGTGGAATCCATATATCCGGAGGCTGCATTCATTGTAGCTGGGGATTTTAAGGCTAATCTGAAAACAAGACTCCCTAAATTTTATCAGCATATCGATTGCGCAACCAGGGCTGGAAAAACCTTGGATCATTGCTATTCCAACTTCCGCGACGCATATAAGGCCCTGCCCCGCCCTCCTTTCGGAAAAGCTGACCACGACTCCATTTTGTTGATCCCTGCCTACAGACAGAAACTAAAACAAGAAGCTCCCACACTGAGGTCTGTTCAACGCTGGTCCGACCAATCTGATTCCACACTCCAAGACTGCTTCCATCACGTGGACTAGGATATGTTCCGTATTGCGTCAGACGACAACATTGACGAATACACTGATTCGGTGTGCGAGTTCATTAGAACGTGCGTTGAAGATGTCGTTCCCATAGCAACGATTAAAACATTCCCAAACCAGAAACCGTGTATTGATGGCAGCATTCGCGTGAAACTGAAAGCGCGAACCACTGCTTTTAATCAGGGCAAGGTGACTGGAAACATGACCGAATACAAACAGTGTAACTATTCCCTCCGCAACGCAATCAAACAAGCGTCAGTATAGAGACAAAGTAGAATCTCAATTCAACGGCTCAGACACAAGAGGTATGTGGCAGGGTCTACAGTCAATCACGGATTACAAAAAGAAAACCAGCACAGTCACGGACCAGGATGTCTTGCTCCCAGGCAGACTAAATAACTTTTTTGCCCGCTTTGAGGATAATACAGTGCCACTGACACTGCACGCAACTAAAACATGCAGACTCTCCTTCACTGCAGCCGACGTGAGGAAAACATTTAAACGTGTCAACCCTCGCAAGGCTGCAGGCCCAGACGGCATCCCCAGCCGCGCCCTCAGAGCATGCGCAGACCAGCTGGCTGGTGTGTTTACAGACATATTCAATCAATCCCTATCCCAGTCTGTTGTTCCCACATGCTTCAAGAGGGCCACCATTGTTCCTGTTCCAAAGAAAGCTAAGGTAACTGAGCTAAACGACTACCTCCCCGTAGCACTCACTTCCGTCATCATGAAGTGCTTTGAGAGACTAGTCAAGGACCATATCACCTCCACCCTACCTGACACCCTAGACCCACTCCAATTTGCTTACCGCCCAAATAGGTCCACAGACGATGCAATCTCAACCACACTGCACACTGCCCTAACCCATCTGGACAAGAGGAATACCTATGTGAGAATGCTGTTCATCGACTACAGCTCGGCATTTAACACCATAGTGCCCTCCAAGCTCGTCATCAAGCTCGAGACCCTGGGTCTCGACCCCGCCCTGTGCAACTGGGTACTGGACTTCCTGACGGGCCGCCCCCAGGTGGTGAGGGTAGGCAACAACATCCCCACCCCGCTGATCCTCAACACTGGGGCCCCACAAGGGTGCGTTCTGAGCCCTCTCCTGTACTCCCTGTTCACCCACGACTGCGTGGCCACGCACGCCTCCAACTCAATCATCAAGTTTGCGGACGACACAACAGTGGTAGGCTTGATTACCAACAACGACGAGACGGCCTACAGGGAGGAGGTGAGGGCCCTCGGAGTGTGGTGTCAGGAAAATAACCTCACACTCAACGTCAACAAAACTAAGAAGATGATTGTGGACTTCAGGAAACAGCAGAGGGAACACCCCCCTATCCACATCGATGGAACAGTAGTGGAGAGGGTAGTAAGTTAAGTTCCTCGGCGTACACATCACAGACAAACTGAATTGGTCCACCCACACAGACAGCATCGTGAAGAAGGCGCAGCAGCGCCTCTTCAACCTCAGGAGGCTGAAGAAATTCGGCTTGTCACCAAAAGCACTCAAACTTCTACAGATGCACAATCGAGAGCATCCTGTCGGGCTGTATCACCGCCTGGTACGGCAACTGCTCCGCCCACAACCGTAAGGCTCTCCAGAGGGTAGTGAGGTCTGCACAACGCATCACCGGGGGCAAACTACCTGCCCTCCAGGACACCTATACCACCCGATGTCACAGGAAGGCCATAAAGATCATCAAGGACAGCAACCACCCGAGCCACTGCCTGTTCACCCAGCTATCATCCAGAAGGCGAGGTCAGTACAGGTGCATCAACGCTGGGACCGAGAGACTGAAAAACAGCTTCTATCTCAAGGCCATCAGACTGTTAAACAGCCACCACTAACATTGAGTGGCTGCTGCCAACACACTGACTCAACTCCAGCCACTTTAATAATGGGAATTGATGGGAAAGGATGTAAAATATATCACTAGCCACTTTAAACAATGCTACCTAATATAATGTTTACATACCCTACATTATTCATCTCATATGTATACGTATATACTGTAGTCTATCATCTACTGCATCCTTATGTAATACATGTATCACTAGCCACTTTAACTATGCCACTTTGTTTACATACTCATCTCATATGTATATACTGCACTCAATACCATCTACTGTATCTTGCCTATGCCGCTCTGTACCATCACTCATTCATATATCTTTATGTACATATTCTTTATCCCCTTACACTTGTCTATAAAGGTAGTAGTTTTGGAATTGTTAGCTAGATTACTTGTTGGTTATCACTGCATTGTCGGAACTAGAAGCACAAGCATTTCGCTACACTCGCACTAACATCTGCTAACCATGTGTATGTGACAAATAAAATTTGATTTGATTTGATCCACCAACCCCACGTTGCACCAGACTGTCCAGGAGTTGGCGGATGCTTTAGTCCAGGTCTGGGAGGAGATCCCTCAGGAGACCATCCGCCACCTCATCAGGAGCATGCCCAGGCTTTGTAGGGAGGTCATACAGGCACGTGGAGGCCACACACACTACTGAGCCTCATTTTGACTTGTTTTAAGGACATTACATCAAAGTTGGATCAGTCTGTAGTGTGGTTTTCCACTTTAATTTTGAGTGTGACTCAAAATCCAGACCTCCATGGGTTGATAAATTTGATTTCCATTGATAATTTGTGTGATTTTGTTGTCAGCACATTCAACTATGTAAAGAAAAAAGTATTTAAGAATATTTCATTCATTCAGATCTAGGATGTGTTATTTTAGTGTTCCCTTTATTTTTTGGAGCAGTGTATACATTTGAAGATTAGAAACAAATGCAGCTATCACAAAGAGTGTCGTCGATCAGCGTCTTAAAAACAGGCAAAGACACTAACTCCCATAACTTTAATATCTTTCAAAGCATATTCCAGGATAAAGGCATTATGGGGCTTTCCCCACCTCGGTCCTAGCCTCCCCCACCTCGGTCCTAGCCTCCCCCACCTCGGTCCTAGCCTCCCCCACCTCAGTTCTAGCCTTAGGAATAGACAAGGACAGCAGCGACTGTGAAGGAAGACTGTATTGAGTGACTGATCTGGTCAGCGACGAACAGAGATACAAAGGGAGTTGTCCCATCAATGCTTTGTATACAAAAGTGTACCAGTGCTTTAGCCTCCTGGTGGAGAGGTACATTGCACCATGGGTAATTGATGTAGCATTTGTTTCGTATCTTAAATCACCATGATACACTGTGTCCAGAGTTTAAGGTACTTGTGGAGGCCTGCATATAGACAATATCACCATAATCGAGGACCGATAACAAAGTGCTTTGAACAAGATCCTTTCTGACAGACATTGAAAAGCAAGATTTGTTCCTAAAATAGAAACCCAATTGCAACTACAGTTTCTTCGTCAATGTTATCAATGTGCTGTTTAAAATTCAGCTTTTCATCCAACTAATTCCCAAGATACTTATAGGAGGTGACCCTATCAATTTGCCTTTCATAGTTAAAATCTGAAAGTGACTCCAACTAAATTTAAGAAAAAAATGCACAAGCTTCAATTTGAAAAGATGTCTCTGAATAACATCAAAAGCCAACTATAAGTCCAGAAAAGCGATCTCAAATGTGCAAGAATAAGTCATTGTGTCATCAGCATACAGATTTGCAGTCAGTCTTCCCTATGTAATTTATATAGTGTAAAAAAGATCGGACATAAAGTGGAGCCCTGGGGGACGCCTATCATAAGCCTTCGAAACTCAGATTCCATACCCTGCTGTGCTACACACTGTTCTGTCAAAAGGTAGTTTTGGAACCAATACAATGCATCAACACTTAAACATTTATTTAGTCTATTCAACAGCAGGGCATGGTCAATAGTGTCAAAGGCCTTTGACAAGTCAATAGAAAGTGAGCATCTAGAAGAAAAAACAACAACATTATTGCAGTAATTGTACTATACTGCCCTACCAAGCAAAACTGGCAGTAACTGCTCATTTGGTCAAAAATTAGTTAAGTCATTTTTGCTACAGTAAATACATGCTTAACCTCTTGCTCCTATCCGACACGCAGGCGTCCCATCTAGACATCTGGAAATGCAAATGGGCTACGCTAAATGCTAATAACACTCGTTAAAACTCAAACGTTCATTAAAATACACATGTATGGTACTGAATTAAAGCTACACTTGTTGTGAATTGTCGTGGAATTATCAGAATATGTTGGTAACATTTGTAAGATGTTTAATATTCATCAAATGTGTGTAAGTTACTTCTCATAAGAATGTATTTTGTTGTACTATAGTGGTGGCCATTGGCAGTTATCTGTTCTATGTCAGGACTAAGTTGCATGGGCCACATGAGAGGGGAGAGGTCAAAGTGTCATCATGTGTAAACATATCTTATACTCCCTAACTTTCCCAGTGGGGAAAGGAGGGGTTGCAGTGTCTGGAATCATTCTATGCTCCCTCTTTGTTGACCTGTAGGGTCACTCTCCTATCCGTGAGTTTGTGTTTAGAGTGGGTTGTACATCAATGACAATTTGATATATGCCTGTTGATATGGAGGATTTGGTTTATGAAAGGAGACAAAGCTGAACGATGAATTATGTCTATGCTGTCTGACTATGGGTGTCTTTGCTATTAAAGGAACTCAGTTGCATTGTAAGGGGACTCTCAGAAAATTCACTGGGGAGACACTGAATTTATCTGAGAGTCACAGGATTGTGATAAGAGCTCATATAATTAAAGATGGACTTTTATAACTAACTCTGACGTGTGTGGCTGTGTGTGTGTGTGGCTGTGTGTGTGTGTGTGTGTGTGGCTGTGTGTGTGTGTGTGTGGCTGTGTGTGTTTACATTTACATTTAAGTCATTTAGCAGACGCTCTTATCCAGAGCGACTTACAAATTGGTGCGTTCATCTTATGACATCCAGTGGAACAGCCACTTTACAATAGTGCATCTAAATCTTTTAAGGGGGGGGGTGAGAAGGATTACTTTATCCTATCCTAGGTATTCCTTAAAGAGGTGGGGTTTCAGGTGTCTCCGGAAGGTGGTGATTGACTCCGCTGTCCTGGCGTCGTGAGGGAGTTTGTTCAACAACACAATCCAACAATCAGATTGATACATGAGTGTGTAGTTGTGGGTTATCGGGTGTCTAATTGTTCTACATTTTTTTCAATATGGGTGATTTAAAATAGCCTGTTTTGTTGGTGTTTAAATGTGACTGTCTGCAACTGTGTTTATTTTCGTCTCTCATTTAGTTTATTTTTTCCATCTGTGCCCAAGTCTGTCTGCCTTCTCCCATTCCTCTCACCGTTTTTATCAGGACAGAAGTCTTTGTTGACCCAGTCCGAGTTGACTCCGCCTGCGCTGGCTTGGACTCGGAGCACGTACGCGCCCAGGTAGCGCAGATTAGAACCTGTGAGGTCACAGCGGGTGAGTGTGGTCCTTTCACACACACGGCTCCAGTTCTGAATCTTCATCTTCATCTTGTACTTCCTGTTGGGGAGCGAGCGAGAGGGTCAGTGATGAGAGGCAGTCTTGGCCTAATACCAGATCATGACTCTCATGGTGGTAAAATAAAGCAGACGAGTCACTGTTTGGGTGTAGGAGGTGAACTACAGTACAGTATGTGACATGTAGGAGGGGGAGGTGAACTACAGTATGACATGTAGGAGGAGGAGGTGAACTACAGTATGTGACATGTAGGAGGTGAACTACAGTATGACATGTAGGAGGGGGAGGTGAACTACAGTATGACATGTAGGAGGGGGAGGTGAACTACAGTATGACATGGAGGAGGGGGAGGTGAACTACAGTATGTGACATGTAGGAGGGGGAGGTGAACTACAGTATGTGACATGTAGGAGGGGGAGGTGAACTACAGTATGACATGTAGGAGGTGAACTACAGTATGACATGTAGGAGGTGAACTACAGTATGTGACATGTAGGAGGGGGAGGTGAACTACAGTATGACATGTAGGAGGGGGAGGTGAACTACAGTATGACATGTAGGAGGTGAACTACAGTATGACATGTAGGAGGTGAACTACAGTATGACATGTAGGAGGTGAACTACAGTATGACATGTAGGAGGTGAACTACAGTATGTGACATGTAGGAGGTGAACTACAGTATGTGACATGTAGGAGGTGAACTACAGTATGTGACATGTAGGAGGTGAACTACAGTATGTGACATGTAGGAGGTGAACTACAGTATGTGACATGTAGGAGGTGAACTACAGTATGTGACATGTAGGAGGTGAACTACAGTATGTGACATGTAGGAGGTGAACTACAGTATGTGACATGTAGGAGGTGAACTACAGTATGACATGTAGGAGGTGAACTACAGTATGACATGTAGGAGGGGGAGGTGAACTACAGTATGACATGTAGGAGGGGGAGGTGAACTACAGTATGACATGTAGGAGGGGGAGGTGAACTACAGTATGTGACATGTAGGAGGTGAACTACAGTATGTGACATGTAGGAGGTGAACTACAGTATGTGACATGTAGGAGGTGAACTACAGTATGTGACATGTAGGAGGTGAACTACAGTATGTGACATGTAGGAAGGGGAGGTGAACTACAGTATGACATGTAGGAGGGGGAGGTGAACTACAGTATGTGACATGTAGGAGGGGAGGTGAACTACAGTATGTGACATGTAGGAGGGGAGGTGAACTACAGTATGTGACATGTAGGAGGAGGTGAACTACAGTATGTGACATGTAGGAGGGGAGGTGAACTACAGTATGTGACATGTAGGAGGGGGAGGTGAACTACAGTATGTGACATGTAGGAGGTGAACTACAGTATGTGACATGTAGGAGGTGAACTACAGTATGTGACATGTAGGAAGGGGAGGTGAACTACAGTATGACATGTAGGAGGGGGAGGTGAACTACAGTATGTGACATGTAGGAGGGGAGGTGAACTACAGTATGTGACATGTAGGAGGGGGAGGTGAACTACAGTATGTGACATGTAGGAGGGGGAGGTGAAATACAGTATGACATGTAGGAGGGGAGGTGAAATACAGTATGACATGTAGGAGGGGAGGTGAACTACAGTATGTGACATGTAGGAAGTGAACTACAGTATGTGACATGTAGGAGGTGAACTACAGTATGTGACATGTAGGAGGGGGAGGTGAACTACAGTATGTGACATGTAGGAGGGGGAGGTGAACTACAGTATGACATGTAGGAGGGGGAGGTGAACTACAGTATGACATGTAGGAGGGGGAGGTGAACTACAGTATGTGACATGTAGGAGGGGGAGGTGAACTACAGTATGTGACATGTAGGAGGGGGAGGTGAACTACAGTATGACATGTAGGAGGGGGAGGTGAACTACAGTATGTGACATGTAGGAGGTGAACTACAGTGTGTGACATGTAGGAGGGGGGGGGAACTACAGTATGTGACATGTAGGAGGGGAGGTGAACTACAGTATGTGACATGTAGGAGGGGAGGTGAACTACAGTATGTGACATGTAGGAGGAGGAGGTGAACTACAGTATGTGACATGTAGGAGGAGAGGTGAACTACAGTACAGTATGTGACATGTAGGAGGGGGAGGTGAACTACAGTATGACATGTAGGAAGGGGAGGTGAACTACAGTATGACATGTTGGAGGGGAGGTGAACTACAGTATGTGACATGTAGGAGGGGAGGTGAACTACAGTATGTGACATGTAGGAGGAGGAGGTGAACTACAGTATGTGACATGTAGGAGGGGAGGTGAACTACAGTACAGTATGTGACATGTAGAAGGGGAGGTGAAATACAGTATGACATGTAGGAGGGGAGGTGAAATACAGTATGACATGTAGGAGGGGAGGTGAACTACAGTATGTGACATGTAGGAGGGGGAGTGAACTACAGTATGACATGTAGGTGGGGGGAGGTGAACTACAGTATGTGACATGTAGGTGGGGAGGGGAACTACAGTATGTGACATGTAGGAGGGGAGGTGAACTACAGTATGTGACATGTAGGAGGGGGAGGTGAACTACAGTATGTGACATGTAGGTGGGGGAGGTGAACTACAGTATGTGACATGTAGGAGGGGGAGGTGAACTACAGTGTGACATGTAGGTGGGGGAGGGGAACTACAGTATGTGACATGTAGGTGGGGGAGGGGAACTACAGTATGTGACATGTAGGAGGGGAGGTGAACTACAGTATGTGACATGTAGGAGGGGAGGTGAACTACAGTATGTGACATGTAGGAGGGGAGGTGAACTACAGTATGTGACATGTAGGAGAGGGAGGTGAACTACAGTATGTGACATGTAGGAGGGGAGGTGAACTACAGTACAGTATGTGACATGTAGGAGGGGGAGGTGAACTACAGTATGACATGTAGGAAGGGGAGGTGAACTACAGTATGACATGTTGGAGGGGAGGTGAACTACAGTATGTGACATGTAGGAGGGGAGGTGAACTACAGTATGTGACATGTAGGAGGAGGAGGTGAACTACAGTATGTGACATGTAGGAGGGGAGGTGAACTACAGTACAGTATGTGACATGTAGGAGGGGGAGGTGAAATACAGTATGACATGTAGGAGGGGAGGTGAAATACAGTATGACATGTAGGAGGGGAGGTGAACTACAGTATGTGACATGTAGGAGGGGGAGGTGAACTACAGTATGACATGTAGGTGGGGGAGGTGAACTACAGTATGTGACATGTAGGTGGGGGAGGGGAACTACAGTATGTGACATGTAGGAGGGGAGGTGAACTACAGTATGTGACATGTAGGAGGGGGAGGTGAACTACAGTATGTGACATGTAGGAGGGGGGAGGTGAACTACAGTATGTGACATGTAGGTGGGGGAGGTGAACTACAGTATGTGACATGTAGGAGGGGGAGGTGAACTACAGTGTGACATGTAGGTGGGGGGGGAACTACAGTATGTGACATGTAGGTGGGGGGGGAACTACAGTATGTGACATGTAGGAGGGGAGGTGAACTACAGTATGTGACATGTAGGAGGGGAGGTGAACTACAGTATGTGACATGTAGGAGGGGAGGTGAACTACAGTATGTGACATGTAGGAGGGGAGTGACATGTGAACTACAGTATGTGACATGTAGGAGGGGAGGTGAACTACAGTATGTGACATGTAGGAGGGGGAGGTGAACTACAGTATGTGACATGTAGGAGGGGAGGTGAACTACAGTATGTGACATGTAGGAGGGGGAGGTGAGGTGAACTAGGAGGGGAGTGAACTACAGTATGTGACATGTAGGAGGGGAGGTGAACTACAGTATGTGACATGTAGGAGGGGGAGGTGAACTACAGTATGTGACATGTAGGAGGGGAGGTGAACTACAGTATGTGACATGTGACATGGGAGGAGGTGAACTACAGTATGTGACATGTAGGAAGGGGAGGTGAACTACAGTATGTGACATGTAGGGGAGGGAACTACAGGAGGTGAACTACAGTATGTGACATGTAGGAGGGGAGGTGAACTACAGTATGTGACATGTGGAGGGGGAGGTGAACTACAGGTGACATGTAGGAGGTGAACTACAGTATGACATGTAGGAGGGGGAGGTGAACTACAGTATGACATGTAGGAGGGGGGAGGTGAACTACAGTATGTGACATGTAGGAGAACTACAGGTGACATGTGGAGGGGAGGTGAACTACAGTATGTGACATGTAGGAGGGGGGGAGGTGAACTACAGTATGTGACATGTAGGAGGGGGAGGTGAACTACAGTATGTGACATGTAGGAGGGGAGGTGAACTACAGTATGTGACATGTAGGAGGGGGAGGTGAACTACAGTATGTGACATGTAGGAGGGGAGGTGAACTACAGTATGTGACATGTAGGAGGGGAGGTGAACTACAGTATGTGACATGTAGGAGGGGAGGTGAACTACAGTATGTGACATGTAGGAGGGGGAGGTGAACTACAGTATGACATGTAGGAGGGGGAGGTGAACTACAGTATGACATGTAGGAGGGGAGGTGAACTGACATGTAGAACTACAGTATAGTGTGAACATGTATGTGACATGTAGGAGGTGAACTACAGTATGTGACATGTAGGAGGGGAGGTGAACTACAGTATGACATGTAGGAGGGGGAGGTGAACTACAGTATGACATGTAGGAGGGGAGGTGAACTACAGTATGACATGACAGGGGAGGTGAACTAGTAGGACATGTAGGAGGGAACTACAGTATGACATGTAGGAGGGAGGTGAACTACAGTATGTGACATGTAGGAGGGGAGGAACAGTATGACATGTAGGAGGGGAGGTGAACTACAGTATGTGACATGTAGGAGGGGGAGGTGAACTACAGGACATGGGAGGTGAACTACAGTATGTGACATGTAGGAGGGGGAGGTGAACTACAGTATGTGACATGTAGGAGGGGGAGGTGAACTACAGTATGTGAGGAGGGGGAGGTGAACTACAGTATGAGGGAGAACTACAGTATGTGAACATGTAGGAGGGGAGGAACTACAGTATGTGACATGTAGGAGGGGAGGTGAACTACAGTATGTGACATGTAGGAGGGGAGGTGAACTACAGTATGTGACATGTAGGAGGGAGGAACTACAGTATGTGACATGTAGGAGGGGGGAGGGTGAACTACAGTATGTGACATGTAGGAGGGGAGGTGAACTACAGTATGTGACATGTAGGAGGGGGGAGGTGAACTACAGTATGTGACATGTAGGAGGGGAGGTGAACTACAGTATGTGACATGTAGGAGGGGAGGTGAACTACAGTATGTGACATGTGGAGGGGAGGTGAACTACAGACATGTAGGTGAGGTAGGAGGGGAGGTGAACTACAGTATGTGACATGTAGGAGGGGAGGTGAACTACAGTATGTGACATGTAGGAGGGGGAGGTGAACTACAGTATGTGACATGTAGGAGGGGGAGGTGAACTACAGTATGTGACATGTAGGAGGGGAGGTGAACTACAGTATGTGACATGTAGGAGGGGAGGTGAACTACAGTATGTGACATGTAGGAGGGGAGGTGAACTACAGTATGTGACATGTAGGAGGGGAGGTGAACTACAGTATGTGACATGTAGGAGGGGGGAGGTGAACTACAGTATGACATGTAGGAGGGGAGGTGAACTACAGTATGACATGTAGGAGGGGGAGGTGAACTACAGTATGACATGTAGGAGGGGGAGGTGAACTACAGTATGTGACATGTAGGAGGGGAGGTGAACTGTATGACATGTAGGAGGGGAGGTGAACTACAGTATGTGACATGTAGGAGGGGGAGGTGAACTAACTGTGACATGTAGGAGACATGTAGGAGGGGGGAGGTGAACTACAGTATGTGACATGTAGGAGGGGAGGTGAACTACAGTATGTGACATGTAGGAGGGGAGGTGAACTACAGTATGTGACATGTAGGAGGGGGAGGTGAACTACAGTATGTGACATGTAGGAGGGGGAGGTGAACTACAGTATGTGACATGTAGGAGGGGAGGTGAACTACAGTATGTGACATGTAGGAGGGGAGGTGAACTACAGTATGTGACATGTAGGAGGAGGTGAACTACAGTATGTGACATGTAGGAGGAGGAGGTGAACTACAGTATGTGACATGTAGGAGGGGAGGTGAACTACAGTATGTGACATGTAGGAGGGGAGGTGAACTACAGTATGTGACATGTAGGAGGGGAGGTGAACAGTACAGTGAACTACAGTATGTGACATGTAGGAGGGGAGGTGAACTACATGTATGACATGTAGGAGGGGGAGGTGAACTACAGTATGTGACATGTAGGAGGGGAGGTGAACTACAGTATGTGACATGTAGGAGGGGGAGGTGAACTACAGTATGTGACATGTAGGAGGGGGAGGTGAACTACAGTATGTGACATGTAGGAGGGGGAGGTGAACTACAGTATGTGACATGTAGGAGGGGAGGTGAACTACAGTATGTGACATGTAGGAGGGGGAGGTGAACTACAGTATGTGACATGTAGGAGGGGAGGTGAACTACAGTGTGACATGTAGGACATGAACTAGTAGTAGGGGGAGGTGAACTACAGTATGTGACATGTAGGAGGGGAGGTGAACTACAGTATGTGACATGTAGGAGGGGAGGTGAACTACAGTATGTGACATGTAGGAGGGGAGGTGAACTACAGTATGTGACATGTAGGAGGGGGAGGTGAACTACAGTATGTGACATGTAGGAGGGGAGGTGAACTACAGTATGTGACATGTAGGAGGGGGAGGTGAACTACAGTATGTGACATGTAGGAGGGGGAGGTGAACTACAGTATGTGACATGTAGGAGGGGAGGTGAACTACAGTATGTGACATGTAGGAGGGGAGGTGAACTACAGTATGTGACATGTAGGAGGGGAGGTGAACTACAGTATGTGACATGTAGGAGGGGGAGGTGAACTACAGGACATGTAGGTGGGGGAGGTGAACTACAGGTGACATGTAGGTGGGGGGAGGTGAACTACAGTATGTGACATGTAGGAGGGGGGAGGTGAACTACAGTATGTGACATGTAGGAGGGGGAGGTGAACTACAGTATGTGACATGTAGGAGGGGAGGTGAACTACAGTATGTGACATGTAGGAGGGAACTACAGTATGTGAACTACAGTATGTGACATGTAGGAGGAGGAGGTGAACTACAGTATGTGACATGTAGGAGGAGGAGGTGAACTACAGTATGTGACATGTAGGAGGGGAGGTGAACTACAGTATGTGACATGTAGGAGGTGAACTACAGTATGTGACATGTAGGAGGTGAACTACAGTATGTGACATGTAGGAAGGGGAGGTGAACTACAGTATGACATGTAGGAAGGGGAGGTGAACTACAGTATGACATGTAGGAAGGGGAGGTGAACTACAGTATGACATGTAGAAGGGGGAGGTGAACTACAGTATGTGACATGTAGGAGGGGAGGTGAACTACAGTATGACATGTAGGAGGGGGAGGTGAACTACAGTATGACATGTAGGAGGGGGAGGTGAACTACAGTATGTGACATGTAGGAGGGGGAGGTGAACTACAGTATGTGACATGTAGGAGGGGAGGTGAACTACAGTATGTGACATGTAGGAGGTGAACTACAGTATGACATGTAGGAGGGGGAGGTGAACTACAGTATGTGACATGTAGGAGGTGAACTACAGTATGTGACATGTAGGAGGAGGAGGTGAACTACAGTATGTGACATGTAGGAGGGGAGGTGAACTACAGTATGTGACATGTAGGAGGGGAGGTGAACTACAGTATGTGACATGTAGGAGGGGAGGTGAACTACAGTATGTGACATGTAGGAGGGGGAGGTGAACTACAGTATGTGTAGGAGGGGGGAGGTGAACTACAGTATGACATGTAGGAGGGGAGGTGAACTACAGTATGTGACATGTAGGAGGTGAACTGATGTGACATGTAGGAGGGGGAGGTGAACTACAGTATGTGACATGTAGGAGGGGAGGTGAACTACAGTATGACATGTAGGAGGGGGAGGTGAACTACAGTATGTGACATGTAGGAGGTGAACTACAGTATGTGACATGTAGGAGGGGGAGGTGAACTACAGTATGTGACATGTAGGAGGGGGGAGGTGAACTACAGTATGACATGTAGGAGGGGGAGGTGAACTACAGTATGACATGTAGGAGGGGAGGTGAACTACAGTATGTGACATGTAGGAGGTGAACTACAGTATGTGACATGTAGGAGGGGAGGTGAACTACAGTATGTGACATGTAGGAGGGGGAGGTGAACTACAGTATGACATGTAGGTGGGGGAGGTGAACTACAGTATGTGACATGTAGGAGGTGAACTACAGTATGTGACATGTAGGAGGGGAGGTGAACTACAGTATGTGACATGTAGGAGGGGAGGTGAACTACAGTATGACATGTAGGAAGGGGAGGTGAACTACAGTATGACATGTAGGAGGGGGAGGTGAACTACAGTATGTAATGTAGGAGGTGAACTACAGTATGACATGTAGGAGGGGAGGTGAACTACAGTATGTGACATGTAGGAGGGGGAGGTGAACTACAGTATGTGACATGTAGGAGGTGAACTACAGTATGTGACATGTAGGAAGGGGAGGTGAACTACAGTATGACATGTAGGAGGGGAGGTGAACTACAGTATGACATGTAGGAGGGGGAGGTGAACTACAGTATGACATGTAGGAGGGGGAGGTGAACTACAGTATGACATGTAGGTGAACTACAGTATGTGACATGTAGGAGGTGAACTACAGTATGTGACATGTAGGAGGGGAGGTGAACTACAGTATGACATGTAGGAGGGGGAGGTGAACTACAGTATGTGACATGTAGGAGGGGAGGTGAACTACAGTATGTGACATGTAGGAGGGGGAGGTGAACTACAGTATGTGACATGTAGGAGGGGGAGGTGAACTACAGTATGTGACATGTAGGAGGGGGAGGTGAACTACAGTATGTGACATGTAGGAGGGGGAGGTGAACTACAGTATGTGACATGTAGGAGGGGAGGTGAACTACAGTATGTGACATGTAGGAGGGGGAGGTGAACTACAGTATGTGACATGTAGGAGGGGAGGTGAACTACAGTATGTGACATGTAGGAGGGGGAGGTGAACTACAGTATGTGACATGTAGGAGGGGGAGGTGAACTACAGTATGTGACATGTAGGAGGGGGAGGTGAACTACAGTATGTGACATGTAGGAGGTGAACTACAGTATGTGACATGTAGGAGGGGGAGGTGAACTACAGTATGTGACATGTAGGAGGGGGAGGTGAACTACAGTATGTGACATGTAGGAGGGGAGGTGAACTACAGTATGTGACATGTAGGAAGGGGAGGTGAACTACAGTATGTGACATGTAGGAAGGGGAGGTGAACTACAGTATGTGACATGTAGGAGGGGAGGTGAACTACAGTATGTGACATGTAGGAGGGGTCTGCGGGGGTGGTGTGAGTGCATCTGGTGACTTACGCCATGTACTCTACAGTGAAGGTAACGGAGTTGCCTGTGGTCGTCTGGTCCCAGTCCCACGTCAGTACATACTGTGTGTTCAGGGTGAGCAGAGTCAGGTTCTGAGGTTGAGGCAGCTCTGCAAGCACTGGAACACAAAACAGGCAGACCGGGTCACTGAATAGTTCTTCACTGTTTGGTACCGTGTTGTTTACATGGTACATGATGGGAGTTGGATATTATCAACTGATTCAGCAGCAAACTTTGAAGTTAAAATAGACTAAACATTTGCATACTTTAGGCTTTGTATTTCATCACTACTTCACAGCCAACCACCAATTCACATGTCCTGTGGACAATATGAAATATACAAAAAAAGAGGAATTGATACCATATTTAAAATCTCTGAAGAACCAATAAGCAAACACAATTTTTACCTTTATTTAACTAGGCAAGTCAGTTAAGAACAAATTCTTATTTACAATGATGGCCTAGGAACAGTGGGTTAACTGCCTTGTTCAGGGGCAGAACGACAAATTTTTACCTTGTCAGCTCGGGGATTCAATCTAGCAACTTTTCGGGTTACTAGCCCAACGCTCTAACCACTAGGCTACCTGCTGGTTACTAGCCCAACGCTCTAACCACTAGGCTACCTTCTGGTTACTAGCCCAACGCTCTAACCACTAGGCTACCTGCTGGTTACTAGCCCAACGCTCTAACCACTAGGCTACCTGCTGGTTACTAGCCCAACACTCTAACCACTAGGCTACCTGCTGGTTACTAGCCCAACGCTCTAACCACTAGGCTACCTTCTGGTTACTAGCCCAACGCTCTAACCACTAGGCTACCTGCTGGTTACTAGCCCAACACTCTAACCACTAGGCTACCTGCTGGTTACTAGCCCAACGCTCTAACCACTAGGCTACCTTCTGGTTACTAGCCCAACGCTCTAACCACTAGGCTACCTGCTGGTTACTAGCCCAACACTCTAACCACTAGGCTACCTGCTGGTTACTAGCCCAACGCTCTAACCACTAGGCTACCTTCTGGTTACTAGCCCAACGCTCTAACCACTAGGCTACCTGCTGGTTACTAGCCCAACGCTCTAACCAATAGGCTACCTGCTGGTTACTAGCCCAACGCTCTAACCAATAGGCTACCTTCTGCTTCATATTGTGTGTAGATTGATGAGGAACATGTTTAATTAATCCATTTTAGAATAAGGCTGTAACGTAACAGAATGTGGTAAAGTCAAGGGGTCTGAATACTTTCTAAATGCACTGTAGGTCATTAACCAATCACAGCCCACCTTTAGGATTGGGGCAGCAGGGTAGCCTAGTGGTTAGAGTAGTAACCGAAAGGTTGCAAGTTCAAATCCGCGAGCTGACAAGGTACAAATCTGTCGTTCTGCCCTTGAACAGGAAGTTAACCCACTGTTCCTAGGCCGTCGTTGAAAATAAGAATTTGTTCTTAACTGCCTTGTAAAAGAAAAGGTTAAACAAAATAAAAATAGCACATTCAACAAGTCACCAGCAGATGGATAGAGTTTGAATCCATTTTCCCATTCACTGAGTTGGTGGTGTTCATAAACAGATTCACACAGAATTAGCAGAGCCCACTCTGGAAATTTGATGTACTTGTGGAGTATTCAAATTGGTCGGAAGCCGAAAATTCTATTACATAGAAATGGACATTATAGATCATTAACCAATCACAGCCCTCCTTTAGGATTGCACATTCAGCAAGTCACCAGCAGATGGATAGAGTTTGAATCCATTTTCCCATTCACTGTGTTGGTGGTGTTCATAAACAGAGAGAACCGACTCTGGGCATGTGATGTAGAGTATAAAAACAAAACAAAAAAAACAACATTAAAGTTAAAAGTAAGCATGGGTCTGAAGCCGAAAAAGAGAATTCCTGAGCACCGCAATGCGTTCTCCACCCATGCTCTACAAAGGATTTCCAGCACACAACGTTGATCTACTAAAGTAGCTATGTTGGTTTATTGTACTTCAAACGATGTGTAGGAAAGTTGCTTAGGATTCAAACCTTAATAAAAGAAAACAGCCAAATTCATAGTCTTAGAGGTGCTCCCACAATAATGTGTTTTGTGCTGCATAGAAGGTAATGTATTGCATTCATCCTACCCAATTCCACTACCTTTCCAAGCTTTTTTGATTTTATGAAAGCAAGCATTGCTTTTATACTTACAACACTATTAGGCATGATTGAGTGAGCCGTTTTGTCTTGTAGCAATGTTGTCCCTGTCTGCATTTCTTTGTTAAACCTTTACTTTAACAATATATTCATTGAAAAAAATGAATAGATTTTAAAACATCTTCTTTGGTCAGTAGGTATATAACATACAGCCGGTCTGTATTCCTGGTTTCTGTAACAGTTAGTTTACCTGTGTAATATTGACATAAACTTGTTTTTCCAACATGGTCCTGTTTTATCAATTGCTTTACTGAACAATAGCCAGTTCATTACCTCTGTCAAATTACTATGTAGCTTAAAGTTGTGGATACATCTCCTGATATGCCAGGGTAGCCTAGTGGTTAGGGCGTTGGACTAGTAACCGGAAGGTTGCAGGTTCAAACCCCCGAGCTCACAAGGTACAAATCTGTTGTTCTGCCCCTGAATAGGCAGTTAACCTACTGTTCCTAGGCCATCATTGAAAATAAGAATTTGTTCTTAACTGACTTGCCTAGTAAAATAAAAAATAATAACAATAAAAAAAATTGCTGCTGCCAAAGCATTAGCTACTCTTCCTAGGGTCCATAAAAATTAAGGCAATTATATACCAATTTAAAACATTACAATACATTCACAGATTTCACAACACACTGTGTGCCCTCAGGCCCCTACTCCACCACTACCACATATCTACAGTACTAAATCCATGTGTATGTTATCGTGTGTGTGTGTCTATGCCAAATGTTGGTGTTGCTTCACAGTCCCCGCTGTTTCATAAGGTGTTTTTTATCTGTTTTTTAAATGTAATTTTACTGCTTGAATCAGTTACTTGATGTGGAATAGAGTTCCATGTAGTCATGACTCTGTGTAGAACTGTGGAATAGAGTTCCATGTAGTCATGACTCTATGTAGAACTGTGGAATAGAGTTCCATGTAGTCATGACTCTGTGTAGAACTGTGGAATAGAGTTCCATGTAGTCATGACTCTATGTAGAACTGTGGAATAGAGTTCCATGTAGTCATGACTCTGTGTAGAACTGTGGAATAGAGTTCCATGTAGTCATGACTCTATGTAGAACTGTGGAATAGAGTTCCATGTAGTCATGACTCTGTGTAGAACTGTGGAATAGAGTTCCATGTAGTCATGACTCTATGTAGAACTGTGGAATAGAGTTCCATGTAGTCATGACTCTGTGTAGAACTGTGGAATAGAGTTCCATGTAGTCATGACTCTGTGTAGAACTGTGGAATAGAGTTCCATGTAGTCATGACTCTGTGTAGAACTGTGGAATAGAGTTCCATGTAGTCATGACTCTATGTAGAACTGTGGAATAGAGTTCCATGTAGTCATGACTCTATGTAGTACTGTGGAATAGAGTTCCATGTAGTCATGACTCTATGTAGAACTGTGGAATAGAGTTCCATGTAGTCATGACTCTATGTAGTACTGTGGAATAGAGTTCCATGTAGTCATGACTCTATGTAGTACTGTGGAATAGAGTTCCATGTAGTCATGACTCTATGTAGAACTGTGGAATAGAGTTCCATGTAGTCATGACTCTATGTAGTACTGTGGAATAGAGTTCCATGTAGTCATGACTCTATGTAGAACTGTGGAATAGAGTTCCATGTAGTCATGACTCTATGTAGTACTGTGGAATAGAGTTCCATGTAGTCATGACTCTATGTAGAACTGTGGAATAGAGTTCCATGTAGTCATGACTCTGTGTAGAACTGTGGAATAGAGTTCCATGTAGTCATGACTCTGTGTAGAACTGTGGAATAGAGTTCCATGTAGTCATGACTCTGTGTAGAACTGTGGAATAGAGTTCCATGTAGTCATGACTCTATGTAGTACTGTGGAATAGAGTTCCATGTAGTCATGACTCTGTGTAGAACTGTGGAATAGAGTTCCATGTAGTCATGGCTCTATGTAGTACTGTGGAATAGAGTTCCATGTAGTCATGACTCTGTGTAGAACTGTGGAATAGAGTTCCATGTAGTCATGACTCTGTGTAGAACTGTGGAATAGAGTTCCATGTAGTCATGGCTCTATGTAGTACTGTGGAATAGAGTTCCATGTAGTCATGGCTCTATGTAGTACTGTGGAATAGAGTTCCATGTAGTCATGACTCTGTGTAGAACTGTGGAATAGAGTTCCATGTAGTCATGACTCTATGTAGAACTGTGGAATAGAGTTCCATGTAGTCATGACTCTGTGTAGAACTGTGGAATAGAGTTCCATGTAGTCATGACTCTATGTAGAACTGTGGAATAGAGTTCCATGTAGTCATGACTCTGTGTAGAACTGTGGAATAGAGTTCCATGTAGTCATGACTCTGTGTAGAACTGTGGAATAGAGTTCCATGTAGTCATGACTCTGTGTAGAACTGTGGAATAGAGTTCCATGTAGTCATGACTCTGTGTAGAACTGTGGAATAGAGTTCCATGTAGTCATGACTCTGTGTAGAACTGTGGAATAGAGTTCCATGTAGTCATGGCTCTATGTAGAACTGTGGAATAGAGTTCCATGTAGTCATGACTCTGTGTAGAACTGTGGAATAGAGTTCCATGTAGTCATGACTCTGTGTAGAACTGTGGAATAGAGTTCCATGTAGTCATGGCTCTATGTAGTACTGTGGAATAGAGTTCCATGTAGTCATGACTCTGTGTAGAACTGTGGAATAGAGTTCCATGTAGTCATGACTCTGTGTAGAACTGTGGAATAGAGTTCCATGTAGTCATGACTCTGTGTAGAACTGTGGAATAGAGTTCCATGTAGTCATGACTCTGTGTAGAACTGTGGAATAGAGTTCCATGTAGTCATGACTCTGTGTAGAACTGTGGAATAGAGTTCCATGTAGTCATGGCTCTATGTAGTACTGTGGAATAGAGTTCCATGTAGTCATGACTCTGTGTAGAACTGTGGAATAGAGTTCCATGTAGTCATGACTCTGTGTAGAACTGTGGAATAGAGTTCCATGTAGTCATGGCTCTATGTAGTACTGTGGAATAGAGTTCCATGTAGTCATGACTCTGTGTAGAACTGTGGAATAGAGTTCCATGTAGTCATGACTCTGTGTAGAACTGTGGAATAGAGTTCCATGTAGTCATGGCTCTATGTAGTACTGTGGAATAGAGTTCCATGTAGTCATGACTCTGTGTAGAACTGTGGAATAGAGTTCCATGTAGTCATGACTCTGTGTAGAACTGTGGAATAGAGTTCCATGTAGTCATGGCTCTATGTAGTACTGTGTGCCTCCCATAGTCTGTTCTGGACTTGGGGACTGAAGAGACCTCTTGTGGCATGTCTTGTGGGCTATGCATGAGTGTCAGAGCTGTGTGCCAGTAGTTTAGACAGACAGCTCGGTGCATTCAACATGGCAATACCTCTCGATGAACAGTGTTCTCACATAGGTGTTCCTTTTGTCCAGGTGGGAAAGGGCAGTGTGATTTGAGATTGCATCATCTGTGGATCTGTTGGGGTGGTATGTGAATTGGAGTGGGTCTAGGGTTTCCTGGATGATGGTGTTGATGTAAGCCATGACCAGCCTTTCAAAGCACGTCTTGGCTACCGACGTGAGTACTACGGGTCTGTAGCCAGTTAGGCAGGTTACCTTCACTTCCTTGGGCACAGGGACAATGGTGGTCTGCTTGAAACATGTAGGTATTACAGACTCGGTCAGGGAGAGGTTGAAAATGTCAGTGTAGACACTTGCCAGTTTTATTTATTTATTTATGTTTTGGGTGGTTGGTCATTCTTGATACACACAGGAAACTGTTGAGCGTGAAAAACCTAGCTGCATTGCAGTTCTTGACACACTCAAACCAGTGCACCTGACACCTACTACCATACCCTGTTCAAAGGCATTTAAATATTTTGTCTTGCCCATTCACCCTCTGAATGGCACACACACAATACATGTCTCAATTGTCTCAAGGCTTATAAATCCATCTTTAACACGTCTCCTCCCCTTCATCTACACTGATTGAAGTGGATTTAACAAGTGACATCAATAAAGGATCATAGCTTTAATCTGGATTCACTTGGCCAGTGTGTGTCATGGAAAGAGCAGCTTCCGTTACCTACCTTATCTTCATTCTTTGTATTCTCTGAAACATTTTCTTTACGTCTATCATTTTATATTTTTTTTGTCTGCGTCTCCCTCCCTCTCTCTCTATATGTCTATATGTTCCAGTGGTGTGCCTGCCCCCAGTCTTTAGCAACGTGTCCATTGTCTCCTTCAACCTTGAGCACACTCTGACCTGACTGCCCTGTTCAGGGACTCCTGCCAACACCCACTTCACAGTTCAGAGCCTCAGGTACGCTCTTACTCTTCAGTCCCATGCTTTCCTTGTTCTATCCTTCTAGTGTAGCTGCTGAGTAAGTGCTTTCCTTTTTCAATCCTTCTCGTGTAGCTGCTGAGTAAGTGCTTTCCTTTTTCGATCCTTCTCGTGTAGCTGCTGAGTAAGTGCTTTCCTTTTTCGATCCTTCTAGTGTAGCTGCTGAGTTAAGTGCTTTCCTTTTTCGATCCTTCTCGTGTAGCTGCTGAGTAAGTGCTTTCCTTTCAGCTGGTTACGTGGTAAAGGCAAAATACTGCACAATTGCAGTGATACAATCTAGGACAGTTTAGATTTGATTGTCCTTAGCTTTATTTTCCCCTCTATATCTCACTCTCGGTTACTCTATTTCACTTTGTCTCTCGTTCCCTCCTCCAGGAAGAACTCATGTGAAGGATTGTGCCAGGTTGAAGACCAACCAGCCATATGACCTCTTTAACAAGTTCAAGGATTCCTTCTGTTACTGTCAGGCCCGTGTTCAGGCCTTCACCCTTAGCCAGAAGTCCAACTGAGTGAAACTTTAGTCTGCTCTAGTGGTGTCCGTGTCAGGCTGTGGGAACTGCCTGGTCACTGCAGGTCACTCCCCTTACATCCAGGGGCCTACAGCGCTCTCTGCCCCCCCCCCCCCCACACACACACACACACACACACACACACACACAGCTCCTCTTCAGGGAGATCACCTGCCAGATGCGTCGGACTAGTGACGGGGCTCAGGTAGGCCTTGGTCGTTCAAAATTAGGTGACTTCTAATGAGGTGCGCCAGGGACAAAATACTCAGGTGAGATTGACGTTAAAAAACATTTTTTTAAATCAATTTTAGAATGAGTCTGTAACGTAACGAAATGTGGAAAAAGTCAAGGGGTCTGAATACTTTCCGAGTGGAATATACCTAGAAAAGAAAGCAAGTTCTGAGAATGTGGTCAAACCCACTCACATTCCCTTTGAATATAACCTGGGAATGTCATTCTTTTTAATTCAGTTAAGAACAAATTCTTATTTACAATGACGGCCTACCCCGCCCAAACCTGGACGACGCTGGGCCGGCTTAGGGTATTTAGATCACATCGATAAAAGGACAGGATATCTTGTAGTTCACTGAACAGTGTCATGAACTGTATGTTAAATAACTAGGGAGAGTGAGGAGAGGTGTGGCCATGCAACTCTTGTGAATGCCACTTTTGTTAAATTCCCTACAAAAGGGATTGAACCCACATGCAGGCATTTTAATAACAGTCATTAGATACACATTTCAAGTCAACATAATATAGTAATATTTTTACCCCAGTAGGTGCTGTAATAAATGTGAAATGACTTTCTTTTGCAGTTGTTCATACTGCAATGTTCAATCCGTTCATGTTCTTTATTTTAATCCAGGCATTGTACATGATAAACAGTGTCTTTGAAGTCAAAATTTTACCCTTTTTGGTAATGTACAAAGAAATACCATTCTTAAAATTCTCCAAATGAAGACATGAGCATCGTTGGGGTGATGGTTAAGGGTTTAATAATGGACATTATAAACTGGGTGTTTCGAGCCCTGAATGCTAATTGGCCGAAAGCCATGGTATATCAGACCGTATACCACGGGCATGACAAAACATGTATTTTTACTGCTCTAATTAAGTTGGTAACCAGTTTATAATAGCAATAAGAAACCTTGGGGGCTTGTGGTATATTGCCAATATACCACGGCTAAGGCCTGTATCCAGGCTCTCCTCATTGCGTCGTGCAATAACAACAGCCCTTAGCCGTGGTATATTGACCATATACCACAAACCCCCTCAGGCCTTATTGCTTAAATATACTACAGCATCTGCATTACATGTAGCCTTCATTTCAACTACCTCTCTTTGTAGGCGCTGGGGTTGGTAAGTTGCTCTCGTTCAACAGCCTCTTGTTGTACGAAGTCACAGTATTGTGCTGGATATACTGTCGGTGCTGCTGCTGGCTGCTGTTTTACGGGGGCTACTAATCAATTGTGCTAATCAAAAAGTTATTTTGAATATAATCTTTCTGCCACCATCTCTTATGACCGAAAAGAGCTTCTGGAAATCAGGACAGCGATCACTCACCTCGTACTGGACAAGATGTTTTCTTTAACGAGTCGGACGCAAAAGATTTACTTCAGACACACGACAAGGCCCAAATCCCCATCATTCTTATGACGAAGATATCTGGGAAGTAGGTTGGGGTTTTTGTAAGGATCCGACAGCGAGTGAGTAATCTTCCTCTATCATCAGTCCTATTAGCCAACATGCAATCATTGTGTAATAAAATGGATGAGCTCCGATCAAAACTATCCTACCAACGGGACATTAAACAGTAATATCTTATGTTTCACTGAGTTGTGGCTGAACGACGACATGGATAACATACAGCTGGCTCGGTTTTCGGTGCATCAGCAATATAGAACAGCTGTATCGGGTAAGACAAGGGGTGGCGGCCTGTGTCCATTTGTAAATAACAGCTGTTGCATGAAATCTAATATTAAGGAAGTGGCCAAGCTTCCTGCCATCCAGGACCTCTATACCAGGCGGTGTCAGAGGAAGGCCCTAAGAATTGTCAAAGTCTCCAGCCACCCTAGTCATAGACTGTTCTCTCTGCTACAGCACGGCAAGCGGTACCGGAGCTCCAAGTCTAGGTCCAAAAGGCTTCTTAACAGCTTCTACCCCCCCAGCCATAAGACTCCTGAACAGCGAATCAAATGGCTACCCAGACTATTTGCATTGCCCCTCCCCCTTTTTTTACACTGCTGCTACTCTCTGTTTATTATCTATGCATAGTCACTTTAACTCTACCTACTTGTACATATTACCTCAATTACCTCAACTAACCTGTGCCCCCACACATTGACCCTGTACTGGTACCCTCTGTATATAGCCTCGCTACTGTTATTTTACTGCTGCTCTTTAATTATTTTTGCAAGCATGCATAATAACAAATCAACATGCTATATTAATATATGAACCTGGTGAAATTCACAAAGCATTTTAACAACTGTTACATTCTCCCTCCTGAATTTCACCAACCTTGTAAAACTAAACAAAATAATCTACCAAGCATAAAATAAAATAAATTAAACTATTGTTGCAAACTAACTAGCTAGCTATATATCTAACTATCCTTCTATGTGTTTACCAATATCTGATTATCCATTGATCTCATCCATGTCTTGACGACTGTGTCGCAAACTACGTACAAAAAACGTAATCACGTAGGACCAATCAGAGTAAAGTTACTGAGTTTCGACGTCATTCATACGTCTCCATATAAGTCATTTCGTTGGCGTCCATATCGGATTGTTTATCCGGTGATGTTCCCTTGAACCGGGACCAAATCAACTGGCCACAGCAACTAAAGCTGGGAGTGGGAAGATGAACGATCTGCGAATGTAGTTTTTTGGGGGAAAACGTACCGTTGGATTACTTGTTAAATAATCATTATTCATCATGAAGGTGGGCTTTGCACTCGTTCTCCTCTGGTCTCTCCCAATAACCAATGGTAAGTACAGCAACTAGCTAGCTTAGCTGTAGTTAGAGATCCCTGTAAATGGATAGCTAACGTTGCCTTAGGTCAAACTCGGTGGGTTTATATCGACTTGATTTGTAATAACAGAGCTATTTAAACATTCGTTTCTAATGGCGGGTGGTACGTCAGTGGCTGAAACCCGTGTGTTAACTACATGAATATAGATGTCGACCCGATGATGTATATGGATACAATATTGTTATGTCTTCGCCTACACTGGGAGTGTAAGTAAATTCACTGTGGTTTAGAAAATTCAGAGCATTGTCAGATGTACCTTTTTAATACATTCGGAGTGCTCTGGTTCGAGGTGTAAGGGTTGCTCCAAGCATTCAGACCACACATGCTAGTTACTTCTTCCTTCTGACCATTTTTCTTTCGCCCTAGCAGAGCTGCTTAGTCTGTTAGCCAGACGGCCATATTTTCACGTTACAGCGCTTGTTAACGGGAAACGGACAGACTGACGTTACCCGTGCTAAGTAGCTCGCTATCAGCTTCTCTGAACAACTGTGTTTACACATTTGCGGCGTCTGTCTTTGTTTATACACTGAAAAATAATGTCGGCTGCAACTGCGTTCACCTTTTAAAACCGTGTACAGTAAGTATTGATTTTGATGTGATATGCAAGTAAATGGATTTGTTTCTAGAACCGTGCCGCAATTGGGAATCGATTCACGCTTACATTGAGTTTTTTTAATTTTATTTTTTCTTCTTTCACCTTTTATTTAACCAGGTAGGCCAGTTGAGAACAAGTTCTCATTTACATCTGCGATCTGGCCAAGATAAAGCAAAGCAGTGTGACATAAACAACAACACAGAGTCAGTCGGGGCGTCAGGGTAGCCTAGTGGTTAGAACGTTGGGCTAATAACCTGAAGGTTGCAAGTTCAAATCCCCGAGCTGACTGTCGTTCTGCCCCTGAACAGGCAGTTAACCTTCTGTTCCTAGGCCGTCATTGAAAATACGAATTTGTTCTTAACTGACTTGCCTAGTTAAATAACGTTTTTTTTTTTTAAAGAGTTAAATTACAATTTAGCAATTAAACACTGGAGTGAAATATGTGCAAGTAGAGATACTGGGGTGCAAAGGAGCAACAAAAAAACAATATAGTGAAATAATATACCTGCTGGAGCACGTGCTACGCGTGGGTGCTGCTATGGTGACCAGTGAGCTGAGATAAGGCGGGGCTTTACCTAGCGAAGACCTATAGATGACCTGGAGCCAGTGGGTTTGGCGACGAATATGTAGTGAGGGCCAGCCAACGAGAGCATACAGGTCGCAGTGGTGGGTAGTATATGTGGCTTTTGGTGACAAAACGGATGGCACTGTGATAGACAGCATCCAATTTGCTGAGTAGAGTGTTGGAGGCTATTTTGTAAATGACAACGCCTAAGTCTTTACGAAGTTTTACTAGGGTAGAGGTGTACAGAATGGTGTCGTCTGCGTAGAGGTGGATCAGAGAATCACCAGCCACAAGAGCGATGTTGTTTTATGTATACAGAGAAAAGTCTGCATGTGAATTGAACCCTGTGACACCCCCATAGAGACTGCCAGAGGTCCGGACAACAAGCCATGCAAACTCTATCTGAGAAGTAGTTGGTGAACCAGGCGAGGCAGAAACCAAGGCTGTTGAGTCTACCGATAAGAATGTTGTGATTGACAGAGTCGAAAGCCTTGGCCAGGTCGACGAATACAGCTGCACGGTATTCTCTTTTATCGATGACGGTTAAGATATCGTTTAGGACCTTGACCGTGGCTGAGGTGCACCCATGACCAGCTCTGAAACCAGATTGCATAGTGGAGAAGGTACGGTGGGATTCGAAATGGTCAGTGATCTGTTTGTTGACTTGGCTTTGGAAGACCTTCGAAAGGCAGGGTAAGATAGATCTAGGTCTGTAACAGTTTGGGTCTAGGGTGTCTCCCCCTTTGAAGAGGGGGATGACCGCGGCAGCTTTCCAATCTTTGGGTCTCTCAGACGATATGAGAGGTTGAACAGGCTAGTAATAGGGGTTGCAACAATTGCAATGACAGCCAAACCCGGACGACGCTGGGCCAATTGTGCGCCGCCCTATGGGACTCCCAATCACGGCCGGTTGTGATACAGCCTGAAATTGAACCAGGGTCTGTAGTGACGCCTCTAGCACTGAGATGCAGTGCCTTAGACCGCTGCGCCACTCGGGAGACTGAGGTTCATACAGAAATGGCTTGTTGATCGTGTGGAAGAACTTGACTGACCTGCATGGAGCCCTGACCTCAACCCCATCGATCACCTTTGGGATGAATTGGAATGCCGACTGCAAGCCAGGCCTGATCGCCCAACATCAGTGCCCGACCTCACAAGTGCTCTTGTGGCTGAATGAAAGCAAGTCCCCGCAGCAATGTTCCAACATCTAGTGGAACCCTTTCCCAGAAGAGTGGAGACTGCTGCTATAACAAAGGGGGAACCAACAACATATTAATGCCCATGATTTTGGAATGAGATGTTTGACTAGCAGGTGTCCACATACCTTTGGCCATGTGGTGTATTTTAAAATGTGTCTTTCATGAGGGAGGATAATGAAAGGTCACAGAAGTTCTAACTTTACTTGTTACTATCAATTTGTTTTACTGATATTTTGTTTAGGAATTATTCATTGATTAAAACAGTTCCATGACCAAATCGGTAATGGAATTTCTGCCATTGAATTGGCTACATTTGGAATTCATAGTCACACCATTGTTGGGTTCACAAATTTGGACAGCACAGTAGAGTACAATAAAGCAGTACATTACAGTACACATTAGATCACACGAGTTGAGTACACTGTGTTTTGTGTGTGTTTTTTTTTACCTTTATTTTACTAGGCAAGTCCGTTAAGAACAAATTCTTCTTTTCAATGATGGCCTAGGAACAGTGGGTTAACTACCTTGTTCAGGGGCAGAACAACAGATTTTTACCTTGTCAGCTCAGGGATTTGAACTTGCAACCTTTCACTTACTGGTCCAATGCTCTAACCACTAGGCTACCCTGCCGCCGGAGCTGTACTTTTATGGCCAAAATTGTAAAACATAGATGTCGATGCTTGGTTCAGATTTGGTCCGGACAACACACATATTTTAGGATATTTGCGCATTGGTGCTCCGGTGTAAAAACGATCCTCGTCACATAGCAAAATATTTATTCCCATATGCGCGTAAAATGGTCGACACTGTAGAGCCCTGCATAGGATACATCACCATGAAGAGAATAACATTCATATCCATAATTAATTATGCATTTCTGTGTAGTACAGACCAGAGACCTGTAATTAAATTCTGTTACTGGGTGTAAATCCACTTTATTTACTGTAGTTCAATAGTCATTTGGCATTCATTTGGCATTCATTTGGCATTCATTTTTAAGTGAAAAATCTTGAGTCACAGTTTAATGCTGTCACCGTGGAATTGCCCTGTAGCCTAAGACCCTCTAGCAACCTTTTAATAGACTTGGAGAGGTTAGGTCAGGGAAGAGGAACTAAAGTCAGCAGACCCTTAGCCTAGTGTTTCCTGAATTCCAATGTTCCAAATCTGTTTCAGTGCTCCAGTGACAGTTTGGAAAGTTATGCTGTTCTCCACGCTGTACAATTCCTTTATGGTTGAGTCACTTTCTGGATCTTGGATGTGTCATACTTCATGTTCAATGTACTGTTATTTACATTGTCATCAGCAGTTTAACTGGTTTCATTGTAGACCAGCTATTTATAACCTGGGATGATTCCCGAAACCATGGTTAGCTTTCTGTCACACCCTCATACTTTTTTTATAACTCCCAACACCGTGGACTCTGTTTCGGAGTGCAAAGGCTGAGTTAGAGGAAACGTCATAACCAGTCATAGTCATGCACAGAACAAATGAGGCAACAGGAGGATCTCGATCCAGGATTGGATTGAATGTCTCCACAGTGACCAATAAACTTAATCTTGACATCTAGCCACTTAGTTAGCAAATCAAATGCATAGCTGGAGACCCTGAGCTGGATATAATTTGACACATCTTAGATTTCTTATAGTTATACTTGGTTTAGCAGGCTGTGCCCCCCCCCCTTGATTTAGAAAGAGGAAAAAAAGATACAGATTTGAGTCCGAGGGTGCACTGAAGCTTAGCACACACAGATGTTAGGGGAACTGTTCCCTCTAAATTAGATGCCCCCCCCCCATCTGATGCAACATCCTGTTGAGGCATTGGGTCTCAGTCAAGCAAGCTCTACAAGGTTTTTCCACACCAGCAGGAGAATATCTCTGCTTTTGTTCTGGCCATTCTCGCACACACATTCTCAAGTACATTATTTGGGGGGGGGGGGGAAAGAAGGTTTGAAATGCTTTTTAAATTTGTACACTTTTTGGGGGGGGGGATTATGATGAAAGTGGCAAATTTAGGCTGTTTTAAGATATATATACATGCCTTATGATGACTGTATCATTATACTCCTTATAGTGTACTCTAACATATGGAGAAGCCTGTCTTGATTCTTAAGTAAAAATGTTAATATGAATTTGTTAATATATATAAAAATATATATCAATAGAAACACCCCCTTTTTCTGGAACAATATTATAGTCGTTTCTGTTGGCTCAACTATAGTGTGCATTGTTTTTGCAGTTCAATTGTTAAATTAAAATCTCTCTACTGTCAAATCTAAGCCAATATGACACCAATATCCATGAACATTTGCAAATCAACTTGACAGGCGGAACACGAAACACCGCCTCTCGTCATGATCCGTCCGGCTGTTACAGAGAACCATTATACCAGATTTTTGGCAAGGTCGCTAGCATTAGGGTATTCGGACAAGGTCGCTAGCATTAGGGTATTCGGGCAAGGTCGCTAGCATTAGGGTATTCGGGCAAGGTCGCTAGCATTAGGGTATTCGGGCAAGGTCGCTAGCATTAGGGTATTCGGGCAAGGTCTCTAGCATTAGGGTATTCGGGCAAGGCCGCTAGCATTAGGGTATTCTGACAAGGCCGCTAGCATTAGGGTATTCGGACAAGGCCGCTAGCATTAGGGTATTCGGACAAGGCCGCTAGCATTAGGGTATTCGGACAAGGCCGCTAGCATTAGGGTATTCTGGCAAGGTCGCTAGCATTAGGGTATTCGGGCAAGGTCGCTAGCATTAGGGTATTCGGGCAAGGTCGCTAGCATTAGGGTATTCGGGCAAGGTCGCTAGCATTAGGGTATTCGGGCAAGGTCGCTAGCATTAGGGTATTCGGGCAAGGTCGCTAGCATTAGGGTATTCGGGCAAGGTCGCTAGCATTAGGGTATTCGGGCAAGGTCGCAGGCATTAGGGTATTCGGACAAGGTCGCTAGCATTAGGGTATTCGGGCACTTATAAAAATATATATTTTTTTTTATATATAGAGAGTAAATCCATTTGAACTGAACAGGTTTTTGGTGCAACCATTTTTATTAAATTCACAATGTGTCTCTCTCATGGGCACATTTCTGATCATTTAAAAACTAAAACTAACTAAACTTTTTTTTAGCATTCCTAACAATGCTGACATCTTTCAGCCCTATCTCAGAGTTCTAAACCGGTCGACCAACTCAGATGCTAGCTGATACTGTTGCGTAAGCAACTATCTAGGTAACACCAGTTGGATGAGATGCAAAGGAAGATTGATGATTTTTTTTTTTTTTACAATTTAATCCGTTTACACAATACCCAATAATGACAAAGCAATTTTTCAGACCCTTTACTCAGTACTTTGTTGAAGCAGCTTTGGCAGCGATTACAGCCTCTAGTCGTCTTGGGTTTGATGCTACAAGCTTGGCACACCTGTATTTGGGGAGTTTCTCCCATTCTTCTCTCCAGATCCTCTCAAGCTCTCAGGTTGGATGGGGAGTGTTGCTGCACAGCTATTTTCAGGTCTCTCCAGAGATATTCAATCGGGTTCAAGTCCGGGCTCTGTCTGAGCCACTCAAGGACATTCAGAGACTTGTCTCGAAGCCACTACTGTGTTGTCTTGGCTGTGTGCTTATGGTCGTTGTCCTGTTGGAAGGTGAACCTTCGCCCCAGTCTGAGGTGCTGAGGGCTCTGGAGCAGGTTTTCATTAAGGATCTCTCTGTACTTTGCTCCATTCATCTTTGCCTCTCCTGACTAGACTCCCAGTCTTTGGTGCTGAAAAACATCCTCACAGCATTATCCTGCCACGACCATGCTTCACCGTGGGGATGGTGCTAGGTTTCCTCCAGACATTTGGCATTCAGGCCATAAAGCTCAATCTTGGTTTCATCAGATCAGAGAATCTTGTTTCTCATTGTCAGTCCTTTAGGTGCCTTTTGGCAAACTGCAAGCGGGCTGTCATGTGCCTTTTATTTTTGTCTGGCCACTACTGTAAAGGCCTGATTGGTGGAGTGCTGCGGAGATGGAAGAACCTTCCAAAAGGACAACCATCTCCACAGAGGAACTCTGGAGACCTGTCAGTGACCATCAGGTTCTTGGTCAGATCCCCGATTGCTCAGTTTGGCCGGGCTGCCACCTTTTAGGAAGAGTCTTGGTAGTTCCAAACTTCTTTAATTTAAGAATGATGGAGGCCACAGTGTTCTTGGGGACCAGAATTTCTGTTGGGACCCTTCCCTAGATCTGTGGCTTGACACAGTCCTGTCTCTGAGCTCCTTTTTGACCTCATGGCTTGTTTTTTTGCTCTGGCATGCTCTATCAACTGTGGGTCCTTTATCTAGACAGGTGTGCCTTTCCAAATCTTGTCCAGTCAAGTGGACTCCCAAGTTGCAGAAACATCTCAAAGATGGTCAAACATCATAATATTCATCCCTTGCTCGTGTGACGTGTGCAGTCAAACTCCACGCTTACTAACTTTGTTAGCGATGTGATAAAATGAGTGTCTTTGAACCCAACAACTGTTTTTAAGGAAAAAATAAATAACCAAAGATGACTAAACATTCAATCAGTACTGAAAACCCAACTTTTTGGAAAAAAATGTGCTGTCATCACCAGACGGACAATTTTTAAATCAAGTTGATGCATCTATTACAGGGTTTGTAGCGTACCGCCTAGCGTCACTGCCCTGGGATATGACGGTCTTGGGTTCGATATGTAGACAATTCTCTTTCGTGTGTAATGAGCCTATAGCCTGCTGTTCCATCTTGAGTTTTCATTTGAAGCATGTTGCTATACGTGGCTTGTTTTGGATCATTTGCAAAGACATTGGCAACTTTATTGAAGTCAAATTTTGTTCTCACGTTATTGCAGTCACAGAGCAACCAGATAAAACCATGTGATTTAATGTTTACTGGAGAGCATAGGTGGAGTTCGCATTGTTGTCCTCAGGAATTTCCTTTTTCGGCTTCCGACCAATTTGAACACTCCACAAGTACATCAAATTTCCAGAGTGGGCTCTGCTAATTCTGTGTGAATCTGTTTATGAGCACCACCAACACAGTGAATGGGAAAATGGATTCAAAGTCTATCCATCTGCTGGTGACTTGCTGAATTTGCAATCCTAAAGGAGGGCTGTGATTGGTTAATGATCTATAATGTCCATTTCTATGTAATAGATGGATCATATCATTAAAAGTACTACTTTGGAAATGTTTTTTCTGAAGAGGAGTATATTGTTTACAAACGGTATGTCTCTAAAAAAATAAGCTAAATCGAAAAGTGTCCTTTGAGATATCAGTATTTTTAATGTTGATTAAATGTGACAATTATTTTTATTTAAAATAGTCTAGACATACTCCATATTTGAGAGAACACAACAAGGAGTTATAATGACGCCAAGATGTCTACAATGTACGGTTTACAGATCATTAGGGTCTTAAATGGCCACTTTAATCATGTTTAAATGATAATAATAATAGTTTGCTACATAGGTAAACCGCATTTTAAACATCCTTCCTCCCAATGCTGTTCCTATGTGAGAATTACAAGAACATTCTGACATACTGAAAATATTTCTCGTTGGCGTGGAATCGGCCAATAGAAACCCAGGCGTGGAATCGGCCAATAGAAACGCTGGCTGGCTAGTGAGGTCACTGTCATTGTTGCCAGTCTATTGTTTCTTTCTCACCACGGGTGTGTTTGCTTATTTGTTCTTCAGAGATTTTTAAATATTGGATCAATTCCTCTTTGTTGAATATTTCATGTTGTCCACAGGACATGTGAATTGGTGGTTGGCTGTGAAGAAATACAGTGTCGTGTATTTGGCTATGCCGGATTAAGTGATATTATGACTATGCTATTCTATAAAATAATTTCTCCGTAATTAATATTACCTGATTGAGCTAATCATGTAAATGTAATTAACTAGAGAGTCGGGGCACCACGAAAGAATATTTATAGAGCGGTTATCTTCCAAATAAACTCTTAAAGACCTAGTAATATTTTACATCAATAGCAGTCAATATTTAATCATCTTAATTCAGTCTCATCTGAAAGTTGTAAATTCTTGGTTATCTGCACGAACCCTGGCTAACAAGTTGAATCAGCAATACAAAATTGGGTTTAATTATTTATTTACTAAATACCTAACTAATCACACAGAATTACACATACACATAATTAAATCATAACTTGATGACAAATTACGTCATAAAGGAAAACATCCCTAAGCGGGCGGAACAGATATGACAGCTGGTTACACAAAAGAAAAGGGGCTGGGTTTGAGTGAAACAGCGGGAAGACTGTGGAACAAAGGGTGAAGCTATGCTATCGTAAATACAGTATCTTATGCATTATAAATTACTGCCCATTTGGAAAAGGAAAATACAATAAATATTTACTCTGAGCTTCGGTAGGTTGGTGGTAGATGGAAGGCCGTGTTGCCCAACCGAGTCCTTTGAAGAATGTCTCTGCTGGTAAATTGGATACGTTGTTGTGTGGTAGATGGGATACTCTGTCTGTTCCTTCCTAACCTGCGTTTGCAGCTGCTGTTGCTAACTCAACGCCTAGGAGGTATCACTTCTGTAGTGAATAAGAGTTCAAAGGTCATACCATTCGCAACCAAAGCTCACGCTGATGTTGGCTTCGTTCTGTAGTTATTACCTGAACCATTCTGACATCGGACCGTCGTCCTCACATCCTCGGAACAGGAGGTTATATTGTCGTTAAGGCTTTATATAGGAAGGGAGAGGAGGGTGTTTTTGAAAAGTTTTATAGTCCATGTACCTTCACAGGGGAGGGCCACTGATTGAGCAGAGCCCTACCTTATGGAAACCCAAATCTCACATTTTAGAAGCCAAAATCACATTTCATCCCATCATTAATAATTTCTTATTCAAACATTTTAAATTGAACAACAATTCCATGTTAATCCGATAACTCTGATGTGTAGACTTTCCACTGTAGAGTTTGTCATCTTATCATTGATGAGAATGTCTGAGATGACAACTGAACTGACATCATATTCATTAAGTACCACCGCATATGTTCAATTGGTCAGATTACCTGAATATAGTTCATTTCCCCCCACCTTCTGATGTTCCCAGAATCTCTGTTTTCCAAATGGGTTTGCATATGTAACATCAGTAGGGTGGAGAGAGGAAAAAGGGGGAAAGAGGTATTTGACTGTCATAAACCTACACCCTGGCCAACAGCCTAAGTTATGCAAATGTTTAGTCTATTTTAACTTCAAAGTTTGCGGCTGAATCAGTTGATTATATCCAACTCCCATCATGTACCATGTAAACAACACTGTACCAAACAGTGAAGAACTATTCAGTGACCCGGTCTGCTTGTTTTCCTCTCTGTGTTCCAGTGCTTGCAGAACTGCCTCAACCTCAGAACCTGACTCTGCTCACCCTGAACACACAGTATGTACTGACGTGGGACTGGGACCAGACGACCACAGGCAACTCTGTTACCTTCACTGTAGAGTACATGGCGTAAGTCACCAGATGCACTCACACCACCCCCGCAGACCCCTCCTACATGTCACATACTGTAGTTCACCTCCCCCTCCTACATGTCACATACTGTAGTTCACCTCCCCCTCCTACATGTCATACTGTAGTTCACCCCCCCTCCTACATGTCACATACTGTAGTTCACCTCCCACCTCCTACATGTCACATACTGTAGTTCACCTCCCCCTCCTACATGTCACATACTGTAGTTCACCTCCCCTCCTACATGTCATACTGTAGTTCACCCCCTCCTACATGTCACATACTGTAGTTCACCTCCCCTCCTACATGTCACATACTGTACTGTAGTTCACCTCCCACTCCTACATGTCACATACTGTAGTTCACCTCCCACTCCTACATGTCACATACTGTAGTTCACCTCCCACTCCTACATGTCATACTGTAGTTCACCTCCCCTCCTACATGTCACATACTGTAGTTCACCTCCCCTCCTACATGTCATACTGTAGTTCACCTCCCCTCCTACATGTCATACTGTAGTTCACCCCCTTCCTACATGTCATACTGTAGTTCACCTCCCCCTCCTACATGTCACATACTGTACTGTAGTTCACCTCCCCCTCCTACATGTCACATACTGTATTTCACCTCCCCCTCCTACATGTCACATACTGTAGTTCACCTCCCCTCCTACATGTCACATACTGTAGTTCACCTCCCCCTCCTACATGTCACATACTGTAGTTCACCTCCCCCTCCTACATGTCACATACTGTACTGTAGTTCACCTCCCCTTCCTACATGTCATACTGTAGTTCACCTCCCCTCCTACATGTCACATACTGTACTGTAGTTCACCTCCCCCTCCTACATGTCACATACTGTACTGTAGTTCACCTCCCCCTCCTACACGTCACATACTGTAGTTCACCTCCCCTCCTACATGTCACATACTGTACTGTAGTTCACCTCCCCCTCCTACATGTCACATACTGTACTGTAGTTCACCTCCCCTCCTACATGTCACATACTGTAGTTCACCTCCCCCTCCTACATGTCATACTGTAGTTCACCCCCCTTCTACATGTCACATACTGTAGTTCACCTCCCCTCCTACATGTCATACTGTAGTTCACCCCCCTTCTACATGTCACATACTGTAGTTCACCTCCCCCTCCTACATGTCATACTGTAGTTCACCTCCCTCCTACATGTCATACTGTAGTTCACCTCCTACATGTCACATACTGTAGTTCACCTCCTACATGTCACATACTGTACTGTAGTTCACCTCCCCCTCCTACATGTCACATACTGTACTGTAGTTCACCTCCCCCTCCTACATGTCACCTACTGTACTGTAGTTCACCACCTACATGTCACATACTGTAGTTCACCTCCCCCTCCTACATGTCACATACAGTAGTTCACCTCCCCCTCCTACATGTCACATACTGTACAGTAGTTCACCTCCCCCTCCTACATGTCACATACTGTAGTTCACCTCCCCTCCTACATGTCACATACTGTACTGTAGTTCACCTCCTACATGTCACATACTGTAGTTCACCTCCTACATGTCACATACTGTAGTTCACCTCCCCCTCCTACATGTCACATACTATATTGTAGTTCACCTCCATGTCACATACTGTAGTTCACCTCCCCCTCCTACATGTCACATACTGTAGTTCACCTCCCCCTCCTACATGTCACATACTGTAGTTCACCTCCCCTCCTACATGTCACATACTGTAGTTCACCTCCCCCTCCTACATGTCATACTGTAGTTCACCTCCCCCTCCTACATGTCATACTGTAGTTCACCTCCCCCTCCTACATGTCATACTGTAGTTCACCTCCCCCTCCTACATGTCATACTGTAGTTCACCTCCCCCTCCTACATGTCACATACTGTAGTTCACCTCCCCCTCCTACATGTCACATACTGTAGCTCACCTCCCCTCCTACATGTCACATACTGTAGTTCACCTCCCCTCCTACATGTCACATACTGTAGCTCACCTCCCCCTCCTACATGTCACATACTGTAGCTCACCTCCCCCTCCTACATGTCACATACTGTAGCTCACCTCCCCTCCTACATGTCACATACTGTAGCTCACCTCCCCTCCTACATGTCACATACTGTAGTTCACCTCCCCTCCTACATGTCACATACTGTAGTTCACCTCCCCTCCTACATGTCACATACTGTAGTTCACCTCTCCCTCCTACATGTCACACTGTAGTTCACCTCCCCTCCTACATGTCACATACTGTAGTTCACCTCCCCTCCTACATGTCACATACTGTAGTTCACCTCCCCCTCCTACATGTCACATACTGTAGTTCACCTTCCCCTCCTACATGTCACATACTGTACTGTAGTTCACCTCCCCCTCCTACATGTCACATACTGTAGTTCACCTCCCCCTCCTACATGTCACATACTGTAGTTCACCTCCTACATGTCATACTGTAGTTCACCTCCCCCTCCTACATGTCACATACTGTAGTTCACCTCCCTCCTACATGTCACATACTGTAGTTCACCTCCCCCTCCTACATGTCACATACTGTAGTTCACCTCCCCCTCCTACATGTCACATACTGTAGCTCACTTCCCCCTCCTACATGTCACATACTGTAGCTCACCTCCCCCTCCTACATGTCACATACTGTAGCTCACCTCCCCCTCCTACATGTCACATACTGTAGCTCACCTCCCCTCCTACATGTCACATACTGTAGCTCACCTCCCCCTCCTACATGTCACATACTGTAGTCCACCTCCCCCTCCTACATGTCACATACTGTAGTTCACCTCCCCTCCTACATGTCACATACTGTAGTTCACCTCCCCTCCTACATGTCACATACTGTAGCTCACCTCCCCTCCTACATGTCACATACTGTAGCTCACCTCCCCTCCTACATGTCACATACTGTAGCTCACCTCCCCTCCTACATGTCACATACTGTAGTTCACCTCCCCCTCCTACATGTCACATACTGTAGTTCACCTCCCCTCCTACATGTCACATACTGTAGTTCACCTCCCCTCCTACATGTCACATAGTAGTTCACCTCCCTCCTACATGTCACATACTGTAGTTCACCTCCCCTCCTACATGTCACATACTGTAGTTCACCTTCCCCTCCTACATGTCACATACTGTACTGTAGTTCACCTCCCCTCCTACATGTCACATACTGTAGTTCACCTCCCCCCCTCCTACATGTCACATACTGTTGTTCACCTCCCCTCCTACATGTCACATACTGTAGTTCACCTCCCCTCCATGTCACATACTGTAGTTCACCTCCCCTCCTACATGTCACATACTGTAGTTCACCTCCCCCTCCTACATGTCACATACTGTAGTTCACCTCCCCCCTCCTACATGTCACATACTGTAGCTCACCTCCCCTCCTACATGTCACATACTGTAGCTCACCTCCCCCTCCTACATGTCACATACTGTAGCTCACCTCCCCTCCTACATGTCACATACTGTAGCTCACCTCCCCTCCTACATGTCACATACTGTAGCTCACCTCCCCCTCCTACATGTCACATACTGTAGCTCACCTCCCCCTCCTACATGTCACATACTGTAGTTCACCTCCCCTCCTACATGTCACATACTGTAGTTCACCTCCCCCTCCTACATGTCACATACTGTAGCTCACCTCCCCCTCCTACATGTCACATACTGTAGCTCACCTCCCCCTCCTACATGTCACATACTGTAGCTCACCTCCCCCTCCTACATGTCACATACTGTAGCTCACCTCCCCCCTCCTACATGTCACATACTGTAGCTCACCTCCCCTCCTACATGTCACATACTGTAGTTCACCTCCCCCTCCTACATGTCACATACTGTAGTTCACCTCCCCTCCTACATGTCACATACTGTAGTTCACCTCCCCCTCCTACATGTCACATACTGTAGCTCACCTCCCCCTCCTACATGTCACATACTGTAGCTCACCTCCCCTCCTACATGTCACATACTGTAGTTCACCTCCCCTCCTACATGTCACATACTGTAGTTCACCTCCCCCTCCTACATGTCACATACTGTAGTTCACCTCCCCCTCCTACATGTCACACTGTAGTTCACCTCCCCCTCCTACATGTCACACTGTAGTTCACCTCCCCTCCTACATGTCACATACTGTAGTTCACCTCCCCCTACATGTCACATCCACCTCCCCCTCCTACATGTCACATACTGTAGTTCACCTTCCCCTCCTACATGTCACATACTGTACTGTAGTTCACCTCCCCCTCCTACATGTCACATACTGTAGTTCACCTCCCCCTCCTACATGTCACATACTGTAGTTCACCTTCCCCTCCTACATGTCACATACTGTACTGTAGTTCACCTCCCCTCCTACATGTCACATACTGTAGTTCACCTCCCCCTCCTACATGTCACATACTGTAGTTCACCTCCCCTCCTACATGTCACATACTGTAGTTCACCTCCCCTCCTACATGTCACATACTGTAGTTCACCTCCCCTCCTACATGTCACATACTGTAGTTCACCTCCCCCTCCTACATGTCACATACTGTAGCTCACCTCCCCCTCCTACATGTCACATACATGTCACATACTGTAGCTCACCTCCCCCTCCTACATGTCACATACTGTAGCTCACCTCCCCCTCCTACATGTCACATACTGTAGCTCACCTCCCCCTCCTACATGTCACATACTGTAGTTCACCTCCCCTCCTACATGTCACATACTGTAGTTCACCTCCCCCTCCTACATGTCACATACTGTAGTTCACCTCCCCTCCTACATGTCACATACTGTAGTTCACCTCCCCCTCCTACATGTCATACTGTAGTTTACCTCCCCTCCTACATGTCATACTGTAGTTCACCTCCCCCTCCTACATGTCACATACTGTAGTTCACCTCCCCCTCCTACATGTCACATACTGTAGTTCACCTCCTACATGTCATACACTGTAGTTCACCTCCTACATGTCATACTGTAGTTCACCTCCTACATGGCATACTGTAGTTCACCTCCTACATGTCACATACTGTAGTTCACCTCCCCTCCTACATGTCACATACTGTAGTTCACCTCCCCTCCTACATGTCACATACTGTAGTTCACCTCCCCTCCTACATGTCACATACTGTAGTTCACCTCCCCTCCTACATGTCACATACTGTAGTTCACCTCCCCTCCTACATGTCACATACTGTAGTTCACCTCCCCCCCTCCTACATGTCACATACTGTAGTTCACCTCCCCCCTACATGTCACATACTGTAGTTCACCCCCTCCTACATGTCACATACTGTAGTTCACCCCCCTCCTACATGTCACATACTGTAGTTCACCCCCTCCTACATGTCACATACTGTAGTTCACCCCCCCTCCTACATGTCACATACTGTACTGTAGTTCACCTCCCCCTCCTACATGTCACATGATACTGTAGTTCACCTCCTACATGTCACATGATACTGTAGTTCACCTCCTACACCCAAACAGTGACTCGTCTGCTTTATTTTACCACCATGAGAGTCACGATCTGGTAGTAGGCCAAGACTGCCTCTCATCACTGACCCTCTCGCTCACTCCCCAACAGGAAGTACAAGATGAAGATGAAGAAGAAGAACTGGAGCCGTGTGTGTGAAAGGACCACACGCACCCGCTGTGACCTCACAGGTTCTGATCTGCACTACCTGGGAATGTACGTGCTCAGAGTCCGAGCCAGCGCAGGCGGAGTCAACTCGGACTGGGTCAACAAAGACTTCTGCCCTGATATCGATGGTGAGAGGAATGGGAGAAGGCAGACAGACTTGGGCACAGATGGAAAAACTAAATGAGAGAAGAAAATCAACACAGTTGCGAACATTCACACATTTAAACACCAACACCTACTCACTAACACACCAACAGCCACAAGTGTGTGTTGATTGAGTTTGAGTTTATTTTATTTTTTACAGGGACAGTGCACATTAATCAACGTTTCAGTGAAAGTGCCGGTTTTAGCCAGCCGGCTAATTTTCAACCGCAGTCCCTGGGCAGGTTATTAAAAACAATTACAATATAGACTAGCAACATAGGACAAGCAAGACGTGGCATACAGACAGAGCAACATAGGACAAAAAGCAACAAGACAAAATTCATAAAAGCAACAGTGTTTCCATACCTCACAAGCTACAGACAACATGGAAAGCGGTAATACACAGCTAGGGATTATGTTCACTAGTCTGATTGACATTTAGCCATGTCTTCAAGCATTTTGTGAAAGTGTGATATATGTGGTGCAGTTATGTGTGTCTGATGGCAGTGTATTCCAGACATGGGAAGCTCTCACAGAGGAAACTGATTTACTAAAGGTGCTTTTCCTTAAGGAAACTATACAGTCACCTCTCATGGCAGACCTTGTGGATCTGCTGCCATATGTTTGGGTTTTCTGTTTAACAGAAGTACTGAGTCAGAGGGGGAGGAGCCAGGCCATTTAGGATCTTGAATACAAGACATGCGTTGGTGTATTGCACAAGATTTTCCCAACTCAGGAGCTCATGCTTTCTGAGGATGTAACAGTGATGATGGCTATTGGGCTTTCTATCAAGCACTTGGAGAGCCTGCTTTTTGACAGACTGAATAGGTCTGTTGTACAGCAAGCTTGGGCCCAACTAGTCAAGCAGTATGTTAAGTGGGGGAGTATCATAGATTTGAAGTACAGTTTTGCTACCTCTGTAGTCAAACAATTTTGTATAAATCGGAAATGAGCTAGGTTGAATTTGGTTATTTGAATGAACTTTTTCACATGCTTTTTTTAAAAGAGGTTGGAATCAAGTATGATGCCAAGGTACTTAAAATCAGATACCACCTGGAGCTTCTTCCCTGACACAGACATGTGGCTCAGTAGCATCTGTTGCCCTCTTTGTGAAGAACATGCAAACAGTTTTTTTTTTTTTTTTTCATTTTTCACATTGAGATGCAAACACGAGTCACTGAGTCACTTTGTAACCTGGACCATTACAGTAGTGAGTCACTATGTAACCTGGACCATTACAGTAGTGAGTCACTTTGTAACCTGGACCATTATAGTAGTGAGTCACTGAGCCACTGTAACCTGGACCATTACAGTAGTGAGTCACTATGTAAGCTGGACCATTACAGTAGTGAGTCACTGAGCCACTTTGTAACCTGGACCATTACAGTAGTGAGTCACTGAGCCACTGTGTAACCTGGACCATTACAGTAGTGAGTGACTGAGCCACTGTGTAACCTGGACCATTACAGTAGTGAGTCACTATGTAAGCTGGACCATTACAGTAGTGAGTCACTGAGTCACTTTGTAACCTGGACCATTACAGTAGTGAGTCACTATGTAACTTGGACCATTACAGTAGTGAGTCACTTTGTAACCTGGACCATTACAGTAGTGAGTCACTTTGTAACCTGGACCATTACAGTAGTGAGTCACTGAGCCACTTTGTAACCTGGACCATTACAGTAGTGAGTCACTGAGCCACTTTGTAACCTGGACCATTACAGTAGTGAGTCACTTTGTAACCTGGACCATTATAGTAGTGAGTCACTGAGTCACTTTGTAACCTGGACCATTACAGTAGTGAGTCACTTTGTAACCTGGACCATTATAGTAGTGAGTCACTGAGCCACTTTGTAACCTGGACCATTACAGTAGTGAGTCACTGAGCCACTATGTAACCTGGACCATTACAGTAGTGAGTCACTATGTAACCTGGACCATTACAGTAGTGAGTCACTATGTAACCTGGACCATTACAGTAGTGAGTCACTATGTAACCTGGACCATTACAGTAGTGAGTCACTATGTAACCTGGACCATTACAGTAGTGAGTCACTATGTAACCTGGACCATTACAGTAGTGAGCCACTATGTAACCTGGACCATTACAGTAGTGAGCCACTGAGCCACTTTGTAACCTGGACCATTACAGTAGTGAGCCACTTTGTAACCTGGACCATTACAGTAGTGAGTCACTGAGCCACTTTGTAACCTGGAACATTACAGTAGTGAGTCACTGAGCCACTTTGTAACCTGGAACATTACAGTAGTGAGTCACTATGTAACCTGGAACATTACAGTAGTGAGTCACTATGTAACCTGGAACATTACAGTAGTGAGTCACTATGTAACCTGGAACATTACAGTAGTGAGTCACTGTGTAACCTGGAACATTACAGTAGTGAGTCACTGTGTAACCTGGACCATTACAGTAGTGAGTCACTGTGTAACCTGGACCATTACAGTAGTGAGTCACTGTGTAACCTGGACCATTACAGTAGTGAGTCACTGTGTAACCTGGACCATTACAGTAGTGAGTCACTGTGTAACCTGGACCATTACAGTAGTGAGTCACTGTGTAACCTGGACCATTACAGTAGTGAGCCACTGAGCCACTGTAACCTGGACCATTACAGTAGTGAGCCACTGTGTAACCTGGACCATTACAGTAGTGAGTTCTGGTGTAGCTTGTTGTTTGCTCTGCATGCACATATATCACTATAAATCACAATGATAATATTGAGATCGCTTTTCAGGACTTATAGTTGGCTTTTGATGTTATTCAGAGGCATCTTTTCAAATTGACACTTGTGCTTAATGCAAGAAACTAAATGTATGATTATTTTTCTTCTCTTCAAGTTAACAGATGGCGTCACATTTGATAGGGTCACCTATAAGTATCTTGGGAATTGGTTAGATGAAAAGCTGAATTTGAAACAATATTGATAACCAGACGAAGAAACTGACGTTGAAATTGGGTTTCTATTTTAGGAACAAATCTTGCTTTTCAATGTCTGTCAGAAAGGATCTTGTTCAAAGCACTTTATCTATCGGTCCTCGATTTATGGTGATATTGTCTATATGCAGGCCTCCAAGTACCTTACATTAAGTCCAGAGTGTATCATGGTGCTTCAAGATTCATGACAAATGCTACATCAATTACCCATGGTGCAATGTACCTCTCCACCAGGAGGCTAAAGCACTGGTACACTGGTACACAACTCCCTTTGTATCTCTGTTCATTACTGACCAGATCAGTCACTCAATACAGTCTTCGTTCAGTCGCTGCGGTCCTTGTCTGTTCCTAAGATCTGAGGTGGGGAAGGCATCTTTTTCCCTTAATGCCTTCATCCTGAAATATGCTTCGAAAGATATTAAAGTTATGGGAGTTAGTGTCTTTGCCTGTTTTTAAGACGCTGAGCGACGACACTGTTTGTGATAGCTGCAGTTGTTTCTAATCTTCAAATGTATCTGTAACTTGTGACACTTAAGCTGTGTTCGAATACTCATACAGACTGATCGAACTGTACTATCAGTGACTTAAATTGAGTATGTAGTCTGCTTATTGGTCATAGTGTGGATGTAGTTGGTATGCCAAAAGTTCCCGGATGTTGTACTGAATTTTAAACAAAGTATACAAGCAGTAGAAAACCATTTCTGTGCTTTTAGGGCCCATAATGCAATTCCTCAGAAAAGGGGGTGTGGCTTCACAACATTTTCAGATTTGTAGTAAATGGTGGAAAATATGCAGCCGAGGTCTGACGAGAGAGGATACCAATTCAATGCTTTAACTAATTATGACAAATGTTGAGTAATGTCATAAAGTAATTACTTTTCAAAAAAGTTACACATTTTGTTAGCTACGCTATCCTTACGAACCACATAGCATATTAAAGCAGTATGTACTGGTTTGTGAGCTTAGCTAGCTACCTAACTTTAGTTGGCTACTAATACATTGGACTTGCCAGTATATTAACTATATTCTATCTAACTACCTAACGTTTATTGACTTGATTATTCACGTCATGCTTAGCTAAGTGCTATAGTCATTGTGCGTTCTCAATGGACATTGTTAATTCACTCTGGCTAGCTACTCCGATTTCAGAGCACTCTTGTGCCAGAGCGCAGAATAAATGATGAATTTATGAACTCGTAATACCTGTTGAACACCGGTGTCAGTAAACGTCCGCAAAAAAAAAAAGCATAATTACATTCTTTCCATTAGCGTAGTTAGTCACCAACGCTCTGGATAACATGAAACCAGCCTAACCAGCTCTGCTAGGGCGAGTACAATGGTCAGAGTGAAGTGTTCACACACACACACACACACAACACTATCCTCGCGCACACACACAACTACACTCACTCACAAACAGTTTATCTGTCATTCACCAACAATCATTCCCAGGACTCTGGAGTTGGCTGTATTGTAACTCTTGAGTTTATTTAGGTCTTATCTGTTCTTCCCCCTGTCTAGCTTCGTTGGGCCCACCGTCCAGGGTGACGATGGCTCCTGTGGGGAACCTGCTGGACGTGACCATCTCTGACCCCGTGAGCAGCACCCAGCACTCCATGAAGGAACACGTCCTCTACCTGTACTACCGCATCCTGTACTGGAGCCGCTCTGATGACCCTCAGGTACTGGCACAACCTTCTGCCTTGTTTTGTGGCCTCTAAAGACTCCTGGGCCTCCCCTCAGTAACCCTGGGACTGCTGTCACCTGGGCCTCCCCTCAGTAACCCTGGGACTGCTTTCACCTGGGCCTCCCCTCAGTAACCCTGGGACTGCTGTCACCTGGGCCTCCCCTCAGTAACCCTGGGACTGCTGTCACCTGGGCCTCCCCTCAGTAACCCTGGGACTGCTGTAACCTGGGCCTCCCCTCAGTAACCCTGGGACTGCTGTAACCTGGGCCTCCCCTCAGTAACCCTGGGACTGCTGTCACCTGGGCCTCCCTCAGTAACCCTGGGACTGCTGTCACCTGGGCCTCCCCTCAGTAACCCTGGGACTGCTGTCACCTGGGCCTCCCCTCAGTAACCCTGGGACTGCTGTCACCTGGGCCTCCCCTCAGTAACCCTGGGACTGCTGTAACCTGGGCCTCCCCTCAGTAACCCTGTAACTGCTATAAAATACCAGAAACTACAACATGTAACATTCTAAACAACACACTTAAAGATAGAAAAACACACTTGTGTTCCTATTGTTGGATTGGGGGTAGACTTTGAACATTGCGATATTAAAGACATGATAGATCAGACTCGTAGTATGTAAAGGAGTGAGGAGTTAATGGGTCTCTCTAGTAAGACAACTATAAGCTTGGAATATTTTTTTATTTTACTAGGCAAGTCAGTTAAGAACAAATTCTTGTTTTCAATGACTGCCTAGGAACAGTGGGTTAACTGCCTGTTCAGGGGCAGAACGACAGATTTGTACCTTGTCAGCTTCGGTTACTAGTCCAACGCTCTAACCACTAGGCTATCCGGCCGCCCCTGTTGAGTGATTACATGTGGCAGGCATTGATAAGGGGAGATGGGTGGAGATCTTAGAACCTAACAATGTCACTGCGGGAGAGAGGGTAATGTAATGTTTACATTGTCAGGATATGTCACTGAGGGAGAGAGGGTAACGTAACGTTTACATTATGTCAGGATATGTTATTGTTAGCCATCAGGGATCCTCTGGGAGGAGAAGAGACACAGTCTGGTATCAATAACCATGACAGCCGTGAGTTGGGGAGGAGTGAGCACTTTGGGGTAGAGGTCAGGTCAGATGAGGTGAGGAAGAACCGATATCACCAAGGTTCTGTCTAACAACAGAGATGCATTGGCTGTTAGGTTGTGGAAGAGGAGACTCAGCCTAGGAGATGCTTGTGTTTTTGTTGTTGTTGTCCGAATCACCGCTGTAACGACCCTTTGGGGAGAATTAAACTTGGTTTAGCTTCTCTAGTGTCCGTGAGTTATTTAGCATTATTAATTTTTATTTTACCTTTTTTATTTAACTAGGCAAGTCAGTTAAGAACAAATTCTTATTTTCAATGACGGCCTAGGAACATTGGGTTAACTGCCTGTTCGGGGCAGAACGACAAATTTGTATGCAGGGAACTGGTTGGTGCTTTGTATTCTGGAAGGTTTTGAAGTGTTCTATGTCAGTTGTTCCATGTTCTCTGGAACTCTTCCAGTTGAAACAACATCAATAACCCTTCTGCTGTGTCCCTGTGTTACACCAGATTTATATATCATCTCTATGTCCCAAACCGTTCCTGGAGTACCCCCAACCGTTCCACTTGTTGAGGCGTATTCAGGACTAGCACATCTGATTCAACTTGTGAAGGGCTTGATGATGAGTTCACCACTAGAATCCATGTGCTCCTACTGGAATGGGTGAAATAAGTGGAACATCTGGGGGGGGTAGTGCAAGAGAGGGCAGCGTATCCCAACACTGTCTGATTTTATAACGTGTTCTTATTGGATGTTCAGGGTCTGAAGCCTAAAGTGTTGGACTCTAGCAACAACCTGGTGACGCTGCCTGAGCTGGAGGCCTGGACGTGGTACTGTGTCATGATCCAGTCTCGCTACGACTACTACAACAAGACTAGCAGCTACACAGAACCCCAGTGCATGCAGACGGAGGGTAGGAATGAACACTTCACACTAAAGGCTTGGAGATTGGTTTCCAAATTGCTTGACAAATTACCTACCTGTATAATGTGTGTGTAGAGATGCCAGAGAGCGTGTTTTACAGGAGTAATTGCATAATAAGGCCACTAAAGTGTGACTGTTCTCGTCCTCAGGTGACACCCCGTACTGGCAGATCTTCCTGTACTTCCTGGTCTCCATGATGGTGTGTTTCCTGCTCGTGTTGCTTCCCTCCTACGCCTTCTTCAGGTTCTACAGAGTCCTCAAAAACACCTTTTACCCCTCTATCCAGCTGCCTGCACACATCCAGGAGGTAGGCCTCAAACGCTTACTCAACAGTAAACATTATAACAGTCATATCCAGGTGTACCGTTCATCCTCTTGGTTGGTGGGTGTGTCTGTGTGTTTCAGGGTGGTTGGGAATAAGCAATGACAATTTATCTTTCGCTCTTCCCCTCCCCCCAGTACCTCTGTGACTCCTCCCCTGGCTCCGACATGCCCCGCCTCCTCACTGCTGATTCAGAGGCGGAGCTGTGCTGTGATAAGCTGACCATCTATCCTGAGGTGGTGCTACTGGAGATACACGTCCCTCCTCCCCTCACAGCGCCCCCCTCAGAGCTGGAGCAGGACAGCGGCAGGCACATCCGCCAGGACAGCGGAGACTCTGGAATCTACTCCACAGAGGGAGGCTCCGCCCAGCAGGGTTGTAGTGGTGGGGAGCCAATCAGGAGAGACCAGGAAGTGGACTCCTGGCAGACACTAGAGCAGGTCAAGATGGAGGAGATGGGGAGAGAGTCGGCTGACGAAAGAGATCTGGACGAGGGGATTGTGGATGTTTGCGTCTGAGGAGAAATGGAGAGAGGAGAGCTGAGTGGAAAGCATCAATGATGGTTGGCGATTTGTAATGAGGAAATGAGAATGGTTGCACAGAATGTTCTCAAGTCTCCGTCTTGCTGCTTTTCCTCAAAGGACACTGAAGACGATGACGTCTCTGAGCCAAAGACTCATCGTCACCTGTCCTGCCTTCATTAAAGGAAACATCTACTCCAAAACTATCTTATGATATTGTTCCATTAAGTGCACTGTTGATACAGTCCCAAAATGTTTTGCATGTCAACAGATACGTTTTCAAAATATTGGACTTTCAAGAAGCAAAGTGTCACATGATGTAAAATGCATCATTGTGTGCCAAGTGACACTTTGCTTCTTGAAAGTCCCAATATTTAGAAAACGTATCTGTTGACATGCAAAGCATTTTGGGACTGTATCATCAGTGGACTTAATGAATCCCATGTAGCTGTGTTTTTTTTTTTCAAGGGTATAGAAACAAGCTTTAAAATGTCAGATTTAGTATGGGGGGGAGGACCATTTGACTTCAAGTTGTCTAAAAGACCCCAGTCCATCTTGCTTTTCGATGGCCGGTGTAATGACGGACATGTTTTACATTTACATTACATTTAAGTCATTTAGCAGACGCTCTTATCCAGAGCGACTTACAAATTGGTGCATTCACCTTATGTTTTAGTGTAGTTTGGAACACGTTTATCTCATCTCAAGACTCGGCTGGTCACAGCCAAGGGCGTACTTTCTGTTCCCAGTGAAATCTGAGACCGTCGCTCCATTTTAGCGTCCTGTGAAGTGTGTGAATCCAGGGGGAAACAGGGTAGCTCATTGTGTTTAAACAACAGGGTATCAGTTTTAACCATTTCAATCCCCCAAAAAATCTACCTATTTTTCCTGTCAAGACATTTTCTTGAAAAGGAATGGTTCTGGTTAATTCATCTTCAAAACTAATCCTGTCGTGTGTGTGTGTGCCTTGGATAGATAAGACGGTACATTGGCAGCAGTGCATTTCGTGTGTGGGCGTGTGTTGTCAGTGTAAGTACTGAATGTCTATGAGAGTCCTGTGTGTGTGCGTGCTTAGTATAGATGATAGACAGTACATTGGCAGTAGCGTATTTGGTGTGTGTGTGTCAGTGTAAGTACTGAATGTCCTGTGTGTACATAGTCACATCTGAGTGCCTGTTGTTTTTTTTAAAAAATTATTGTGTTACTTTTAGAAACATTTAATTAGTTTTGTCCTTTTATGATTCTTATAGAATCTGACATCAGGAAGTGTCATGTTTTCTCTCTGATACCTTATTATTTGACTTCATCTTTGTTTTGAAAGGTGCTTTGGTCCAACTGTTACTGATTGGGCCCCTGGGTCTTAAACAAGAACTGAATCCCTGAAGGTCTATGTTTATTGATGTCTCTCTTCCTCTTTCTGATGGTTTGTTCGCTGAGGTGGAACAACTTCCACCTAGAGCAGGGCTGCCCAACCCTCTTTACATTTACATTTAAGTCATTTAGCAGACGCTCTTATCCAGAGGATAAGGAGGAGGAGAGGAGAGGAGGAGAGACATCAGTAAACAGCCCTGGCCTAGAGGACGGTAGATCTCCAGGAAGAGAGACATCAGTAAACAGCCCTGGCCTAGAGGACGGTAGATCTCCAGGAAGAGAGACATCAGTAAACAGCCCTGGCCTAGAGGACGGTAGATCTCCAGGAAGAGAGACATCAGTAAACAGCCCTGGCCTAGAGGACGGTAGATCTCCAGGAAGAGAGACATCAGTAAACAGCCCTGGCCTAGAGGACGGTAGATCTCCAGGAAGAGAGACATCAGTAAACAGCCCTGGCCTAGAGGACGGTAGATCTCCAGGAAGAGAGACATCAGTAAACAGCCCTGGCCTAGAGGACGGTAGATCTCCAGGAAGAGAGACATCAGTAAACAGCCCTGGCCTAGAGGACGGTAGATCTCCAGGAAGAGAGACATCAGTAAACAGCCCTGGCCTAGAGGACGGTAGATCTCCAGGAAGAGAGACATCAGTAAACAGCCCTGGCCTAGAGGACGGTAGATCTCCAGGAAGAGAGACATCAGTAAACAGCCCTGGCCTAGAGGACGGTAGATCTCCAGGAAGAGAGACATCAGTAAACAGCCCTGGCCTAGAGGACGGTCTCTCTTCCTGGAGATCTACATCAGTAAACAGCCCTGGCCTAGAGGACGGTAGATCTCCAGGAAGAGAGACATCAGTAAACAGCCCTGGCCTAGAGGACGGTAGATCTCCAGGAAGAGAGACATCAGTAAACAGCCCTGGCCTAGAGGACGGTCTCTCTTCCTGGAGATCTACATCAGTAAACAGCCCTGGCCTAGAGGACGGTAGATCTCCAGGAAGAGAGACATCAGTAAACAGCCCTGGCCTAGAGGACGGTAGATCTCCAGGAAGAGAGACATCAATAAACAGCCCTGGCCTAGAGGTTTTTCCACCACGTTTTGTCAAAGTTCAACAAGGAAATAATCAGCATAACATTTGGATAAGAAGTGACATGAAACCAAATGCATTAACAAATCACCATACCTTGCATCTGTCAAAGCCTCATAACCACAGCCAATGCAAATGTTTATCGTCTCCGCTTTATACCAAGCTGACGTCTGACGCAGAGTGATATTTACCTAATGTGAGTTAAGTAGTGAATGGTGTTCCCAAAATATTGTGGCAATTTATATCGTTGGGCATGCTGTACAATACTGAACATGCTGTAAACTATTGCTTCCAAATGGAGTTGCATTCATATTAAAGAAAGTATCTCTCATCTCATTACCCTTTGCCCCAGGCCTTTTATTGTATACTGACACTGTACAGATATTTCTGTGTAGTCTGTTAATTTATTAATCACACAGGGGCGGGAAGATGTGATTGTGAACATGTTGCCGCACGTAGGTTATTGATAGGTTCTGGGTTCAACTTGGAACATTGTTAAACTCAGAAGTATCTTGTTTTAAGGAGTGATAGCGACTGGTTTTTGTTTTACATCAGAAGTTAATGGTTATCTGTAGGAGCCAGATGGCTTTGGAATGTATTGGGTGGACGGGAGGAAGTGAGCGTAGCCTAGTGGTTAGAGCGTTGGACTAGTAACCGGAAGGTTGCAAGTTCAAACCCCCGAGCTGACAAGGTACAAATCTGTCGTTCTGCCCCTGAACAGGCAGTTAACCCACTGTTCCCAGGCCGTCATTGAAAATAAGAATGTGTTCTTAACTGACTTGCCTGGTTAAATAAAGGTAAAAAAAAAAAAAAAAATAGGGGATACGGATGGTGATCTGTGGGTTAGGAAAATGAGGGGTTGAGGTCAGGTCAGGTCCCCTTTAAGGGAGAAATAATGCTTTATTGCCCTATTACTTCGTCTTCCCGTCAAACCATAATAGATGTAAGGATTAGAGAGAAGGAGTTGTGCCTAAATTGGAGTGTATATACTAGTGGTGGTGGTGGTGGAAACGTGTTTTGAAATGAGGGGTTGAGGTCAGATTGCCTTAAAGTAGAAATGATGGTTTATTACCTTTCTGTCAAACCATAATAGATGTAAGGTTTGGTGAGAAGGAGTGCCAACATTTGGATTGTGTGTGTGCATATTACACACACACACACTTGAAGTTGAAGTTTTACATACACCTTAGCCAAATACATTTAAATTCTATTTTTCACAATTCCTGACATTTAATCCCAGTAAATATTCCATGTTTTAGGTCAGTTAGGATCATCCACTTTATTTTAAGAATGTGAAATGTCAGAATAATAGTGGAGGACATTATTTCAGCTTTTATTTCTTTCATCACATTCCCAGTGGGTCCGAAGTTTACATGCACTCCATTAGTATTTGGTAGCATTGCCTTTAAATTGTTTAACTTGTGTCAAATGTTTTGGGTAGCCTTCCACAAACTTCCCACAATAAGTTGGGTGAATTTTGCCCCATTCCTCCTGACAGTGGTATAACTGAGTCAGGTTTGTCGGCCATTCACACGCTTTTTCAGTTCTGCCCACAAACTCTCTATAGGACTGAGGTCAGGGCTTTGTGATGGCCACTCCAATACCTTGACTTTGTTGTCCTCAAGCCATTTTGCCACAACTTTGGAAGTATTCTTGGAGTCATTGTCCATTTGGAAAATGCATTTGCGACCAAGCTTTAACTTCCTGACTGATGTCTTGATCTTGCTTCGATATAACCACATTTTCATCCCTCATTATGTTATCTATTTTGTGAAGTGCACCAGTCCCTCCTGCAGCAAAGCACCCCCACGACATGGTGCTGCCACCCCCATGCTTCACGGTTGGGATGGTGTTCTTCGGCTTGCAAGCCTCCCCTTTTTCCTCAACACGACGATGGTCATTATGGCCAAACAGTTCTATTTTTGTTTCATCAGACCAGAGAACATTTCTCTAAAAAATACGATCTTTGTCCCCATGTGCAGTTGCAAACCGTAGTCTGGCTTTTTTTATGGCGGTTTTGGAGCAATGGCTTCTTCCTTGCTGAGAAGCCTTTCAGGTTATGTCGATTATAGGACTCGTTTTACTGTGGATATAGATACTTTTGTACCATCTTCACAAGGTCCTTTGCTGCTGTTCTGGGATTGATTTGCACTTTCGCACCAAGGTACGCTCATCTCTAGGAGACAACGTGTCTCCTTCCTGAGCGGTATTGCGGCTGCATGGTCCCATGGTGTTTATACTTGCGTACTATTGGTTGTACAGATGAATGTGATACCTTCAGGCGTTTGGAAATTGATCCCAAGGATGAACCAGACTTGTGGAGGTCTTCCATTTTCTGAGGTCTTGGCTGATTTCTTTTGATTTTCCCATGATGTCAAGCAAAGAGGCCCTGAGTTTGAAGGTAGGCCTTGAAATACAACCACAGGTACACCTCTAATTGACTAAAATGGTTAAATACACTATCAGAAGCTTCTAAAGCCATGACATAATTTCCTGGAATTTTCCAAGCTGTTTAAAAGCAGTCAAGTTAGTGTATGGAAACTTCTGACCCACTGGAATTGTGATACAGTAAATTATAAGTGAAAAAATATGTCTAAACTATTGTTGGAAAAATTACTTGTCATGCACAAAGTAGATGTCCTAACCAACTTGCCAAAACTATAGTTTGTTAACAAATTTGTGTTTGAAAAACAAGTTTTAATGAATCCAACGACTTCAAGTATGTACTCCTCTAATCCTTACATCTTATGTTTCGACAGGAAGACGAAGTGATAGAGTAATAAACCGTTCTGTCTCCCTTAAGGTGACCTGACCTGTCTTCAACCCCCTTGACGTCTAATCCAAAGCTTTCCACCCGTATCACCTATCGCACTACCTTGACTCCCTCCCGTCCACCCAGCACATTCCACAGCCTCTCTCTCTCTCTACAGAGAACCATTCACCTCTGACATAAAACCCAGTCTCTTCCACTCATTTATCTACTATGTTTATGCGTATAACACTGTTCAACGTTTCCCCAAATCCCTCCTATGGAAAGATAGCTTCCTAATGTTCAATTTACATAAACTTGGAAATTACATATAAATGGACAAACAATCATCAAATCAAATGTATTTATATAGCCCTTCGTACATCAGCTGATATCTCAAAGTGCTGTACAGAAACCCAGCCTAAAACCCCCAACAGCAACAATGCAGGTGTAGAAGCACAATGATAATAAAACATGAACAAATGATCATAAATGAACAAACAATGATGACAAACATTTGCCGTGAGGTTTACAGGCTTAGAGCCTTATGGCCTCTGTTCTATGATCACACCACACACAATTTTATTTCCGTCTCTCATCCCACAGCAAAATGACATTCCAGCTGAACCTGCTGTCTTGTTCCGTGTCAGCTGGAACGCTTTTGTGTTTCTCCTTTTCTCTTCTTCTGGTTCCTAAGAGTCGCACAAGACTTGGAAAACAACAACAAAAAGACACACAAAACATAACAGTATTAACAACGTGATAAGCAATGCATAATTATATATGCATGAAAACCAAAGTCTGAGATCATGACGATTCTCACTCTCTCTTCACCTGACTCTATACTTTTCTGCTGGATTCCACAAAAATGAAGACACCTCATGCTTTCGCCCAGTCTTACCCTTCCGGCCCGAGGTTCTGAGAGGCGTTCCCAAGTCATGTCATTTTCACTTTGTTCCCCATCTCCTCCATTGCCACACCTCTAGATCCTCTTAAGGTAACTCAGTACTGTATATGCTTTCACATCAACGCTTTCAACATGTTGTTTAGAGTACAATTATAACATCTATCCTCTTTCATATGGTGCATTAGCCAATAAAGCAGCTAACCCCAACCCAACTATGATGGTTAAAGTAGCTCCTAGACCCAACACTAGACCTAGACCCTGAATCCAACACTAACAAACGCCTAACCTTTACCCTAACCTTATCCCCTAGCTTAGCTAACGTTAGCCAAAACAAATTGACCCTGAAGCCAACACTAACAAACGCCTAACCTATCCCCTAGCTTAGCTAACGTTAGCCAAAACAAATTGACCCTGAATCCAACACTAACAAACGCCTAACCTTTACCCTAACCTTATCCCCTAGCTTAGCTAACGTTAGCCAAAACAAATTGACCCTGAATCCAACACTAACAAACGCCTAACCTTATCCCCTAGCTTAGCTAACGTTAGCCAAAACAAATTGACCCTGAATCCAACACTAACAAACGCCTAACCTTTACCCTAACCTTATCCCCTAGCTTAGCTAACGTTAGCCAAAACAGTATAACTCTGGTTCATAGGCTCATGATTCCTGCATATAATAGCTGTAGGATCAGAGGAATTCAGGGCAATTAGGGAGACATCAATTAAGTTACTTACATTGTGTTTGCCAATGCCCCTAGGATACCCCATAATAACAAAGCGAAAACAGGGTTTTAGACATTTTTGCAAGTCTCTGAATGTCCTTGAGTTGGCCCAGCCAGAGCCCGGACTTGAACCCGATCAAACATCTCTGGAGAGACCTGAAAATAGCTGTGCAGCAACGCTCCCCATCCAACCTGACAGAGCTTGAGAGGATCTACAGAGAAGAATGGGAGAAACTCCCCAAATACAGATGTGCCAAGCTTGTAGCGTCATACACAATAAGACTCGAGGCTGTATTCGCTGCCAAAGGTGCTTCAACAAAGTATTAAGTAAAGGGTCTGAACACTTATGTAAAAAGTTACTTTATGAATTTGTACAAAATTCTACAAACCTGTTTTAGCTTTGTCATTATTGTGTAGATTGAGGGATTAACAAAATGTGGAAAATGTTAAGTGGTCTGAATACTTGACGAATGTACTATATGCACGACCAATATTGCCTTTAGATTCACTAGCTAGTTGAGAACAAGTTCTCATTTACAACTGCGACCTGGATAAGATAAAGCAAAGCAACACAAACAACAACACAGAGTTACACATGGAATAAACAAACATACAGTCAAATAATACAATAGAGAAAGTCTATATACAGTGTGTGCAAATGAGGTAGGATAAGGGGGGTAATGCCTCTCCTTAATGTCAATATGTCTTGTCCATTGCTGTTCTGGTTAGTGTTTATTGGCTTATTTCACTGTAGAGCCTCTAGTCCTGCTCACTATACCTTATCCAACTTATTAGTTCCACCACCCACACATGCAATGACATCTCCTGGTTTCAATGATGTTTCTAGAGACAATATATCTCTCTTCATCACTCAATACCTAGGTTTACCTCCACTGTATTCACATCCTACCATACCTTTGTCTGTACATTATATCTTGATGTTATTTTATCGCCCCCAGAAACCTCCTTTTACTCTCTGTTCCAGACGTTCTAGACGACCAATTCTTATTGCTTTTACCGTACCCTTATTCTTCTCCTCCTATGTTCCTCTGGCGATGTAGAGGTGAATCCAGGCCCTGCAGTGCCTAGCTCCACTCCTATTCCCCAGGCGCTCTCTTTTGATGACTTCTGTAACCGTAATAGCCTTGGTTTCATGCATGTTAACATTAGAAGCCTCCTCCCTAAGTTTGTTCTTTTCACTGCTTTAGCACACTCTGCCAACCCGGATGTTCTAGCTGTGTCTGAATCCTGGCTTAGGAAGACCACCAAAAATTCAGAAATTTTAATTCCAAACTACAACATTTTCAGACAAGATAGAACTGCCAAAGGGGGCGGTGTTGCAATCTACTGCAAAGATAGCCTGCAGAGTTCTGTCCTACTATCCAGGTCTGTACCCAAACAATTTGAACTTCTACTTTTAAAAATCCACCTCTCTAAAAACAAGTCTCTCACCGTTGCCGCCTGCTATAGACCACCCTCTGCCCCCAGCTGTGCTCTGGACACCATATGTGAACTGATTGCCCCCATCTATCTTCAGAGCTCGTGCTGCTAGGCGACCTAAACTGGAACATGCTTAACACCCCAGCCATCCTACAATCTAAACTTGATGCCCTCAATCTCACACAAATTATCAATGAACCTACCAGGTACCCCCCCAAAGCCTTAAACACGGGCACCCTCATAGATATCATCCTAACCAACTTCCCCTCTAAATACACCTCTGCTGTCTTCAACCAAGATCTCAGCGATCACTGCCTCATTGCCTGCATCCGTAATGGGTCAGCGGTCAAACGACCTCCACTCATCACTGTAAAACGCTCCCTGAAACACTTCAGCGAGCAGGCCTTTCTAATCGACCTGGCCGGGGTGTCCTGGAAGGATATTGATCTCATCCCGTCAGTAGAGGATGCCTGGATATTTTTTTTTTTAAATGCCTTCCTAACAATCTTAAATAAACATGCCCCATTCAAGAAAATTAGAACCAGGAACAGATATAGCCCTTGGTTCTCCCCAGACCTGACTGCCCTTAACCAACACAAAAACATCCTATGGCGTTCTGCATTAGCATCGAACAGCCCCCGTGATATGCAGCTGTTCAGGGAAGCTAGAAACCGTTATACACAGGCAGTTAGAAAAGCCAAGGCTAGCTTTTTCAAGCAGAAATTTGCTTCCTGCAACACTAACTCTAAAAAGTTCTGGGACACTGTAAAGTCCATGGAGAATAAGAACACCTCCTCCCAGCTGCCCACTGCACTGAAGATAGGAAACACTGTCACCACTGATAAATCCACCATAATTGAGAATTTCAATAAGCATTTTTCTACGGCTGGCCATGCTTTCCACCTGGCAACTCCTACCCCGGTCAACAGCACTGCACCCCCAACAGCAACTCGCCCAAGCCTTCCCCATTTCTCCTTCTCCCAAATCCATTCAGCTGAAGTTCTGAAAGAGCTGAAAAATCTGGACCCCTACAAATCAGCCGGGCTAGACAATCTGGACCCTTTCTTTCTAAAATTATCTGCCGAAATTGTTGCCACCCCTATTACTAGCCTGTTCAACCTCTCTTTCGTGTCATCTGAGATTCCCAAAGATTGGAAAGCAGCTGCGGTCATCCCCCTTCAAAGGGGGGACACTCTTGACCCAAACTGCTACAGACCTATATCCATCCTACCATGCCTTTCTAAGGTCTTCGAAAGCCAAGTCAACAAACAGATTACCGACCATTTCGAATCTCACCATACCTTCTCTGCTATGCAATCTGGTTTCAGAGCTGGTCATGGGTGCACCTCAGCCACGCTCAAGGTCCTAAACGATATCTTAACCGCCATCGATAAGAAACATTACTGTGCAGCCGTATTCATTGATCTGGCCAAGGCTTTCGACTCTGTCAACCACCGCATCCTCATCGGCAGACTCGACAGCCTTGGTTTCTCAAATGATTGCCTCGCCTGGTTCACCAACTACTTCTCTGATAGAGTTCAGTGTGTCAAATCGGAGGGTCTGCTGTCCGGACCTCTGGCAGTCTCTATGGGGGTGCCACAGGGTTCAATTCTTGGACCGACTCTCTTCTCTGTATACATCAATGAGGTCGCTCTTGCTGCTGGTGAGTCTCTGATCCACCTCTACGCAGACGACACCATTCTGTATACTTCCGGCCCTTCTTTGGACACTGTGTTAACAACCCTCCAGGCAAGCTTCAATGCCATACAACTCTCCTTCCATGGCCTCCAATTGCTCTTAAATACAAGTAAAACTAAATGCATGCTCTTCAACCGATCGCTACCTGCACCTACCCGCCTGTCCAACATCACTACTCTGGACAGCTCTGACTTAGAATACGTGGACAACTACAAATACTTAGGTGTCTGGTTAGACTGTAAACTCTCCTTCCAGACCCATATCAAACATCTCCAATCCAAAGTTAAATCTAGAATTGGCTTCCTATTTCGCAACAAAGCATCCTTCACTCATGCTGCCAAACATACCCTTGTAAAATTGACCATCCTACCAATCCTCGACTTTGGCGATGTCATTTACAAAATAGCCTCCAATACCCTACTCAACAAATTGGATGCAGTCTATCACAGTGCAATCCGTTTTGTCACCAAAGCCCCATATACTACCCACCATTGCGACCTGTACGCTCTCGTTGGCTGGCCCTCGCTTCATACTCGTCGCCAAACCCACTGGCTCCATGTCATCTACAAGACCCTGCTAGGTAAAGTCCCCCTTATCTCAGCTCGCTGGTCACCATAGCATCTCCCACCTGTAGCACACGCTCCAGCAGGTATATCTCTCTAGTCACCCCAAAACCAATTCTTTCTTTGGCCGCCTCTCCTTCCAGTTCTCTGCTGCCAATGACTGGAACGAACTACAAAAATCTCTTAAATTGGAAACACTTATCTCCCTCACTAGCTTTAAGCACCAACTGTCAGAGCATCTTACAGATTACTGCACCTGTACATAGCCCACCTATAATTTAGCCCAAACAACTACCTCTTTCCCAACTGTATTTAATTTATTTATTTATTTTGCTCCTTTGCACCCCATTATTTTTATTTCTACTTTGCACATTCTTCCATTGCAAAACTACCATTCCAGTGTTTTACTTGCTATATTGTATTTACTTTGCCACCATGGCCTTTTTTGCCTTTACCTCCCTTCTCACCTAATTTGCTCACATTGTATATAGACTTGTTTTTTTTACTGTATTATTGACTGTATGTTTGTTTTACTCCATGTGTAACTCTGTGTCGTTGTATGTGTCGAACTGCTTTGCTTTATCTTGGCCAGGTCGCAATTGTAAATGAGAACTTGTTCTCAACTTGCCTACCTGGTTAAATAAAGGTGAAATAAAAAAAAAAAAATAGGCCATAGTGGCGAAATTATTCCAGTATGGCAAATTAAACACTGGGGTGATAGATGTGCAGAAGATGAGTGTGCAAGTAGAGATACTGGGGTGCAAAGGAGCAAAATAAATAAATAACAATATGGTGATGAGGTAGTTGGATGGGCTATTTACAGATGGGCTGTGTACAGGTGCAGTGATCTGTGAACTGCTCTAACAGCTGGTGCTTAAAGCTAGTGAGGGAGGTATGAGTCTCCAGCTTCAGTGATTTTTGCAGTTTGTTCCAGTCATTGGCAGCAGAGAACTGGAAGGAAAGGTGGCCGAAGGAGGAATTGGCTTTGGGGATGACCAGTGATATATACCTGCTGGAGTGCATGCTATGGGTGGGTGCTGCTATGGTGACCAGTGAGCTGAGATAAGGTGGGGCTTTACCTTGCAGAGACTTATAGATGATCGGGAGCCAGTGGGTTTGGCGATGAATATGAAGCGAGGGCCAGCCAACGAGAGCATACAGGTTGCAGTGGTGGGTAGTATATGGGGCTTTGGTGACAAAACGGATGGCACTGTGATAGACTGCATCCAATTTGCCGAGTAGAGTGTTGGGGGCTATTTTGTAAATGACATCGCCGAAGTCAAGTATCGGTAGGATGGTCAGTTTTATGAGGGTTTGGCAGCATGAGTGAAGGATGCTTTGTTGCGAAATAGAAAGGCGATTCTAGATTTAATTTTGGATTGGAGATGCTTAATGTGAGTCTGGAAGGAGAGTTTACAGTCTAGCCAGACACCTTAGAATATGTGGACAACTACAAATACCAAGTCAGAACTGTCCAGAGTAGTTTGAAATTGAAAATAAGAATTTGTTCTTAACTGACTTGCCTAGTAAAATAAAGGTAAAATAAATAAAATAGTGATGCTGGATGGGTGGGTAGGTGTGGTCAGCGATCGGTTGAAGAGCATACATTTAGTTTTGCTTTCATTTAAGAGCAGTTGGAGGCCACAGAAGGAGAGTTGTATGTAACTTGTTGTTACAAAGAGGAAGGCTTTGGGTTTGCAAAGTGGAAGGCTGGCCATGCAAATAGGTTTAATAGCATATCTCCATCCCTGATCTTGACAGCCTCTCTCCCCTCTATTTCCACAGGTCCTTCCAACCTGGACTCAGGGATAGACGGAACATAGTAAACGTAAAGCTGTAACAATCAAATGAGTATCATACGTTACGTTTCGTATGGTATGTATTCATTTGTGGATGTCCATTTCAGATGTTACGAATTGCAATTTGTTTTGGCTAACGTTAGCTAAGCTAGGGGATAAGGTTAGGGTAAAGGTTAGGCGTTTGTTAGTGTTGGATTCAGGGTCAATTTGTTTTGGCTAACGTTAGCTAAGCTAGGGGATAAGGTTAGGGTAAAGGTTAGGCGTTTGTTAGTGTTGGATTCAGGGTCAATTTGTTAACACTGAGACGGTGTACCCTTGTAGGAAGATGTAGAGCAGGCCAGAAGGCAAAACTGGGAGAAAAAAAAAGCCTGACCTCCATTAAATAAAATGATGGCGGAGCTGAAACAGTACTTCTGTTCAAGGGTGTTTATTTACATAGCGATTCTGGAAGAAAAACAGTACTGTCACCAAAAGTATACATTATGGGACAGCTTTATATATTCAAATATATATACAATACTCCCCCATCAACAGCTCAATCAAAATGGTGTGTGTGTGTACACCAATCGCTTCTCCATCACACAGAAGACCACTTTGTGCAGCTCACCCTGCACTATCAGTTCCAATGTAAATAACATGAGTAAGTCTACCTCTGATAAGCAACCCAGAGAAGTGCTAAAAATAGCCCATATTTACATATGCAGCCTGAGAAACAAGGCCCATGAAGTCAATAACTTGCTTGTAACAGATGACATTCATACTCTGACTATCTCTGAAACTCACCTAGATAATACCTTTGATGATACAGTGGTAGCAATACATGGTTATAACATCTACTGTAAAATAAAGAAATGTTAACAGGGGTGGTGTTGCGATCTATATCCAGAAACACTTTCCTGTAAAGCTTTAGAGACAATATAATGTTAAATACTGTTGAACCTGTAGCCATATTACTTCATCTGCCTCACCTAAAGCCCATTCTGGTGGGAAGCTGCTGTAGACCATCAAGTGTTAACAGTCAGTATCTGGATAATGTTAAATACTGTTGAAGTAATATGGCTACAGGTTCATCTCTGCCTCCCCTAAAGCCCATTCTGGTGGGAAGCTGCTGTAGACCATCAAGTGTACAGTCAGTATCTGGATAATGTGTGTGAAATGCTTGATAATGTATGCGATATCAACAGAGGTATATTTTATGGGCGATTTTAAATATTGACTGGCTTATCAAGCTGCCCACTCAAGAAAACACTTCAAACTGTAACCAATGCCTGTAACCTGGTTCTGTTAAGGTTTTCTTCCGGTGAAGGAGAGGAGGACCAAAATGCAGCGTGGTTATTTGTATACATCTTTAATAAAGATGAAACCACAAACAGTATACAAAAAACAATAAACCGTGAAACCTAAACAGCCCTATCTGGTGCAAACAAACACAGAGACAAGAACAATCACCCACGAAACACTCAAAGAATATGGCTGCCTAAATATGGTTCCCAATCAGAGACAACGATAAACACCTGCTCTGATTGAGAACCACTCCAGGCAACCATAGACTTTTCTAGACAACCCCACTATACCACAATCACATAACCTACAAAAAACCCAAGACAAAACACACCACATAATAAACCCATGTCACACCCTGGCCTAACCAAAATAATAAAGAAAACACAAAATACTAAGACCAGGGCGTGACAGGTTCAGGTTGTCCATCAATCAACCTACCAGGGTATTTACAAACAGCACAGGAATTAAATCATCTTTACTAATTCTGCAGATATTTTCTTTAAAGCAGTATCTAAATCCATAGGATGTAGTGATCACAAAATAATAAGCCCATATCTAGGAAAACCAACGTTTCAAAGGCTGGGCCTAATATAGTGTATAAGAGGTCATACAATACATTTTGTAGTGATTCACATGTTGATGATGTAAAGAATATGTGCTGGTCTGTGGTGTGTAATGAGGAGCCACCAGACGCTGCTGGTCTGTGATGTGTAGTGAGGAGCCACCAGACGCTGCTGGTCTGTGATGTGTAGTGAGGAGCCACCAGATGCTGCTGGTCTGGTGTGGTGTGTAATGAGGAGCCACCAGACGCTGCTGGTCTGGTGTGTAATGAGGAGCCACCAGATGCTGCTGGTCTGTGATGTGTAGTGAGGAGCCACCAGACGCTGCTGGTCTGTGGTGTGTAATGAGGAGCCACCAGACGCTGCTGGTCTGGTGTGTAATGAGGAGCCACCAGACGCTGCTGGTCTGTGGTGTGTAATGAGGAGCCACCAGACGCTGCTGGTCTGTGGTGTGTAATGAGGAGCCACCAGACGCTCCTGGTCTGGTGTGTAATGGGGAGCCACCAGACGCTGCTGGTCTGGTGTGTAATGAGGAGCAACCAGACGCTGCTGGTCTGGTGTGTAATGAGGAGCAACCAGACGCTGCTGGTCTGGTGTGTAATGAGGAGCAACCAGACGCTGCTGGTCTGTGGTGTGTAATGAGGAGCAACCAGACGCTGCTGGTCTGTGGTGTGTAATGAGGAGCCACCAGACGCTGCTGGTCTGGTGTGTAATGAGGAGCCACCAGACGCTGCTGATCTGGTGTGTAATGAGGAGCAACCAGACGCTGCTGGTCTGTGGTGTGTAATGAGGAGCCACCAGACGCTGCTGGTCTGTGGTGTGTAATGAGGAGCAACCAGACACTGCTGGTCTGGTGTGTAATGAGGAGCCACCAGACGCTGCTGGTATGTGGTGTGTAATGAGGAGCCACCAGACGCTGCTGGTCTGGTGTGTAATGAGGAGCCACCAGACGCTGCTGGTCTGGTGTGTAATGAGGAGCCACCAGACGCTGCTGGTCTGGTGTGTAATGAGGAGCCACCAGACGCTGCTGGTCTGGTGTGTAATGAGGATCAACCAGATGCTGCTGGTCTGGTGTGTAATGAGGAGCCAACAGACGCTGCTGGTCTGTGATGTGTAGTGAGGAGCCACCAGACGCTGCTGGTCTGTGATGTGTAGTGAGGAGCCACCAGATGCTGCTGGTCTGGTGTGGTGTGTAATGAGGAGCCACCAGACGCTGCTGGTCTGTGGTGTGTAATGAGGAGCCACCAGACGCTGCTGGTCTGTGGTGTGTAATGAGGAGCCACCAGACGCTCCTGGTCTGGTGTGTAATGGGGAGCCACCAGACGCTGCTGGTCTGGTGTGTAATGAGGAGCAACCAGACGCTGCTGGTCTGGTGTGTAATGAGGAGCAACCAGACGCTGCTGGTCTGGTGTGTAATGAGGAGCAACCAGACGCTGCTGGTCTGTGGTGTGTAATGAGGAGCCACCAGACGCTGCTGGTCTGTGGTGTGTAATGAGGAGCCACCAGACGCTGCTGGTCTGGTGTGTAATGAGGAGCCACCAGACGCTGCTGGTCTGGTGTGTAATGAGGATCAACCAGATGCTGCTGGTCTGGTGTGTAATGAGGAGCCAACAGACGCTGCTGGTCTGTGATGTGTAGTGAGGAGCCACCAGACGCTGCTGGTCTGTGATGTGTAATGAGGAGCCACCAGACGCTGCTGGTCTGGTGTGTAATGAGGAGCCACCAGACGCTGCTGGTCTGTGGTGTGTAATGAGGAGCCACCAGACGCTGCTGGTCTGTGGTGTGTAATGAGGAGCCACCAGACGCTCCTGGTCTGGTGTGTAATGGGGAGCCACCAGACGCTGCTGGTCTGGTGTGTAATGAGGAGCAACCAGACGCTGCTGGTCTGGTGTGTAATGAGGAGCAACCAGACGCTGCTGGTCTGGTGTGTAATGAGGAGCAACCAGACGCTGCTGGTCTGTGGTGTGTAATGAGGAGCCACCAGACGCTGCTGGTCTGTGGTGTGTAATGAGGAGCCACCAGACGCTGCTGGTCTGGTGTGTAATGAGGAGCCACCAGACGCTGCTGATCTGGTGTGTAATGAGGAGCCACCAGACGCTGCTGGTCTGTGGTGTGTAATGAGGAGCCACCAGACGCTGCTGGTCTGTGGTGTGTAATGAGGAGCCACCAGACGCTCCTGGTCTGGTGTGTAATGGGGAGCCACCAGACGCTGCTGGTCTGGTGTGTAATGAGGAGCAACCAGACGCTGCTGGTCTGGTGTGTAATGAGGAGCAACCAGACGCTGCTGGTCTGGTGTGTAATGAGGAGCAACCAGACGCTGCTGGTCTGTGGTGTGTAATGAGGAGCCACCAGACGCTGCTGGTCTGTGGTGTGTAATGAGGAGCCACCAGACGCTGCTGGTCTGGTGTGTAATGAGGAGCCACCAGACGCTGCTGATCTGGTGTGTAATGAGGAGCCACCAGACGCTGCTGGTCTGTGGTGTGTAATGAGGAGCCACCAGACGCTGCTGGTCTGGTGTGTAATGAGGAGCCACCAGACGCTGCTGGTCTGGTGTGTAATGAGGATCAACCAGATGCTGCTGGTCTGGTGTGTAATGAGGAGCAACCAGATGCTGCTGGTCTGTGGTGTGTAATGAGGAGCAACCAGACGCTGCTGGTCTGTGGTGTGTAATGAGGAGCAACCAGACGCTGCTGGTCTGGTGTGTAATGAGGAGCCACCAGACGCTGCTGGTCTGTGGTGTGTAATGAGGATCAACCAGACGCTGCTGGTCTGTGGTGTGTAATGAGGAGCAACCAGACGCTGCTGGTCTGTGGTGTGTAATGAGGAGCAACCAGACGCTGCCGGTCTGTGGTGTGTAATGAGGAGCAACCAGACGCTGCTGGTCTGTGGTGTGTAATGAGGAGCAACCAGACGCTGCTGGTCTGTGGTGTGTAATGAGGAGCAACCAGACGCTGATGGTCTGGTGTGTAATGAGGAGCAACTAGATGCTGCTGGTCTGGTGTGTAATGAGGAGCAACCAGATGCTGCTGGTCTGTAGTGTGTAATGAGGAGCAACCAGACGCTGCTGGTCTCTGGTGTGTAATGAGGAGCCACCAGACGCTGCTGGTCTGTAGTGTGTAATGAGGAGCAACCAGACGCTGCTGGTCTGTGGTGTGTAATGAGGAGCAACCAGACGCTGCTGGTCTGTGGTGTGTAATGAGGAGCAACCAGACGCTGCTGGTCTGTGGTGTGTAATGAGGAGCAACCAGACGCTGCTGGTCTGTGGTGTGTAATGAGGAGCAACCAGACGCTGCTGGTCTGTGGTGTGTAATGAGGAGCAACCAGACGCTGATGGTCTGGTGTGTAATGAGGAGCAACTAGATGCTGCTGGTCTGGTGTGTAATGAGGAGCAACCAGATGCTGCTGGTCTGTAGTGTGTAATGAGGAGCAACCAGATGCTGCACTTGACACATTTATGAAACTACTTATTCCAGTTACTAATAAGCACCAGTTAAGAAAATGACTAAAAACTGTTCAATCTCCTTGGATTGATGAGGAATTTGAAAATGGTATGGTTGAGAGGGATGAGGCAAAAGGGATGGCAAATAAGTCTGGCTGCACAGCTGATTGGCAAACATACTGCAAATTAAGAAATGTGACTAAACTAAATAAAAAGAATGACAAGCCACCGGGGTCTGACAATCTGGATGAAAAATTACTGAGGATAATAGCGAACGATATTGCCACATCTTCAATTTAAGCCTACTAGAGAGCATGTGCCCTCAGGCCTGGAGGGAAGCTAAAGTCATTCCGCTGCCCAAGAATAGTAAATCCTCCTTTACTGGCTCAAATAGCCAACCACTCAGCCTGTTACCAATCCTTACTTCTGAAAAAAATTGTGTTTTACCAGATACAATGTTATTTCACAGTAAACAAATTGACAACAGACTTTCAACACGCTTATAGGGAAGGACACTCAACAAGCACGGCACTTAAATGACTGATGATAAACTGATTGTGGGGGCTGTCTTGTTAGACTTCAGTGCAGCTTTTGACATTATCGATCATAGTCTGCTGCTGGAAAAACTTGTGTTATGGCTTTACACCCCCTGCTCTAATGTGGATAAAGAGTTACCTGTCTAAAAGAATACAGAGGGTGTTCTTTAATGGAATGCTCTCCAACATAATCTAGGTAGAATCAGGAATTCCCCAGGGTAGCTGTTTAGGCCCCTTACTTTTTCAATCTTTACTAACGACATGCCACTGACTTTGAGTAAAGCCAGTGTGTCTATGTATGCGGATGACTAAACACTATACATGTCAGCTACTACAGTGACTGAAATGACTGCAACACTTAACAAAGTGCTGCAGTTAGTTTCGGAATGGGTAGCAAGGAATAAATTAGTCCTACATATTTCCAAAACTAAAAGAGTTGTATTTGGGACAAACCATTCACTAAACTACGTCTCGTAATGAATAATGTGAAAATTGAGCAAGTTGAGGTGACTAAATTGCTTGGAGTAACTCTGGATTGTAAACTGTCATGGTCAAAACATATTGATACAACAGTAACTAAGATGGGGATAAGTCTGTCCATAATAAAGCTCTGCTCTGCCTTCTTAACAGCACTATCAACAAGGCAGGTCCTACAGGCCCTAGTTTTGTAGCACCTAGGCAACTGTGCAGTAGTGTGGTCAGGTGCCAGAAAGAGGGACTTAGGAAAATTGCAGTTGGCTCAGAACAGAGCAGCACGGCTGGCACATAAATGTACAGAGAGAGCTAATATTAATAATACGCAGGTCAATCTCTCTTGGCTGAAAGTGGAAGACAGATGGACTTCATCATTACTTGTTTTTGTAAGAGGTGTTGACAAGCTGAATGTACCGAGCTGTCTAAAATACTAGCACACAGCTCGGACACCCATGCATACCGCACAAGACATGCCACCAGAGGTGTCTTCACAGTCCCCAAGTCCAGAACAGACTATGGGAGGCACACAGTACTACTTAGAGCCATGACTACATGGAACTCTATTCCACAGTACTACATAGAGCCATGACTACATGGAACTCTATTCCACAGTACTACATAGAGCCATGACTACATGGAACTCTATTCCACAGTACTACATAGAGCCACGACTACATGGAACTCTATTCCACAGTACTACATAGAGCCACGACTACATGGAACTCTATTCCACAGTACTACATAGAGCCACGACTACATGGAACTCTATTCCACAGTACTACATAGAGCCATGACTACATGGAACTCTATTCCACAGTGCTACATAGAGCCACGACTACATGGAACTCTATTCCACAGTACTACATAGAGCCATGACTACATGGAACTCTATTCCACAGTACTACATAGAGCCATGACTACATGGAACTCTATTCCACAGTACTACATAGAGCCATGACTACATGGAACTCTATTCCACAGTACTACATAGAGCCATGACTACATGGAACTCTATTCCACATCTGATGACTGATGCAAACAGTAGAATCAGATTTAAAAAGCAGGTAAAAATACACCTCACGGAACAACAGGGACTGTGAAGAGACACAAAAGGTACAGACACATGTAAACAGTACGCACACATTGTTGTATGGTGGTATTGAACATGTTGTGGACATGTGGTGGTGTAGGGATGTTGTATGGTGGTATTGAACATGTTGTGGACATGTGGTGGTGTAGGGATGTTGTATGGTGGTATTGAACATGTTGTGGACATGTGGTGGTGTAGGGATGTTGTATGGTGGTATTGAACATGTTGTGGACATGTGGTGTTGTAGGGATGTTGTATGGTGGTATTGAACATGTTGTGGACATGTGGTGGTGTAGGGATGTTGTATGGTGGTATTGAACATGTTGTGGACATGTGGTGGTGTAGGGATGTTGTATGGTGGTATTGAACATGTTGTGGACATGTGGTGGTGTAGGGATGGTGGTATTGAACATGTTGTGGACATGTGGTGGTGTAGGGATGGTGGTATTGAACATGTTGTGGACATGTGGTGGTGTAGGGATGTTGTATGGTGGTATTGAACATGTTGTGGACATGTGGTGGTGTAGGGATGGTGGTATTGAACATGTTGTGGACATGTGGTGGTGTAGGGATGTTGTATGGTGGTATTGAACATGTTGTGGACATGTGGTGTAGGGATGGTGGTATTGAACATGTTGTGGACATGTGGTGGTGTAGGGATGTTGTATGGTGGTATTGAACATGTTGTGGACATGTGGTGTTGTAGGGATGTTGTATGGTGGTATTGAACATGTTGTGGACATGTGGTGGTGTAGGGATGTTGTATGGTGGTATTGAACATGTTGTGGACATGTGGTGTTGTAGGGATGTTGTATGGTGGTATTGAACATGTTGTGGACATGTGGTGGTGTAGGGATGTTGTATGGTGGTATTGAACATGTTGTGGACATGTGGTGGTGTAGGGATGTTGTATGGTGGTATTGAACATGTTGTGGACATGTGGTGGTGTAGGGATGGTGGTATTGAACATGTTGTGGACATGTGGTGGTGTAGGGATGTTGTATGGTGGTATTGAACATGTTGTGGACATGTGGTGGTGTAGGGATGGTGGTATTGAACATGTTGTGGACATGTGGTGGTGTAGGGATGTTGTATGGTGGTATTGAACATGTTGTGGACATGTGGTGTAGGGATGTTATATGATGTCCTGTTTTATCTTTAGTTCATTCAGTACAAACGTAGTTCACTGTTTTATCTGTTATTTTATATGTAATGTGGGTGTTTTGGACCCCAGGAAGAGTAGCTGCTGCCTTGACAGGAACTAATGGAGATCCATAATAAACCCCAGGAAGAGTAGCTGCTGCCTTGACAGGAACTAATGGAGATCCATAATAAACCCCAGGAAGAGTAGCTGCTGCCTTGACAGGAACTAATGGAGATCCATAATAAACCCCAGGAAGAGTAGCTGCTGCCTTGACAGGAACTAATGGAGATCCATAATAAACCCCAGGAAGAGTAGCTGCTGCCTTGACAGGAACTAATGGAGATCCATAATAAACCCCAGGAAGAGTAGCTGCTGCCTTGACAGGAACTAGTGGAGATCCATAATAAACCCCAGGAAGAGTAGCTGCTGCCTTGACAGGAACTAATGGAGATCCATAATAAACCCCAGGAAGAGTAGCTGCTGCCTTGGCAGGAACTAATGGGGATCCATAATAAACCCCAGGAAGAGTAGCTGCTGTCTTGGCAGGAACTAATGGGGATCCATAATAAACCCCAGGAAGAGTAGCTTCTGTCTTGGCAGGAACTAATGGGGATCCATAATAAACCCCAGGAAGAGTAGCTGCTGTATTGGTAGGAACTAATGGGGATCCATTATAAACCCCAGGAAGAGTAGCTGCTGTCTTGGCAGGAACTAATGGGGATCCATAATAAACCCCAGGAAGAGTAGCTGCTGCCTTGACAGGAACTAATGGAGATCCATAATAAACCCCAGGAAGAGTAGCTGCTGTATTGGTAGGAACTAATGGGGATCCATTATAAACCCCAGGAAGAGTCTTGGCAGCAGCTAATGGGGATCCATAATAAACCCCAGTAAGAGTAGTTGCTGTCTTGGCAGGAACTAATGGGGATCCATTATAAACCCCAGGAAGAGTAGCTGCTGTCTTGGCAGGAACTAATGGGGATCCATTATAAACCCCAGGAAGAGTAGCTGCTGTCTTGGCAGGAATTAATGGGGATCCATTATAAACCCCAGGAAGAGTCTTGGCAGCAGCTAATGGGGATCCATTATAAACCCCAGGAAGAGTCTTGGCAGGAACTAATGGGGATCCATTATAAACCCCAGGAAGAGTCTTGGCAGGAACTAATGGGGATCCATTATAAACCCCAGGAAGAGTCTTGGCAGGAACTAATGGGGGATCCATTATAAACCCCAGGAAGAGTCTTGGCAGGAACTAATGGGGGATCCATTATAAACCCCAGGAAGAGTCTTGGCAGGAACTAATGGGGATCCCTAGTAAATACAAATACAAAATGTGTAGATTGATGAGGATTTTTTAAATATATATTTTTAATACATTTTAGAATAAGGCTGTAATGCAACAAAATGAGGAAAAAGTGAAGGGGGCTGAATACTTTCAGAATCCATTGTAGACCCATTGCTGATGATGTCATGATGTCTTGATTTTCCATAAAATTATTTGGAGTGTGTCGTATCAGTCAGCTCATAATGAGAACTCTCTCTGGTGGAATAGTGGGTCACCATTCCATTGCCCTATACTCACGATATCACAAGTTCTCAGTCAAATGTTTTATTTTATTTTTAACAGCAGGAAATCAGCTCGTAGTGATTTTAGGCATCATAGAGAGGAACATGTGATTGTATACAAATGGAAACAAGGTCTGAAATGATTGTTTCAGTCAAATATATTTGTTTGGGTTCTTGCGGCTAATTTGCATACGATCACAAATGATTTGTAATTCTTTTTTCCAAACCCCCAAGAGATAAAAATCGGGCCTGCAGCTGAATCTAGTAGATGACACCTGCATTACACTAAATTATCTCTCTTAGAATTTCATCACAGGGATAAATAAATAACTAAATCCCTGATGGCAGTTAGACTATTATTTCTCACTAAGAGATACGTCCTCTTCTCTGCCATCCATTGATGTCTTCGTTTCTTCCTCACATCAGTCTTTCACCCATATCTTCCCCATCCACTTCAAGATCTTTGTGATTGGGTGCAGCCGACATTAAAGGCGAGTCAAGACTGACTGATCAACCAATCACCTTGCATCATAAACAACAACTTAATATTATTTATAGATCGGCCTGTCAGTCGCGGTGTTGATGCTCTCGAACACTGCCTTTCTTTTGTATTGTCAGTCAGTCTGGTTATGTGCTTTATGTTCTGTCCACCAGAGGGCGCTCTCTCTCTGTCTCTGTCCCCGCAGGCATGATGCTGACCTCATGGTACACCTCATCAGGCTGGGGGCTGCTCTGCAAGGCCAGGATGGAGGAGCACTGAGGATCCAACAAGTACTGCATGGGGTGGGGAGGGGAGGGGAGAGGAGACAGTGGTCACACTAAAGGCGTCAGCTTGAAAACCGAATTAGTGTGCTCGCATACTCCCTTAATTAAAAGATATTCACTTAAAAAATTGGAACAAAAACACCAATAGTTCTGTTTGTCTATCTAAATAGAATTCTAGAATTAATAGACAGAATGAATCTAATATAACTCAAGAGATATAACATTCATTTTGACATTATTTTGCAGAAGAGATCTTAGTCACGCAATTTTACATCTAAGATCTTTGGTGCAGAATTTCTCAAGTGAAAAAAATGTGCATGCTTTGTCTCTTGTTGAAAGACAATAAACACTTAATTTAAGAATCCCTACTGTTGATCAATCACAGACAAGGTGTGTAGGCTACCAACTTCGGCTTGCCTTGAGAAAAAATCCTGTGCGCACAAAGAGCCAAAAAAACAACAACTCTTGACGGAGACTAAACCGAACGAAAAAGTCACAAAATGTTGTAATATATGCACGAACTATTCTGAACTGTTTCGGGTTGGGAAGCATGAGGACGCCTTAAAGGCCTTTCAGACTAATCTCAATTAACCAAAAACCTTGTGAAATTTGGTCATATTTTATTTATTTAACTAGGCAAGTCAAATAAGAACAATTCTTATTTACAATGACGGCCTACCATAAGGCAAAAGGCCTCCTGCGGGGACGGGGGCTGGGATTAAATATAGGACAAAACACACATCACGACAACAGAGCTACACTACATAAAGAGAGACCTAAAGACAATAACATGGCATGGCAGCAACAACACAGTAGCAGCACAAAACAGGGTACAAACATTGTTGGGCACAGACAACAGCGCAAATGGCAAGAAGGTAGAGACAACAATACATCACCCAAAGCAGTCACAACTGTCAGTAAGAGCGTCCATGATTAAGTCTTTGAATGAGGAGATTGAGATAAAATTGTCCAGTTTGAGTGTTTGTTGCAGCTCGTTCCAGTCGCTAGCTGCAGCGATCTGAAAAGACGAGCGGCCCAGGTTCGTGTGTAACAGTTTAACTTTCATCCGTCCCCTCGCCCCAACCCGCGCTCGCACCCTCTGCACACGGGGCGGCAGGGTAGCCTAGTGGTTAGGGCGTTGGACTAGTATACGGAAGGTTGCAAGTTCAAATCCCCGAGCTGACAAGGTCGCTAGCTGCAGCGATCTGAAAAGACGAGCGGCCCAGGTTCGTGTGTAACAGTTTAACTTTCATCCGTCCCCTCGCCCCAACCCGCGCTCGCACCCTCTGCACACGGGGCGGCAGGGTAGCCTAGTGGTTAGGGCGTTGGACTAGTATACGGAAGGTTGCAAGTTCAAATCCCCGAGCTGAACAGGCAGTTCCTGGGCCGTCATTGAAAATAAGAATTTGTTCTTAACTGACTTGCCTAGTAAAATAAAAACATAGACAACTGACACCCACGAAGCATCGCACAAACGCCGCGACAGCACTTGCAGAGCAAGGGGAACACCTACTTTAAGGTCTCAGAGCGAGTGACGTCACCGGTTGAAACGCTATTAGCGCGCACCACCGCTAACTAGCTAGCCATTTCACATCGATTACACTGGCAGAACAGATGCACATTTATGTTTAAGCAGTCTGTCCACAAGAGATTAGACTAAAACCATTCATTATTATGTCAAGATATAACAGGACACACTGATTACATGGAACTCAGCCAAAGACAGAGCCTCATTGACAGTCCTTTTTTACATTTTCTTCCCCTAAACAGCAGCATGAACATGTAATTTACGGGTTTGCAAAAGAACAAATGATACAGTTACTACACACAAAGAAACACACAGTGTATTAGTCATTAAAACACACTGATCATGCGCCATACTGACCACTGTGAAATGTCCAGGCAGCTTGACCTTGGGTCTGAGGAAGCTGACCACCCTGTAGCAGTGCCAGAATGCTAGAACCACCAGGGGCACAGACACAGCCATCACCACAAACATCCCCAGGGCCATCACCCAGGGCCTGTCCTTGCCTGCAGACGGTTTGGGGTTGGGGAAAGTGGACACCGGGGACGAAGAATTGAGTTGAGCAAAGAGTAGACTTGTACTCGGAGAATCATTGAAGGCAACAATCTAATAGTCATAATTTGTGTTTTTTAACAGATGTAGAAAAAGGGAGGACAAGAAAGAGAGAGAGATGGCGCTCACCCTTAGCGGTGCTCTCACACGTAACGTTGCTGGGCTGGCTTTGTTTGAAGAACCTTTCGGTTACCACCCAGACCTGAAAACAGTACCTGGTCCATTGCTCCAGCTCCAACACCACTTCATGCAGTTGGATGCCATTCATCCGTTTGACCTGCAGGGGGTGATAGAGGAGAATTAAGGAAGCAGTGAGCACCACGCAATGAGTATGTTTTACACACATTGTAATTCTTTCATATTAAACTGATTGGCAGCTGGCACATTATGCAATAGTCATGTAAACACCTTACTCTGATTATCTTAAAAATTGGCGTACGGTCAAAATTAAAGTAAGCATACGCCGATTTAAATATCTGTTTTTTTTCTGAGCCATCTTTTAAATGATTAGGACATGTAAATCGGCGATCCAGCAGTGTAATTGATCTGCGCGTGGGCTAGCACCATCCGAGCCGTCCTCCCTCAGCGCGATTTAAGTGAGTTCGGGAACAACTGAATGTATGTGTCTCAGAAGTAGCTTTCACATACAGTAGTACAAACTTCGGTAACACTTCCTTTTAAAGGGATCTTTACTACACCGCAATCAACCGTGCATTTACACTGTAACAACTATTAGAGTTAACAGTAACAACTCCTAGTAGTAGTTGCAGTATGTAATTACAGAGGTGTAACAATGAATGGTTGTTACCATGCTTGTTTCAAATGGGCAGGTTTCCCACTAAATTCACCAACTTTGTGTGTTTTCACTTCTTCTCAGATGCATACAGTTATAACTGTCACAAAAGTTGTGACCCCCTCGTCGTTGTGCCACCACATTCACCAACGCAGTGTCGTGTTTCTTCTCAGATGCATACAGTTATAACTGTTTGTAAGTTGTGACCCCCTCGTCGGTGTGCCACCACATTCACCAACGCAGTGTCCTGTTTCTTCTCAGATGCATACAGTTATAACTGTCACAAAGGTTGTGACCCCCTCGTCGGTGTGCTGGATGCCTGAGAAACTACAGTAAAAGTGCAATAACTGCAGTCGACTGTGGTATTTTGGACACATTAATTGCAGAACAACTGCAGTTACACTGCAAAAGTACTGCAGTAAAAAAAGTTATTTATTTATTTTGGAGCGTACTGCACTATAACTGCCTTTATACTGCAGTGTACTGCGGTCATACTGCATTATAACTGCCTTTATACTGCAGTGTACTGCGGTCATACTGCACTATAACTGCCTTTATACTGCAGTGTACTGCGGTGATACTGCACTATAACTGCCTTTATACTGCAGTGTACTGCGGTCATACTGCACTATAACTGCCTTTATACTGCAGTGTACTGCGGTCATACTGCACTATAACTGCCTTTATACTGCAGTGTACTGCGGTGATACTGCACTATAACTGCCTTTATACTGCAGTGTACTGCGGTGATACTGCATTATAACTGCCTTTATACTGCAGTGTACTGCGGTCATACTGCACTATAACTGCCTTTATACTGCAGTGTACTGCGGTCATACTGCACTATAACTGCCTTTATACTGCAGTGTACTGCGGTGATACTGCACTATAACTGCCTTTATACTGCAGTGTACTGCGGTGATACTGCATTATAACTGCCTTTATACTGCAGTGTACTGCGGTGATACTGCACTATAACTGCCTTTATACTGCAGTGTACTGCGGTGATACTGCATTATAACTGCCTTTATACTGCAGTGTACTGCGGTCATACTGCACTATAACTGCCTTTATACTGCAGTGTACTGCGGTGATACTGCACTGTGAGGGAGCCTATGCTCAATAGGCTCTAATTACTTACCCTTGAATGTGCACTGTTCATCCTATACTGTGTCTTCACTCAGTGTTGTTGCTAGCACTTGACTCCAAAATAAAGTTAACTTGGTTGAGCTGGCAAAAACAGATCAGTAAGGCAATCTCACTGACTGGGATCTAATAATGGGTGCCATCCCAGCTGTGAAAAAACCCCCCACATTGTTTCAAAGCATAGTACATTTAATGTTTTGCCCAAGTACAATGTAATTACTAAGGTTTTACACAGGCTGTAGCTAGATAAAATTAAGTTCATCTTGAGCGGCCCTCATTTTAAAGCTTCCGGAAGTTTCCCTTCACAACAAGGTACAGAAATGAAGTGAATTCTGGAATTAAACTTCCGGAAGCTTTAAAATGGAGGGCCAGATTGTCCGTATGGATCATGTACTGTAGTTAGTTACATTACATTAGTTACAAGTAAGTACACCTCTAGACAGGATGTAGATAGTTCAAATGAAGTGTATCTACATCCTGTGTAACTCCTAGTAATTACATTGTACTTAGGCAGACATTTAAATGTTATATGTTATGAAACAGGGTATTTATTCCTCATCTGGGATGACCAAGTTAACCCAGATTGGTACACTTTATTTTGGTGGCAACCGCTAGCAATAACATTGAGTGGAGATATATTTACAACAGTGCATTTTCATGGCTAAGTAATCAGAGCCTATTGAATAAAAAAAAATCTATTGAGACACCCAGCGCACCGACGAGGGGTCACAACCTTTGTGACAGTTGTAACTGTACGCAGCTGTTAAGAAACTAAACACTAAGTTGGTGAATGTATTGGGCAACCTGACCTTTTATCACAAGCATGGAAAACAAACATTCATTGTTACACCTCTAATAAGGAACACTAATAAGGACCACTGTAATAAGGACCACTAATAAGGACCACTAATAAGGACCACTGTAATAAGGACCACTAATAAGGACCACTGTAATAAGGACCACTGTAATAAGGACCACTAATAAGGACCACTAATAAGAACCACTAATAAGGACCACTAATAAGGACCACTGTAATAAGGACTACTAATAAGGACCACTAATAAGGACTACTAATAAGGACCACTAATAAGGACTACTAATAAGGACCACTAATAAGAACCACTAATAAGGACCACTAATAAGGACCACTAATAAGGACCACTAATAAGGACCACTAATAAGAACCACTAATAAGAACCACTAATAAGGACCACTAATAAGGACCACTAATAAGGACCACTGTAATAAGGACCACTAATAAGAACCACTAATAAGGACCACTGTAATAAGGACCACTAATAAGGACCACTAATAAGAACCACTAATAAGGACCACTGTAATAAGGACCACTAATAAGGACCACTAATAAGGACCACTGTAATAAGGACCACTAATAAGAACCACTAATAAGGACCACTAATAAGGACCACTAATAAGGACCACTGTAATAAGGACCACTAATAAGGACCACTGTAATAAGGACCACTAATAAGGACCACTAATAAGGACCACTAATAAGAACCACCAATAAGGACCACTAATAAGGACCACTGTTATAAGGACCACTAATAAGGACCACTGTAATAAGGACCACTAATAAGGACCACTAATAAGGACCACTGTAATAAGGACCCCCTTAAAATAAAAAAGCGTTAGCCAAACTTTATACGTCCAAACTCAAATATACTTCCCAAAAATAAACATGATTGCTGTGGTATAATATTATTTTTGATTGACGATTTTCTGCATTTATCAGAGCGCCATCCGGTAGTCTGATTTCAGATGTATCTAAGTTAAAAGAGGATTATTAGGGAAATCGTTCCTTCTTGCAAAGCATGTAAACGTTCTATATCAAACTATTATATTAATCTACAATAATCCCATTATATATTAATCTATCTACAATAATCCCATTATATATTAATCTATCTACAATAATCCCATTATATATTAATCTATCTACAATAATCCCATTATATATTAATCTATCTACAATAATCCCATTATATATTAATCTATCTACAATAATCCCATATATATATTAATCCATTATATATTAATCTATAATCCCATTATATATTAATCTATCTACAATAATCCCATTATATATTAATCTATCTACAATAATCCCATTATATATTAATCTATCTACAATAATCCCATTATATATTAATCTATCTACAATAATCCCATTATATATTAATCTATCTACAATAATCCCATTATATATTAATCTATCTACAATAATCCCATTATTGTGTGCATGTAACCGTACTCAATGTGTCACCAGATGATCACCCCTACGGTTATCAAGTTCACCATTGGCAGATGGAAAGTAGTTTATGTGCTCAGACCCTAAACCTGCATCTCATACTCCTTATTGGCTACTGTCACTATGACATCAGATGTGAAAGGTCAGGCAAACTGCTTTACTTTGTTTCGCCATTCCTCAGATCCCCTGGTTGTAGGCAGTGGACATTACACTTCAAATGTATAATCCCAGATGGAAAGTAAAATGGCCACCATACCTTCTTCTCCTGGCCCTCCTTCCAGTAGGTGATGTTAAAGGTTGCATGATTGTAGATCTCTTTAAACTCAGAGATCCTGAGCACTGGGTCTTCGATGCTCACTTCAATGTTCGCACCACTGGAGACTAGAGTCACACTGGGAGGGCCTAAAGTGGCTGTGGAGAGAGACAGAGAGACATGGGAAAGAAAGTGACCGAAAGGAAGTGGCGACCTCTCAGGGGTAAAGAAATGACATGGCATCTGCTAGCGGATCACCATAGTCCATTAAAGAGCAAAAGCTGTCAGGCCCCAGTCTGTAATGATACACTCTGCTTTGCCCTGACCTCTAGTTTAACAGTACCTGTTATTACATTGTCATACCCATCTCTAGTGCACTGCAAAAAAAAAAAATACTATGAAATGCCCATGTATGTATTAGGTAGGTTATGAATGTGTTATGAAATCCTTATGTAGATTGAAGTTACAGATGGGTAACTATGAACTCACTGTGTTCATCCATGACAAACTCCTTAGTCTCCACCCAGTGAGATGTCTCTCCCTCTCGTTCTGCCCTCACTTGCAAAGTGTACACTCCAAATTTGTTTAGATGTCTGGTGAAGTCACAGCATAGGGCAGTTGTGTCCAAACATACGACCCGGTAGCTGTTCCTGATGCTCTTCCTGTGTTCAAAACAAGACACCACTGTGTTATTATTGGGGTAGACGGCAGGGTAGCCTAGTGGTTAGAGTGGAGGGGCGACAGGTAGCCTAGTCGTTAGAGTGGAGGGGTGGCAGGTAGCCTAGTGGTTAGAGTGGAGAGGTGACAGGTAGCCTAGTGGTTAGAGTGGAGGGGTGGCAGGTAGCCTAGTGGTTAGAGTGTTGGACTAGTGGACTAGTAACCAGCGTGTTGGACTAGTGGACTAGTAACCAGCAGGTAGCCTAGTGGTTAGAGCGTTGGACTAGTGACCAGCAGGTAGCCTAGTGGTTAGAGCGTTGGACTAGTGACCAGCAGGTAGCCTAGTGGTTAGAGCGTTGGACTAGTGACCAGCAGGTAGCCTAGTGGTTAGAGCGTTGGACTAGTGACCAGCAGGTAGCCTAGTGGTTAGAGCGTTGGACTAGTGACCAGCAGGTAGCCTAGTGGTTAGAGCGTTGGACTAGTGACCAGCAGGTAGCCTAGTGGTTAGAGCGTTGGACTAGTGACCAGCAGGTAGCCTAGTGGTTAGAGCGTTGGACTAGTGACCAGCAGGTAGCCTAGTGGTTAGAGTGTTGGACTAGTGACCAGCAGGTAGCCTAGTGGTTAGAGTGTTGGACTAGTGACCAGCAGGTAGCCTAGTGGTTAGAGCGTTGGACTGGTGACCAGCAGGTAGCCTAGTGTTTTTTATTTTTTATTTTTTAAACCTTTATTTAAATTCTTATTTTCAATGACGGCCTAGGAACAGTGGGTTAACTGCCTGTTCAGGGGCAGAACGACAGATTTGTACCTTGTCAGCTCGGGGGTTTGAACTTGCAACCTTCTGGTTACTAGTCCAACGCTCTAACCACTAGGCTACCCTGCCGGATAGAGCGTTGGACTAGTAACCAGCAGGTAGCCTAGTTAGAGTGTTGGACTAGTAACCAGCAGGTAGCCTAGTTAGAGCGTTGGACTAGTAACCAGCAGGTAGCCTAGTGGTTAGAGCGTTGAACTAGTAACCAGCAGGTAGCCTAGTGGTTAGAGCGTTGGACTAGTAACCAGCAGGTAGCCTAGTTAGAGCGTTGGACTAGTAACCAGCAGGTAGCCTAGTGGTTAGAGCGTTGGACTAGTAACCAGCAGGTAGCCTAGTGGTTAGAGCGTTGGACTAGTGACCAGCAGGTAGCCTAGTGGTTAGAGCGTTGGACTAGTAACCAGCAGGTAGCCTAGTGGTTAGAGCGTTGGACTAGTAACCAGCAGTTAGCCTAGTTGTTAGAGCCAACACTAGTAACCAGCAGGTAGCCTAGTGGTTAGAGCGTTGGACTAGTAACCAGCAGGTAGCCTAGTGGTTAGAGCGTTGGACTAGTGACCAGCAGGTCGCCTAGTGGTTAGAGCGTTGGACTAGTGACCAGCAGGTAGCCTAGTGGTTAGAGCGTTGGACTAGTAACCAGCAGGTAGCCTAGTGGTTAGAGTGTTGGACTAGTGACCAGCAGGTAGCCTAGTGGTTAGAGCGTTGGACTAGTAACCAGCAGGTAGCCTAGTTAGAGCGTTGGACTAGTAACCAGCAGGTAGCCTAGTGGTTAGAGCGTTGGACTAGTAACCAGCAGGTAGCCTATTGGTTAGAGCGTTGGACTAGTAACCAGCAGGTAGCCTATTGGTTAGAGCGTTGGACTAGTAACCAGCAGGTAGCCTATTGGTTAGAGCGTACTAGCCAGCAGGTAGCCTAGTGGTTAGAGCGTTGGACTAGTAACCAGCAGGTAGCCTAGTGGTTAGAGCGTTGGACTAGTAACCAGCAGGTAGCCTAGTGGTTAGAGCGTTGGACTAGTAACCAGCAGGTAGCCTAGTGGTTAGAGCGTTGGACTAGTAACCAGCAGGTAGCCTAGTGGTTAGAGCGTTGGACTAGTAACCAGCAGGTAGCCTAGTGGTTAGAGCGTTGGACTAGTAACCAGCAGGTAGCCTAGTGGTTAGAGCATTGGACTAGTAACCAGCAGGTAGCCTAGTGGTTAGAGCGTTGGACTAGTAACCAGCAGGTAGCCTATTGGTTAGAGCGTTGGACTAGTAACCAGCAGGTAGCCTAGTGGTTAGAGCGTTGGACTAGTGACCAGCAGGTAGCCTAGTGGTTAGAGCATTGGACTAGTAACCAGCAGGTAGCCTAGTTAGAGCGTTGGACTAGTAACCAGCAGGTAGCCTAGTGGTTAGAGCGTTGGACTAGTGACCAGCAGGTAGCCTATTGGTTAGAGCATTGGACTAGTAACCAGCAGGTAGCCTAGTGGTTAGAGCATTGGACTAGTAACCAGCAGGTAGCCTAGTGGTTTGAGCGTTGGACTAGTGACCAGCAGGTAGCCTAGTGGTTAGAGCGTTGGACTAGTAACCAGCAGGTAGCCTATTGGTTAGAGCGTTGGACTAGTAACCAGCAGGTAGCCTAGTGGTTAGAGCGTTGGACTAGTGACCAGCAGGTAGCCTAGTGGTTAGAGCATTGGACTAGTAACCAGCAGGTAGCCTAGTTAGAGCGTTGGACTAGTAACCAGCAGGTAGCCTAGTGGTTAGAGCGTTGGACTAGTGACCAGCAGGTAGCCTAGTGGTTAGAGCATTGGACTAGTAACCAGCAGGTAGCCTAGTTAGAGCGTTGGACTAGTAACCAGCAGGTAGCCTAGTGGTTAGAGCGTTGGACTAGTGACCAGCAGGTAGCCTATTGGTAAGAGTGTTGGACTAGTAACCAGCAGGTAGCCTAGTGGTTAGAGCATTGGACTAGTAACCAGCAGGTAGCCTAGTGGTTAGAGCGTTGGACTAGTGACCAGCAGGTAGCCTAGTGGTTAGAGTGTTGGACTAGTGACCAGCAGGTAGCCTAGTGGTTAGAGCGTTGGACTAGTAACCAGCAGGTAGCCTAGTGGTTAGAGCGTTGGACTAGTAACCAGCAGGTAGCCTATTGGTAAGAGTGTTGGACTAGTAACTGAAAGGTTGCAAGTTCGAATCCCCGAGCTGACAAGGTACAAATCTGTCGTTCTGCCCCTGAACAGGCAGTTAACCCACTGTTCCTAGGCCGTCATTGAAAATAAGAATTTGTTCTTAACTGACTTGCCTAGTAAAATAAAGGTAACATTTTTAAAAAAAAATACTATTGTTACCAGTGTTTGTAAGTGGTTTGTTTGTTCAGTGTATGTACGCTGTTTGTATGCCTGAAACCCGTTCTGACAAGTATTGTGTAAAAAAAATAAAAAAAAAAAGTGAAATAGTTGCACCTATTCCTTATAGATATAGTGAGTGTATGTTGATGTGTATGTTGATGTGTGTGTGTGTGTGTGTGTGTGCGTGTGTGTGTGTGAGGGTGTATGACACAGATTCTTCTGGGGACGACAACTTGTGGGTGTGTCATTTCTCCTCTTTCCCAGCAGGAAGTGTGCCATATTTAAATGTTCACCCTCACTTGGTTGTGTTGTTTGGTTGTGTTCATATTACCACTTGTATTCTGATCTGTAGGTGAGGTTTCCCGTGTGGTTCTGAGGGGGATCCCACTCCAACACTAGTCCCATGTTGATGGAGGTAATTCTGATGTTACTGGGACTTGGAAGTTCAGCTAACACTGCTGTAAAAGCACAGTTATACACAGTTGAACATATTGACAAATACACATCATTCAGGGGGATTACAGGCTTTAGATACACAAGGGTATTGAGTCTGATGAGGAAAATTGTATTTTATATGTATTGGCCGATTTTAAGAGTTTTTTTTTTTTTAGAGAGAAATAAATTAAGCCCATTGCACTTCCTCGAGATGAACACTCTTGACCACATATAGTATATGAAACCTTAAGCCTATGTCTATGTGTATATTTAGCCTACATCATCAGTATGTCAATCTAACAGAGACCAACATGCGACGTGTTTCCATTGGTCCCCACTAGTGACAGTAAAAGTAGATTATGGAATGTGTTAAATAAATGTAGCCTATAAAAGACTGTGAAATTATCACGAAATATCAACAACAACAAGTTCGTAAACCAGTCGTGATATTGAATGGTTTCAAACATTCATCTACAATCAAAGCCAATCGATTGACAGCACGTTGGTAGACTATGCTGTGGTAAAGTCGAAAGAGAAATACTGACCTGTCATTCCATGTAAAGTTAAGCAGAATAGTTTGACAAACGAGATAGTAAACACCGTAGATTGCATGTTGCCCAATAGATGTTCTGTGCTGTCCAGCGACACTGAAATGTTCCGCTATATTTGCTTCAGGCCGCTCTTGAGAGTTTATTGTGTACTTTCTGAAAGGGCGGAGAATTGCGGGGAAGCGAAACCAAGCTGAGTGATATAAATACAGAAGAAGCCCGGGCAGGTTTCTATTGAACCAAGTTTAGTCGATGTCGGAAAAAACCTTTAGGCTTGTTTTACCTTAATGGAAACGGCAGATATAATATTCATTTTCAAAAGATCGACAAAATGTGTATCCGTTCGAAAGGGGTGGATCTTTATTTTGTCTTACTTTATTGCGACAAATTATGATTGAATGAGCAGTGTTTTTCGAGTAAATGATTGCCTGATACGTTCGATAGAAAACAGGGCACGTGATGTTTCGCCATAACTATATAGATTCACTCCACATTTCATACTGTAGCGACCCGCACAGACAGCTGTGTGTTATGTGCTAGGCTAGGAGGTGGTTGTGTTGTACTGACCAGTACCCGGTGTTCGCGGGGTCCGACATGTCAATCAACCTGCTATCTGCCAATCACGGGAATGCCTGGAATGTTCTGATGCCAGGCATCCTGGTGGTTGGCGGAGTGCCGTGGAGGGGGGTTGGGCATTGGAAGTTAAGACCAGGTTCAGCCTTTGTTCTCTCTCTCTTACGTCTGGGCTTCACAAGAGAAGGTCACGATTGGCTTGTGGGTTATCTGTCATCTATTTGGCGTGTGCTACGGCCCAAACAGTAGCCTGTGTAAAGTTGGTTCAATAAACCGTCAATTCGCAAACTCAAGCCTCTGTCTGGACAATTGTTAATTTATGATCTAGTCAGGTCATTACATTGGTGTCAGAAGTAAAAACGTTGATACAAGTTAGCCAGCTAGCTAGCTGACTTATGTGGCTAGCTACCGTAGGTGAGAACGGGGATTGAAAATGCTTCGAGGGAATCCGAAAGTGAAGGTGGAGGTAGGGGACGATTATGGCCAAGGAGGTGCGTGTGAATGGACGTCGGGGTTCTGTCTGAGGAGATCGCCAGGGCGTCGGAGCGCAGAGGCCGCTTGAGGGAGGACGTTAGAGTGATGGTGGCTGAAGCGGGCATGAGTGCTTCGTCGAGTGTATTTCGCGCGGATTCTGGTGGGCGGACCGAAGTGGCGACGTCGACGCGGCGTGACGAGGAATCTGGGGCTCAGGATGTAAACAAACATGGCGGCGCCCAGTTCCCGGCTGCGTCCGTATCTGTTAAGACCCCGAAGTATTCCGGTAAGGCGGATTGGGAAGCTTTTCATGCTCAGTTTGAACTGTTAGCTCATTTTAGGGGGTGGTCGGATGAAGAAAGGGCACTGCAGTTGGCTTTATGCCTCACGGATGAAGCTCTGTCCTGTTTGATATTGATTAGCCCCGAGGACAGGCATGATTATGGTGCTCACTAGAGCCAGGGCGTCGATTGACTACCAACGTGCTGTCAATCGATTGGCTTTGATTGTAGATGAATGTTTGAAACCATTCAATATCACGACTGGTTTACGAACTTGTTGTTGTTGATATTTCGTGATAATTTCACAGTCTTTTATAGGCTACATTTATTTAACACATTCCATAATCTACTTTTACTGTCACTAGTGGGGACCAATGGAAACACGTCGCACTGAGGAGGCGCTATGGACAGTGTGTACAGCCCGGGCTACTGCGCTCCGAACTGAGGAATAGACGCAGGCAGCCTGGAGAGCCTCTACGGGTGCTAGCTAATGACATTGAGAGCCTCTCTCGGCGGGCGTATGCTCACATGCCCCCCTCCGTGCAGAGCGAGCTAGCACGGGACCAGTTCATACAGGCGCTCTCCCCTACGGAGCTGCGCATACAGACCCAGCTGGCTCATCCTGAGTCATTGCAGACAGCCTTGGAGATGGCTTTGGAGAGGGAGCTGGTGTGGCCTGGGGCTTCAGCTGGGGCTTTGGTGGGGGTGCAGGGAGACACACCCTCTGTGCGAGCTGGGGGGGCAGAGCAGCCCGGAGCCGGAAAAGCCTGCTTGGGTGGCCGAAATGACAGAACTCATTCGGGCTGTGTCGCTACAGGCGGCACGAAACACAAGCCCTGGTCCCAGGGTCTGCTGGGGTTGTGGCCAGCCAGGCCATCTGCGCCGAGATTGCCCCATGTCCCCCAGAGCTCAGGGAAACGGCTCGGGGTCCGCATAGACCGGGTAGTGCGGACCCCTGGCTTTCTATCCCAACCACCATCATCTTCAGGAGGAGCCCACCGGCACAGACGGGGAAGCAAGGCTCCACTTCCCCCAGAAGCAGACGAGGGCAAGCGGAGGGAGCCTGTTGTTGTGGTGGGCCGGACCTGTGTTGGGGACTTTTGTCATGTCCCTGTCACTGTGGAGGGGGTGCCCTGCTCCGCCCTGGTGGACACTGGGTCCACAGTAACCCTGGTGAGGCCAGATATTGTGCCAGGTTGGACTCAGTGTGAGCCTACAACTGTGCAGCTCCGCACAGTCACAGGTGAGCTGGCACCCATGAAAGGGAAGGGAATAATGACTCTGACAGTAGGGGGCAGGACTGTGCGTCATCCTGTGTGGGTGGCGGCTGTGCAGGACCCTTGTATCCTGGGGTTGGACTTTCTTAGGAGCACAGGCTGCCAGTTAGACCTAAATAGGGGCACACTGAGCTTCCAGGGAGGGACGGAAGTCACCATGGCCCCCTAATGTCACATTCACTCAACCCAACAAACCCTTTACTCCAACAGTTAAAGCAGCAGAGACTCATGGCTGCGCCCTCCCCCACAGCTGTGTGTGACTTTTCCCCAGTCCCCCTGTCACCTACGGCGGTGTGTTACATTCCCCAGCTACCTCCATGACACAGCCCTCTGTGAGCCCGGGCCGCACCCCCAGCCCAGCTACCCCAGATGGGAGAGGAGAGGACACTGTCTGCAGTGAGGGAGATATGGGGAGGAACTGTGTTGGTCTTGACCCTGAGCAGCAGGAACGGTTGTGGCAGTTGCTGTTTGAATTCAGAGACAGCTTTGCGTTGAGTGAGGAAGAGGTGGGTCAGACTCTTCTGGTGCAGCATGAGATCGACACAGGTGATGCTCGACCCATCAAGATGCGTCCCCGCCGTATCCCGCTGGCACGCCAGGAGGCGGCAGACAAGGCTGTGTTGGAGATGCAGCGGGCAGACTTCATTGAGCCCTCAGACAGCCCCTGGGCGGTGCCAGTCGTCATGGTTCCGAAGAAGGGGGGCAAGCTGAGGTTCTGTGCGGACTACAGGCGGCTGAATGAGGTAACCAGGAAGGACTCATACCCCATACCACGTATCGACGAGTCGCTGGACCTGGTTAGGGGGTCCTCCTGGTTCTCCTCACTAGACCTCCGCAGTGGCTACTGGCAGGTGCCCCTCTCCCCAGAGGCCAAAGCCAAAACTGCGTTCTCCACTAACAGAGGACACTGGCAGTTCAAGGTCCTGTGCTTTGGCCTGTGCAACGCTCCAGCTACTTTTGAGCGTTTGATGGACAGGGTGCTGGATGGCATCCCCCGACAGCAGTGTCTGGTATACCTCGATGACATCCTGGCCCATGGCAGCTCCTTCCAGTCAGCCCTGGGGGCGCTACGGCGTGTGCTGGAGAGGGTGGCTGCCGCAGGTCTGAAGCTCCACCCCGAGAAGTGCCACTTCATGAGGAGAGAGGTGTCCTTCTTGGGCCACCGAGTGGGGAAGGAGGGGATCAGCACCATGGAGGACAAGGTAGGGGCTGTCAGAGACTGGCCCACCCCCACCGACCAGCGTCAGCTGAAGAGCTTCCTGGGCCTGGCCTCGTACTACAGGAGGTTTGTACGGGGCTTCTCAAGCGTTGCTGCTCCACTGAACCGCCTGCTGCCTAAGGACAAGGCTTTCACTTGGACAGTGGAGTGTGAGGAGGCGTTCAACACCCTCAAACGTGCACTGATCGAGGCCCCGTGCTCGCCCCCGACCTCACCTTGCCCTTTATCCTGGACACAGACGCGAGCAATGTGGGCATGGGTGGGGTGCTGGCCCAGGTGGGGCCAGAGGGGGAGAGAGTGGTGGCGTACTTCAGCAAAACATTTGACAAACATGAGCGCCGCTACTGTGTCACCCGGCGGGAGCTCTTGGCTGTTGTGGCTTCCGTCAAACACTTCAAGTACTACCTGGGTGGTCTGCCCTTTACTGTAAGGACTGACCACTCTGCTCTCCAGTGGCTCATGTCTTTCAGAGAGCCAGAGGGGCAGGTGGCACGCTGGTTGGAGGAGCTTCAGCCGTATGACTTCACGGTGGTGCACAGGGCAGGGGCACGCCACTCCAACGCCGACGCCATGTCCCGTCGGCCCTGTACTGCAGACGGCTGCCGCCACTGTGAACGGAGAGAGGGACGGGAGAGAGAGCTGCGGGCAGAGGAGGGTGTCTGTGCCACAGTGTGTCGGGCGAGCGGGCCTGTCTGCTGTGAGCTGCAGACTGTCGACGTGGCTGAATGGCGGCAGCAGCAGGGACGGGACACAGACCTACAGCCAGTGCTACAGTGGGTAGAGGCGCAGGTGAGGCCACCATGGGAAGACGTGACAGCGCTCTCACTCGCGACCAAAGGGTTGTGGTCGAAGTTTGAGAGACTGCGGCTGGCTGATGGCGTGCTACAGCGGGCATGGAAGGAGTCAGCTACGGGAGAGGAGAGGTGGCAGGTGGTGGTCCCAAAAGCATTGCGGGAGGCTGTGCTCCAGAGTACTCATGGGGGGTGGGGACTGGACACTTTGGGGTCACAAAAACACTGCGCCGTCTCCGTCAGGGCTTCTACTGGGGGCAGCACAAGAGGGATGTGGAGGACTTTTGTCGCCGCTGTGACAACTGCACAGCGAGAAAGGGCCCCCAGGCCGCTCTCATGCTCAGCTCCAACAGTTCCCAGTGGGGGCTCCCATGGAGAGGGTGGGAGTGGATGTAGTTGGGCCGTTCCCCACCACAGACAGTGGAAACCGCTGGGTGCTCACGGCCATGGACTATTTCACAAAATGGCCCGAGGCCTATGCTCTGCCTGACCAGGAGGCAGAGACCATCGTCGGCACGCCCTGACAGCGGGGATGTTCAGCAGGTTTGGAGCTGCAGAGTCCATCCACAGCGACCAAGGCAGAAACTTTGAGTCCCGTGTGTTCGCCACCATGTGTGAGAGGCTGGGTATGCACAAGACCCGCACTACTCCTCTCCATCCTCAAAGTGATGGCCTTGTGGAGCGCTTCAACAAAACGCTTGGACAGCAGCTGGCCATCGTCTCTTCCAAACACCAGCGTGACTGGGACAAGCACCTGCCTATGGTCCTCATGGCATGCCGCTCCGCTGTCCAAGACTCCACCTCCTGCACGCCTGCCCTCCTCATGCTGGGGAGAGATCCGCACCCTGCGGAGATGGCGTTGGTCGGCCCCTGGATAGCCCTCATGTTCCTCCGGGGCCGGAGTATGCCCGGAGACTCCAGGACCGCCTGGAGACAGCCCACACCTTCGCCAGAGAGCAGCTGGTGAATGCAGGTGTGAGGCAGAAAAGGAACTATGACGTGCACACCCGGGAAGGCACTTTGTGGCTGGGGAGCTGGTCTGGGTCTACAGCCCCTAAGGAAAAAAAGGCAGATGCCCCAAGTTGGACAGTCACTGGGTGGGACCCTGCAGTGTCCTGGAGAGGGTAGGGAGGTTGTGTACCGCGTGCAGCTTCCTCCCAGGGGAGAAAGGTGGCACTGCACCGGGACAGGTTAGCCCCATACAGAGGGGCCTCTTCTCCCCAAACCCCAGGAACCCCCACAATTCCCCTCTCTGGCAATGACATTCTCCAGGCACCCACCCTCAGGTGCCGCAGACAAGGCTCCAGACAGCCCACTCCCCTGTCTCCCCCTGTGTCACCGCGTGGTTCCCCAGAACCACGGACTGTATTACCCGTTCCGCTTCCTTGTCCCCCATATCCCTGCCTTCATCCCCTGGTTCCCAGAGGGGCACTCTGCGACCATCACGGCCACGCAGGCAAAGGAGACCTCCGGGTCGCTTCAGAGACTTTGTTTGTTCCCTCGGGGACGAGGGACTTTGTGGTGGGGGGGCTGTGTAGCGACCCGCACAGACAGCTGTGTGTTATGTGCTAGGCTAGGAGGTGGTTGTGTTGTACTGACCAGTACCCGGTGTTCGCGGGGTCCGACATGTCAATCAACCTGCTATCTGCCAATCACGGGAATGCCTGGAATGTTCTGATGCCAGGCATCCTGGTGGTTGGCGGAGTGCCGTGGAGGGGGGTTGGGCATTGGAAGTTAAGACCAGGTTCAGCCTTTGTTCTCTCTCTCTTACGTCTGGGCTTCACAAGAGAAGGTCACGATTGGCTTGTGGGTTATCTGTCATCTATTTGGCGTGTGCTACGGCCCAAACAGTAGCCTGTGTAAAGTTGGTTCAATAAACCGTCAATTCGCAAACTCAAGCCTCTGTCTGGACAATTGTTAATTTATGATCTAGTCAGGTCATTACAATACTAAATGCCTACTGCTTGTCAAGTAATTTTTCAAATATAAAAATGAAATGTATTTGTCAAGTATTGTTCTGACTTGCAAGATTGCCTGAACTGCTGCTTCACCTTGCTTCTTTGTAACGTTACATTCGTTACTTTGATTTCTGAGTCAAAACGGAAAAAGGCTAATTTATTGTTCCCGAATTTGAAAAACGGAAATCGACTTGTTTGTCATTTATGGTGTCAAAATTAGACAGGGAATAATGGGAAACAAACAAGAATATTTATTAAATTTATATTTTCGTTTTGTTCCTACCAAGAAGTACAGAATATTCTGTACTTCTTGGTAGGAATATGGAATATTCCTGGTGCTTTAGGAGTGTTTTCAGCCTGGGTTACCAGCAAAAAGAAAGGAGTCGACTGTGTGAGTGTGACAGGAAATCAAAATACTAATCTTAGTTTAAAGACAGGCTCCTGAAAGAGGGACATTTCTTTTTTTGCTGAGTTTATATATACAGTTGAAGTCGGTACCACAGACACTGAGGGACAGACAGACACCAAGGGTCAGTACCACAGACACTGAGAGAGAGATAGACAGACACCAAGGGTCAGTACCACACACCAACAGGTCACTGACCATCTCGAATCCCACCGTACCTTCTCCGCTGTGCAATCTGGTTTCCGAGCCGGTCACGGGTGCACCTCAGCCACGCTCAAGGTACTAAACGATATCATAACCGCCATCAATAAAAGACAGTACTGTGCAGCCGTCTTCATCGACCTGGACAAGGCTTTCGACTCTGTCAATCACCATATTCTTATCGGCAGACTCAGTAGCCTCGGTTTTTCTAATGACTGTCTTGCCTGGTTCACCAACTACTTTGCAGACAGAGTTCAGTGTGTCAAATCGGACGGCATGTTGTCCGGTCCTCTGGCAGTCTCTATGGGGGTGCCACAGGGTTCAATTCTCGGGCCGACTCTTTTCTCTGTATATATCAATGATGTTGCTCTTGCTGCGGGCGATTCCCTGATCCACCTCTACGCAGATGACACCATTCTGTATACTTCCGTCCCTTCCTTGGACACTGTGCTATCTAACCTCCAAACGAGCTTCAATGCCATACAACACTCCTTCCGTGGCCTCCAACTGCTCTTAAACGCTAGTAAAACCAAATGCATGCTTTTCAACCGTTCGCTACCTGCACCCGCATGCCCGACTAGCATCACCACCCTGGATGGTTCTGACCTAGAATATGTGGACATCTATAAGTACCTAGGTGTCTGGCTAGACTGTAAACTCTCCTTCCAGACTCGTATCAAACATCTCCAATCTAAAATCAAATCTAGAGTCGGCTTTCTATTCTGCAACAAAGCCTCCTTCACTCACGCCGCCAAACTTACCCTAGTAAAACTGACTATCCTACCGATCCTCGACTTCGGCGATGTCATCTACAAAATAGCTTCCAATACTCTACTCAGCAAACTGGATGCAGTTTATCACAGTGTCATCCGTTTTGTTACTAAAGCACCTTATACCACCCACCACTGCGACCTGTATGCTCTAGTCGGCTGGCCCTCGCTACATATTCGTCGCCAGACCCACTGGCTCCAGGTCATCTACAAGTCCATGCTAGGTAAAGCTCCGCCTTATCTCAGTTCACTGGTCACGATGGCAACACCCACCCGTAGCACGCGCTCCAGCAGGTGTATCTCACTGATCATCCCTAAAGCCAATACCTAATTTGGCCGCCTTTCGTTCCAGTTCTCTGCTGCCTGTGACTGGAACGAATTGCAAAAATCGCTGAAGTTGGAGACTTTTATCTCCCTCACCAACTTCAAACATCTGCTATCTGAGCAGCTTAACCGATCGCTGCAGCTGTACATAGTCTATCGGTAAATAGCCCACCCATTTTACCTACCTCATCCCCATACTGTTTATATTTATTTACTTTTCTGCTCTTTTGCACACCAGTATCTCTACCTGTACATGACCATTTGATAATTTATCACTCCAGTGTTAATCTGCAAAATTGTAATTATTCGCCTACCTCCTCATGCCTTTTGCACACAATATATAGACTCTTTTTTTTCTACTGAGTTATTGACTTGTTTATTGTTTACTCCATGTGTAACTCTATGTTGTTGTCTGTTCACACTGCTATGCTTTATCTTGGCCAGGTTGCAGTTGTAAATGAGAACTTGTTCTCAACTAGCCTACCTGGTTAAATAAAGGTGTTCTCAACTAGCCTACCTGGTTAAATAAAGGTGTTCTCAACTAGCCTACCTGGTTAAATAAAGGTGTTCTCAACTAGCCTACCTGGTTAAATAAAGGTGTTCTCAACTAGCCTACCTGGTTAAATAAAGGTGTTCTCAACTAGCCTACCTGGTTAAATAAAGGTGTTCTCAACTAGCCTACCTGGTTAAATAAAGGTGTTCTCAACTAGCCTACCTGGTGAAATAGAAACCCACTGACAGACACCAAGGGTTTAGGGGCTATAATGTAAAATGTTAACTGTTGTGGTCTGATCTGTGCTGTTGGGTCCTGGTACATTACCTGTGCTGGTTGCTGTAGAACTGGTAAAGTCACAGTGGAGCTCAGACAGACTGAGGGTCACGGTCACACAATACTCCGGCCCTGGCTCCTCAGTAGAGGTGACCCACAATGTTCATATAGTTAATGTTTATAGCCATGTTTTACAATGCTACATATATAGGTAATCAATGTTCATATAGTTAATGTTTATAGCCATGTTTACAATGCTACATATATAGGTAATCTACATTGATCGTTCTCATCATAACGGTCTGATTCGTAGCCATGTGTAGCTATAATACCATTCCATGAGATACAGTATTTGTCCTATGACTTTTGTTCATTCATTGTTGTTGTGTATTAGATTCACTATCTGTACCACATTTTGATTTGATTAACTAGGCAAGTCAGTCAACAACAAATTCTTATTTATAATGACGGCCTACCGGGGACCAGTGGGTTAACTGACTTGTTTAGAACGACAGATTTTTACCATGTAAGCTCGGGGATTCGATCCAGCAACCTTTCGGTTACTGGCCCAACGCTCTAACATTAGGCTACCTGCTGCCCCTATTGATAAATAAACTGTGGGTTAGAGATGGGAGATGAGCCCCTTCCCGCTAAACCTGTGGGTTAGAGATGGGAGATGAGCCCCCTCTCGCTAAACCTGAGGGTTAGAGATGAGCCCCCTCCCCCTGAGGGTTAGAGATGAGCCCCCTCCCCCTGAACCTGTGGGTTAGAGATGAGCCCCCTCCCCCTGAACCTGTGGGTTAGAGATGAGCCCCTCCCCTGAACCTGTGGGTTAGAGATGAGCCCCTCCCCTGAACTTGTGGGTTAGAGATGAGCCCCCTCCCCCTGAACCTGTGGGTTAGAGATGAGCCCCCTCCCCCTGAACCTGTGGGTTAGAGATGAGCCCCCTCCCCTGAACCTGTGGGTTAGAGATGAGCCCCCTCCCCTGAACCTGTGGGTTAGAGATGAGCCCTCTCCCCCTGAACCTGTGGGTTAGAGATGAGCCCTCTCCCCTGTGGGTTAGAGATGAGCCCCCTCCCCTGAACCTGTGGTTTAGAGATGAGCCCCCTCCCCTGAACCTGTGGGTTAGAGATGAGCCCCCTCCCCCTGAACCTGTGGGTTAGAGATGAGCCCCCTCCCCTGAACCTGTGGTTTAGAGATGAGCCCCCTCCCCCTGAACCTGTGGGTTAGAGATGAGCCCCCTCCCCTGAACCTGTGGGTTAGAGATTAGCCCCCTCCCCCTGAACTTGTGGTGGTGTAATTCTTAGAGTGAGAGGTGAGTTTCCTTGAACACAAACAGTGAGTGTTCTGGTGAGAGGAAGTAGTGGGAAAAAAACCACACGTATCTACATCTGCAGTACGAGGTAAAGAACCCCTCAGAGAGGAAAAATGTGCCGGATGTTAGTATATATTAGTATATTAGACTAAATACTGATCTACTTTGTCATCCTCAGTCCTGGTGTTATTGTCAGGTTCTATTCAAAAGAAAATGTGAGAGGGTTTGGACCAGATTCTCAGAACTTGCTTTCTTTTCTAGGTATATGTACCTTTTGACGTATCTCTACACTGTAAAACAACAACAACCTCCAAATGAAGGAGATCCAGTGCATTCGGAAAGTATTCAGACCCCTTCTTCACGTTTACAGCCCTTACATGGATTAAATCACTTTTTTTTCCCCCTTCTCTCTATTTCTACCAGTGGTGTGCCTGTCCTAGACTGCAGTGAGTCAGTATTTTGCCTTTACCACGTAACCAGCTGAAATGAAAGCACTTACTCAGCAGCTACACTAGAAGGATCGGAAAAGGAAAGCATGGGACTGAAGAGTAAGAGCGTACCTGAGGCTCTGAACTGTGAAGTGGGTGTTGGCAGGAGTCCCTGAACAGGGCAGCCAGGTCAGAGTGTGCTCAAGGTTGAAGGAGACAATGGACACGTTGCTAAAGACTGGGGGCAGGCACACCACTGAAACATATCGACATATAGAGAGAGAGGGAGGGAGACGCAGACAAACAAATATAAAATGATAAGACAGTCACACAGAACAGGACAGCCAGAAAGACAGGTATTAAACAGGACAGCCAGAGAGACGGGTATTAAACAGGACAGCCAGAGAGACGGGTATTAAACAGGACAGCCAGAGAGACAGGTATTAAACAGGACAGCCAGAGAGACGGGTATTAAACAGGACAGCCAGAGAGACGGGTATTAAACAGGACACCAGAGAGACGGGTATTAAACAGGACAGCCAGAGAGACAGGTATTAAACAGGACACCAGCCAGAGAGACAGGTATTAAACAGGACACCAGCCAGAGAGACAGGTATTAAACAGGACACCAGCCAGAGAGACAGGTATTAAACAGGACACCAGCCAGAGAGACAGGTATTAAACAGGACAGCCAGAGAGACGGGTATTAAACAGGACACCAGCCAGAGAGACGGGTATTAAACAGGACAGCCAGAGAGACGGGTATTAAACAGGACACCAGCCAGAGAGACAGGTATTAAACAGGACAGCCAGAGAGACAGGTATTAAACAGGACAGCCAGAGAGACAGGTATTAAATAGGACACCAGCCAGAGAGACAGGTATTAAACAGGACAGCCAGAGAGACGGGTATTAAACAGGACACCAGCCAGAGAGACAGGTATTAAACAGGACAGCCAGAGAGACAGGTATTAAATAGGACACCAGCCAGAGAGACAGGTATTAAATAGGACACCAGCCAGAGAGACGGGTATTAAACAGGACACCAGCCAGAGAGACAGGTATTAAATAGGACAGCCAGAGAGACAGGTATTAAACAGGACAGCCAGAGAGACAGGTATTAAATAGGACACCAGCCAGAGAGACAGGTATTATAGTCGAGCAAAATATTAGTACCAGAGATAATACACAAATCAAACATGTCAAGAAAATGATGTTTCAGAGAACAATGAAGATAAGATACTGTAGGTAACGGAAGCTGCTCTTTCCATGACACACACTGGCCAAGTGAATCCAGATTAAAGCTATGATCCCTTATTGATGTCACTTGTTAAATCCACTTCAATCAGTGTAGATGAAGGGAAGGAGACGTGTTAAAGATGGATTTATAAGCCTTGAGACATACATTGTGTGTGCCATTCAGATGGTGAATGGGCAAGACAAAATATTTAAGTGCTTTTGAACGGGGTATGGTAGTAGGTGTCAGGCGCACCGGTTTGAGTGTCAAGAACTGCAACGCTGCTGGGCTTTTCACACTCAACAGTTTCCTGTGTGTATAGAGAGTGACCAACCACCCAAAGGAAATCCAGCCAACTTGACACAACTGTTGGAAGCATTGGAGTCAAAATGGGCCAGCATCCCTGTGGAACGCTTTCGACACTATGTGGAGGCCATGCCCCGACGAATTGACTGATCTGAGGGGTGCAACTCAATATTAGGAAGGTGTTCCTAATGTTTTGTAGACTCCGTGTATTTCTTTGCTGTCCATTTTGATGTAATATTTTGAAGTGTCTGCTGTATTAGTTGTGTTCCTGTGGTTTGAAGGATATCTGTCATGAACATAAAGCTTCTAATGTTGTACTGAATAGTTTCTTAACTGTGTTTATAACAAACGATAAAACAAAATGTTAAGATGGTAGAAAAATATTTTATTACATACAACATTAAGGATTTTTTTTTAAATGTATAAGATTTATAAAAAATTAATTGGCGTTAAACAAATATTACATTTATTTTACAGATAAACGTTGATTGCAAAATTTGTATAATACACACTTCAAAAGGACGACTTTTTCCTGAATATGTAACAGATTAAATGTTTCTTACAGTATAGCAAAAAGAAAGTAAAGAAGTACTACTACGATGATCGCATAAACACTAAAAAGTATGTTGACCTTCTGAATAAGTACAGAATACTGTATTGTATAGCGTGACCAATGATGCCCTTGACGTTTGCCCGTTAGCATTAGTACTACTGGCTAATGCTGTCTGTGAACATCGATAATATAACCCCAAAGTACTTGTAAACCTAATTTAAACTTTTGATAATGGCTCTCACATTCAAGTTAGCAACTTGAGAACTCCGCCGAGGTAATATGTACTTTACATTGCTAACACACTAAAACGACATGCAACAGCACAATTATTTAACCTGACACACAGAGAGCAAAACCTTCTTCTCAAGTCTCCAAAAGTCTAAACACATTTTCTGCATTACACACATTTTGTAATTCTAAATGGCACGTTTTAAATGCACTTCACACGGTTCTCTGCGTAAGACACAACAATCTGACATAAAGTCACATGTTTGCCATTTCAAAACACTGCCATTCAAAATGACACTACATGAACTAATTGGCCAATACGTGCCACCTGGCCAAACACCTCAATGGTTCATTGTTACAACTTCAAATCAGGAAGTAAGCACCATGAAAAGACCACAGGTGAGCACCTTTTGTTTTACAACAATGGAAGCCGTTGCAGAGAGATGTAGAGGAAGGGTGAGAATGAGAGGGGGAGGAAGAGAGAATGAGAGGGGGAGGAAGAGTGAGAGGTAGGGGTAGAACTGATAGAGGAATTCATGGCCAAAGACAACTTTCAAATGAAATCAGAGCAACCTTAGTTGATCATGTTTTTATTTTTATTTATTTTACCTTTATTTAACTAGGCAAGTCAGTTAAGAACAAATTCTTATTTTCAATGACGGCCTGGGAACAGTGGGTTAACTGCCTGTTCAGGGCAGAACAACAGATTTGTACCTTGTCAGCTCGGGGGTTTTGAACTCGCAACCTTCAACCTTCCGGTTACTAGTCCAACGCTCTAACCACTAGGCTACCCTGCTGCCCATCAACCATGGGCTGACAATGTGAGAGGCTGGACAGAGAGCGCAGCCCAACCTGAGCCGTGTTACTGTCGCCTGTGTCCTCCGGACATTGAGACTGGAGTACAGGTATGTAACCAACATTTCTTTCACACTATGTAGTACACCCCACGTCATAGTGTATCAGTTACTTCATGAACAGCTGATGTCAAACACTAACTGCACACATTTCCTGTAGAATTTACTCTACTGTGGGGGAAATACCTTTAGGCTGCATTGTCCAAGCCCTATTTGTTTTGTTTTTCTAAAGGACTGAGAGACGCAACCATGGTGGAGGAAGGGGCCAACCACGGTGGAGGTAGGGGCCAACCACGGTGGAGGAAGGGGCCAACCACGGTGGAGGAAGGGGCCAACAACGGTGGAAGAAGGGGCCAACAACGGTGGAGGAAGGGGCCAACCATGGTGGAGGAAGGGGCCAACCATGGTGGAGGAAGGGGCCAACCATGGTGGAGGTAGGGGCCAACCATGGTGGAGGAAGGGGCCAACCACGGTGGAGGAAGGGGCCAACCACGGTGGAGGAAGGGGCCAACCACGGTGGAGGAAGGGGCCAACCACGGTGGAGGAAGGGGCCAACCATGGTGGAGGAAGGGGCCAACCATGGTGGAGGAAGGGGCCAACCACGGTGGAGGAAGGGGCCAACCACGGTGGAGGAAGGGGCCAACCACGGTGGAGGAAGGGGCCAACCATGGTGGAGGAAGGGGCCAACCATGGTGGAGGAAGGGGCCAACCATGGTGGAAGTAGGGGCCATTATTCACCGGGGTACAGGAAGCTGCCATTGTAAACTTGGTTCTGGAAAATAATGAAATCAGATGACGAGAAATTCAAAGCCACATCATCCAAGACAACACCATGTTCAACGAGTCAGTCTGTCCACATTCTCACGCCAAACCCAATCACAATGAAACAACTTTATAAAAAGGTGCCGTTTGAGAGAAACTCTCAAAGAAACAAAGAGGTCAGACGATCATATGTGGATGTAAGTACAATTACAGTAAGTACTGCAGTACACTACACGCAACATGGTTTCCCAGTGTACTGGATAACACCATATTGACTGCAGTACACTACACGCAACATGGTTTCCCAGTGTACTGGATAACACCATATTGACTGCAGTACACTACACACAGCATTGTTTCCCAGTGTACTGGATAACACCATATTGACTGCAGTACACTACACACAGCATTGTTTCCCAGTGTACTGGATAACACCATATTGACTGCAGTACACTACACACAACATTGTTTCCCAGTGTACTGGATAACACCATATTGACTGCAGTACACTACACACAACATTGTTTCCCAGTGTACTGGATAACACCATATTGACTGCAGTACACTACACACAGCATTGTTTCCCAGTGTACTGGATAACACCATATTGACTGCTTTTGTTCTTTGTTTTCAGGGAGTACTGGAAATGGATGCTCATGCAATCCCACACGAGTTCATCTTTATAGATGAGGCTGGGTTCAACCTAGCAGAGACCAGAAGAAGTGAGAGAAACGTCATTGGCCACAGAGCCGTTATAGATGTTCCTGGCCGACGTGGTGGGAACATCACAATGTGCGCTGCCATCTCCAATACGCATGGTGTCCTCCACCGTCATGCCAACCTTGGACCATACAACACAGCCCATATTCTCACATTTCTGGACAGACTCCACAACATTCTCATACCACCAGAGCGTATGAATAATGCAGATCATCAAAGAACCCAGTACGTTGTAGTATGGGACAGCGTGAGCTTTCATCGTGCAGCCCCAGTCCAAAACTGGTTTGCTGACCACCCACCATGTCTCGTGCAATACCTCCCACCATACTCACCATTTCTGAACCCCATAGAAGAGTTATTTTCGGCATGGCGGTGGAAGGTGTACGACCGGCAGCCCTTTGTGCACAGGCCTCTTGTGCAGGCTATGGAAGAGGCATGTGATGAGATTGATGTGGGCGTGATTCAGGGAGGGATAAGGCACTCAAGGCGCTTCTTCCCTCGATGTCTGGCAAGGGAAGATATTGCCTGTGATGTGGACGAGGCGTTGTGGCCAGACCCAGCTGTGCGGCAAGATGCTGCCTAATTATTTTTCATGCCTCTTTTTTTCTATATATTTTTTTCAGCACTTTTCTTTTTCAGTTGACTGTTTTTTTTGTGAGCATATTTTGGTTCAGTCCAATGTAAATATATCTGCTGTGCGTATGTTGCACTGACTTGTTTTGGTGAAAAATAAAATGTTTCAACAGCATGTGTGTGTATCTGCAAATATTTATGTGCATCTGAAGAATCTTCTAGAATTTGAACTATTTTAGTATTATGGCAAAGCATCCTAAAGATGAGAGTGCTTTTCATTACGCCCAACAGTGTAGTTGGTTAGACAAATCTGGTAATATGAATGAAGTGTGTGCCATTTTGTGCTAATGTTTCATTTTGATATATGTAGTTTGTTGCAGTGCTTCCTTTTGCAGTTTGGGTGTGTGGTTTTGTGAATTGTGTTAAGTATTTGGATAAAACCAGCCTAGTTTTCAAAATTGTGTTTTAGCAATTGGGAAAAACTAACAATTTAATGATGTAAAAAAAAAAAAAACATAATTCTATATGTCTAAATACTTTAAAAAAAACTGCAATAATATAGTACAGTCCATATCAATACTATTGGTTGGCCGCCGACTCAAAACTAAATACTTCCGCTGTTCTGTCGTTCGCTACATACTTCAGTCAAACTGACATCACAAGGGGGGGGGGGGGGGGGGGTGTTGTACAAAACAAAGTCATCAGCGATTGGATCATCTCTGACCAATCAGAGTATCAAAAACCCAATGACACATTTTCTAAACAGCGCTTTATCCACGTGTTCGTTCTGGCTCTGGTCCAATCCATCAGTTTCTGGGACCAATCAGAATGGTTAGAAAGTGTTTGCATTCTAGAAATCGTTGGGGGAGGTACTCGGATCCAGACTCATTGCGGAGAAGAAACTAACGTCCGTGGGCGTGGCGTAGCATATGGCCGGTGCGAGGAGTCTGGGTAGTCAGGCAAATACATTGGCTCTTTCTCTTTTAAATTTCAACTGGTCTGAAAATACAAGAGAAGTCAAAGCAATATGATGGAGAGATAAAACAGTTATTTTCACCTAATGCAGATAAAGGAGCAGTCGGTAGCCTAGTGGTTAGAGCGTTGGACTAGAAACCGAAAAGTTGCTGGATCGAATCCCCAAGCTGACAAGGTAAAAATCTGTCGTTCTGCCCCTGAACAAGGCAGTTAACCCACTGTTCCCGGGGCAGACGGTCATTGTAAATTAGAATTTGTTCTTAACTGACTTGCCTAGTAAAATAAAGGTTATAACAAAAATAAAGGAAGGACAAGGAAGCCACTTCAGGCTACCTTGGGACCTTGATATTTATGCCAGAAGAGTACACTGAATGTCCACAGGTAGGTACCATATGGCTTTCATTAACAAATTAAAAAAACTCCTGGCAAATAAAAAATGGAATGGTTAATTGTGCAACAAATTACTTCTCTCATCGCCTCATGTAACCAAAATACTCCTCATCTTCCTCCTCCTCCTCAGAGGTAGCAGTGTGCGTCTGTGTTATGGCAGGCTCTGTGGCCCAACACTTAGTGTCAGAGGGCAGGAAGGGAGTGGTGGGCTCCCCCAGAGAGCGGGGTTCTGGATCCTTCATCTCCTCATGTCTACCTAGGGTTACAGACAGCAGGTTGACATCCAAGCAGCTCTCCTCCTCCTCCGGATGAAATCCCCCTGTGTCCCTCTCTGAGGAAAGACTGAAGCTCAAGTCCTGTCCCCGTGAGGCACATCGAGCTGGCTCTGTAAGCTGACTGGTTTGTGAGGGTCCAGACGGTAGATGGTTGTTTGATAGAGACATTGAGAGGCCGTCAGGCCTGAGCACAGATTCAGGCTGCCGGTCGCTGGTTATGAAGAGAGGAACGCGAGGGCGGTTGGACTGCGTCTCAGCGGTGGTCTGAGTGTCAGTGGGAGATGCCAGAGAGCGTGTGCTTAGATAGGGGTGTAGGAACACCTCTGCTCTAGAGGAAGAGGAGGAAGAGAGGGGGTTATGAGAGGTCAGACCAGCAGTGATCCCTCGTGTCTTGTATCCTTGTCCTCCCTCACTGCTTCGCTCTGTCTCTGCCTCGCTTTCTTCCTCACTCTCTGTGTCCTTCCCAGTGCTTCCTGAAGGGGGCGATGGTGGCACTGGAAGCACCGAGGGACATGGTTTCTCATCACAGGGCACGGTGTATAGGCTCTCCTCGTGGTGTTGTATTGAGCTCTGCAGAGGGGAGATAAGAGTTCATCTGTGAGGTGAGTAGTCAGACACGTACCACAGAATAAGACCATTGGCTACCGAAAATGTTTTTAAATACGTAGATTACGTAGACTAAAAAAACAAAACAAGTCTTAAATCAACAGAGCGTTGCGCCTCTTTTGACACCATGTGTGAGCCTGTGACTAAGGTCACCTCATGAATACTAAAAGCACCGCTGTGGTCAACACTTCCTGATAGAACAAATCAAACAGTGAGCAGATGGGAAACAACCTATCTTTCATTGGCACATTGTTAGCCTGGACTCCCCCCTCCACTGTGTGATGTTAATTCAGCTGTGTGGTTTAAATCAGACCCCCCCCTCCTCCACTGTGTGACCTTCCCAAGTTCTCTCACGTCACCCCGCTCCTCCGCTCTCTCCACTGGCTTCCAGTTGAAGCTCGCATCCGCTACAAGACCATGGTGCTTGCCTACGGAGCTGTGAGGGGAACGGCACCTCAGTACCTCCAGGCTCTGATCAGGCCCTACACCCAAACAAGGGCACTGCGTTCATCCACCTCTGGCCTGCTCGCCTCCCTACCACTGAGGAAGTACAGTTCCCGCTCAGCCCAGTCAAAACTGTTCGCTGCTCTGGCCCCCCAATGGTGGAACAAACTCCCTCACGACGCCAGGACAGCGGAGTCAATCACCACCTTCCGGAGACACCTGAAACCCCACCTCTTTAAGGAATACCTAGGATAGGATAAAGTAATCCTTCTCACCCCCCTTAAAAGATTTAGATGCACTATTGTAAAGTGGCTGTTCCACTGGATGTCATAAGGTGAACGCACCAATTTGTAAGTCGCTCTGGATAAGAGCGTCTGCTAAATGACTTAAATGTAAATAAATGTAAATGTAAATATGTTAATTCAGCTGTGTGGTTTAAATCAGACCCCCCCTCCACTGTGTGATATGTTAATTCAGTTGTGTGGTTTAAATCAGACCCCCCGCCTCCACTGTGTGATATGTTAATTCAGCTGTGTGGTTTAAATCAGACCCCCCGCCTCCACTGTGTGATATGTTAATTCAGCTGTGTGGTTTAAATCAGACCTCCCCTCCCACTGTGTGATATGTTAATTCAGTTGTGTGGTTTAAATCATACCTCCCCTCCACTGTGTGATATGTTAATTCAGTTGTGTGGTTTAAATCAGACCTCCCCCTCCACTGTGTGATATGTTAATTCAGTTGTGTGGTTTAAATCAGACCTCCCCCTCCACTGTGTGATATGTTAATTCAGTTGTGTGGTTTAAATCAGACCTCCCCCTCCACTGTGTGATATGTTAATTCAGTTGTGTGGTTTAAATCATACCTCCCCCTCCACTGTGTGATATGTTAATTCAGTTGTGTGGTTTAAATCATACCTCCCCCTCCTGTGTGACTGTGTGATATGTTAATTCAGTTGTGTGGTTTAAATCATACCTCCCCCTCCACTGTGTGATATGTTAATTCAGTTGTGTGGTTTAAATCAGACCTCCCCCTCCACTGTACGACACATTAATGTCAATTCCGCAGTGGTTTAATGCTGTGTTCAAAACAACTGGGAACTTTGAAAAATACAAGGTCAAATAATGACGTCATTGATCTTCAGAGACAAAGGTGTAGAAAGAGGCCCGAGTTGGATTACTGTTTTTCCACATTTAGTTGCGTTACAGCCTTATTCTAAAATGTATCACGTTAGTTTTTTCCCCTCATCAATCTACACACAATACCCCATAATGACAAAGCAAAAACTGACATGCACCGCCTACTGTGGGACCTTAAATAGACAAGTGTGAGCCTTTCCAAATCATGCCCAATCAATTTAATTTACCACAGGTGGACTCCAGTAAAGTTAATCGAAACATCTCAAGGATGATCAATAGAAACAGAATGCACCGGACCTAAACAGAGTCTCATCGCCAAGGGTCTGAATTCTTTACGTAAATACGTTTCTTTATATACATTTGCAAAAATGTTTCATAACTTGTTTTTTGCTTTGTCATTATGGGGTATTGTGATGTCATTATGGGGTATTGTGATGTCATTATGGAGTATTGTGATGTCATTATGGGGTATTGTGATGTCATTATGGGGTATTGTGATGTCATTATGGGGTATTGTGATGTCATTACGGGGTGTAGATTGATGAGGGAAATGTTTTATTTAATAAAAACTTTAGAATACAGCTGTAACGTAACAAAATGTGGAAAAAGTCAAGGGGTCCGAATGCTTTCTGAATGCACCGTATACAAATGTATCCGATAAAGAGACTAGGAGAGAAACAAGAGGGCGTTTGTTTGAACCAAGTTGGTTGCAGCAGCCTGGGGCTGCAGCTGTCTGGTAAACACGGTGCCGTTTCAGTCTTTGTGAGCACAGCACAATTACATGCATCACAGTTGGTTGTGGGTGTGTGTGTGTGTGTGTGTGTGTGTGTGTGTGTGCGTGACTTGCAGCTCTTTCCGGCATTGTGCAGGGCTGTCTTTCTTTTTGTTAGGGTGTAGATCCGCTTTAACAGTGCAGACAGATTGTAGCTTCTATCAATGTAATTGTCTGCATCACTTCCAATCCCCCTGTATATTTTTGTTGTTGTAAACATATACAGTACCAGTCAAAAGTTTGGACACCTACTCATTCAAGGGTTTTTCTTTATTTTTTACTATTTTCTACATTGTAGAATAATAATGAAGACATTGACTGGTACTGTATATATTAAAATATATTTATATTTTCCTTTATTATTTCCCCCTAACTTTACCACTCTTCCTCTAATTGGAGTAAACTAATGGACAACAACACTAAGGCTTCTACTTCCAGTTTATACATACTATATAAATGTATATACATTTTACTACTGTATATACATTTTACTTGACACAACGTATTTTACAATAGTTATCGTGTGTGTTTTTTATTTTATTTTTTAAATCCCATCCTTCAGCTACCACGAACCCCTCCCATCGATCTCTGAAGTCCATCCAGTTTTATTTCTATTTTTCAACTGTGCTGTTATGTTTCACAAAAGTTCTGAACTTATATACACGGACAAAGTATATTTTACATTAGTTATCTTGTAGTTTCTAATCCCATCCTTCAGCTCCACACAACCCCTCTCAGAAAATCACTTTTGTATTTCTTACTTGCCATATATTTTTCAACTGTGCTATGATGTTCACAAAAGTTTTGAATCTTTCTTATTCTCATAGTTTCTACTGATTGTATATTAAATATTTGTTTTTTAATTGCTAAAAGTATTACTATATTATTTATCAAATCACCCAGTAGTGCTAACTGCTGAGTTAGTTCCAAGTCAATGTTGCACTTCTCCAACCATCCTGGACCTGCGACCAAAAACAATCTACACATGTACAAAATTATTTATTCAAATTTTGTATACTAATTTAAATAGACAAATTCTAAGTTTTGAATCCGCCGTTATTTTGCTGCAATTAGTTGATTGTAACTTTGGGTAGAGCAGACATTTCCATGTATTTCTGTAAACTGCATGTGTGACTTAACTCTACCAGTCATATTTATGATATCATTTATAAAGACTACTTTTTTTTGTAATGTTTTTTAATTTTTTTAATCTATTAATATATTTGAGTTTAACCACAATATCTGTTTTATTATTTGTTCTGTCTTTTCTGGTGGATTAAACTGAAATTGCAACCAACTTTCTAAGGCTTGTCTTAAATATAGCAATATTTTGGAGATTATTTCATTTTAAAATATCCGAAAGTAATAGATCGTAATCTGAAAAGGGAAAAAGGCCATTCTTGAACATGGGGTGAGACATTCTTACTAATTTGCTAGAGAACCAGTCTAGATTTAAAATAACGTTTGTATGACTGAAGCTCTAAGTAAGAGGTCTAATCCTTCAATATTTAATCATTTCTGCCCTCCGAATTCATCTTCAATATATAAATAATCCTGTTTCATTTGGTCTGATTTGCCATTTCAGATAAACTTGAATATTTTTTGATGATATCATTTTTAAAAAACAGGTTGTTAGGTATAGGCAGGGTCAAATCCAGTCAGCTGATGTTTTGAAAGAGCTGCAAAATCTGGACCCATACAAATCCGCCGGGCTAGACAATCTAGACCCTTTCTTTCTAAAATGATCTGCCGAAATTGTTGCAACCCCTATTACTAGCCTGTTCAACCTCTATTTCGTGTCGTCTGAGATTCCTTTAATTTTTTTTATTTGACCCCTTTTTCTCCCCAATTTTGTGGTATCCAATTGTTTAGTAGCTACTATCTTGTCTCATCGCTTATAAATTCCAGGCATACTTAATCAAAATCATTTTTAAAGTCAGTTATGAATACCAGGCCTGGTTTCCCAGATTATTTTTTATAGTGTTCTATTGTTTCCAGTATTTATCTTATATTATCTCCATTGTATCGTCAATGTAAAAAAAAATCTGTCTGATTAGGTTGAATAATATCAAACAATACATTTTTAATTCTATGCACTATGCATTTGACTAGAACACGGACATGTAAAGGGGCCTCCAATTTTGTTTAAATGGACTGGATCTTTATATTTACCACCTGGGTCCTGTTTCAGTAATAATGAAATCACACCTTGTTGAGTATCTGGTAATCTACCATTTCTATTAAAACATGCTAATCGTGGTCATCTGACTATATTAAAAAGTGTGGTATACTTCCACTGGTATGCCAATCCAACCCTGGAGTTCTCTGACATAAAGCCTTTAATTGAGTCAAGAAATTCATCCTTTGTAATTTGGCCTTCACATGAGTCTTTCTGTACAGTTGTTAATTTTACATTAATAGTAGAAAAAAAATCCATACAATTATCGTCGGCTAGTGGACTAAAACAAAAACACGTGCTTAAAGTACTCTGCTTCCCCTTTCAAAATATAGTTTGGTGAATCATGGGTTATTTTTAGTAGCATTTTCTATGTTGAAGATTAAAAAATCAATTGTGCAGGGCTGTCAATCTCCACTGTCTGAGCCTCCTGTGGACATTTTAGCATGAGCTAATGTTAAGATTTGTGACCTAACACTCTTCAGTCAGTTCTACCTTGTTCCAGACCTCTTTTTCTCCCCAATTTCATGGTATCCAATTGGTAGTTACAGTCTTGTCTCATCGCTGCAACTCCTCAAGAGAGGCGAAGGTCGAGAGCCATGCGTCCTACGAAACATAACCCAGCCAAGACGCACTGCTTCTTGACACACTGCTTGGTTAACCCGGAAGCCAGCTGCACACGCCACCTGCACACGCCAGCTGTACAGCTGGCGACCAAAGTCAGCGTGCATGCACCCGGCTCGCCGCAAGGATTCGCTAGAGCACGATGGGACAAGGACTACGCCAAACCCTCCCCTAACCTGGACCAATTGTGAGCCGCCTCATGGGTCATCCGGGTCTCGGCCAGATGCGTCACAGCCTGGGATCAAACCCGGGTCTGTAGTGACGCCTCTAGCACTGTGATGCAGTGCCTTAGACCGCTGCGCCACTCGGGAGGCCAGTCCCAGACTCCTTCTGATCGAGTATTCCAACCATGTCCTGCCTTCTAGGGTGTTTTTCCTAGTTTCTGTGCTTCTGCTTTGCTTTCTCTCTGGGGTTTTAGGCTGGTATCTGTGAAGCACTTTGTGACAACTGCTGTTGTTAAAAGATATTTATAAAATAGATTTTATTGATTGATTGAAACCAGGGCTAGAATAGATCTATCTGTATCAGTCTATAGCTTACCAGTACTTCTGGAAGGTGTCGTCTAAGACAGAGGAATCCAGTACGGTACAGTAGGGTAGTAGTTAACAGCCCAGACAACACAAGCAAACACAAAACCACTGAGATCTCTGCATCTGTGGAGAGAGATCGACAGTCAGAACACAAAGACCACATATGTGCTCACGCGCACACACCACACGTGCGCACACACACACACACACACACACACACACACAGTGTACCTGCGTTGTACTTGGCAGCTGTGAAGGCACAGTGTGGTTGGCTGTAGGAAGAGTTCTTGTCGCTTCTCTCCTCGCTGTCCCTTATTCTGACGGAGACACAGTACTCTCTGCCTGGAGCCAGGTTATTTAGAATCTTTTCTTTCAGAGACGTCATCTCCTCAGAGTACTGGACACACAACAGAAACCAATCAAACCAATGCGTCATGCTTGAATACACAGAGTTATTCAGCACTGAAATGAGAACATGGCATGCAATAAGTAAAGCATCTCTGACGACGCAGTGATGATGTTATACTGTGTGTGAATCTGTCACTCAATATCAAAATGAACCATGTAGCTCCAACCCGTAGGCATGTTTTAGATTTTCAAAAGGTTTGGCTCTTCCTGTCCTCACCTTAGCTCCATGCCTGCTGCTTGTGATGCTTAAGCTGTAGCGGAAACTGTCGTAGACATCCCACAAGCCATCCACAGGAGGCCTCAGGTTCACACACAGAGTGCTGCCGCAGGCCTTAACACTCACCACGGGCGGGTCCAGGAGGGCTACAGGACACACAGAGGGACAAACAGCACTTAGTGGCTGCTGTTCAACCAAGCAGTTTTAAAGTCTCTCCAGAAAGGGGAGAACATGTTTTTTTAAATGAAGAACGTGTCACCCTACTAGTTGTTCTGCTAGCGCTCCTGAACACAACTCCAAAGTATTATAACATTAACCCTACAAACTCCATTCCCGGCCCCTCCTTCCCCCACAACCCTGATAAGCACTGGCCTGCTCTCCTTTTCGGGCGTGACTGAGGAAACGCTGACACTCACTGCCATCGATGGGTTTAAAGCCGTTTTGGTTGCCCGGGGGTGAGACTTCGTTCCCAGACACAGCGAACACCCTGTTGTAGTAGGTGTGACTACGGCTTGAGAATGCTTTAGTCAGGTTACACACCAGAGGGGACTCCACGTGCTCACAACCAGCCACCACCTCCCAAGACTGGCCACCCCTAATTTAAATGAGGGGGAAAAAAGAGAGAGGTAATGATAGACAGAGAGAGAGAAGTTCAAGTCTAGTTGATTTGTTTGCTTGTTGGCCATTACACAGTACCGTAATTTCCGGACTATAAGCCACTACTTTATTCCCACGCTTTGAACCTCGCGGTTTATACAATGACGCGGCTAATTTATGGATTTTTCCCCGCTTTCACAAGATTCATGCCGCCAAAAAAACTGAGCACCGTCACATAATGTGACGTAAATCGAGCGCGCTCAAACTTCATCATTCTGATTACGGTAGTCATTTTGTCACCCTCATCATGTCAAAGACACGGAGAAATGCATATGATGCAGCTTTCAAGTGGAAGGCGATCGATCTGGCTGTTGGAAAAGGAAATAGAGCTGCTGACAGCGTGGAGCTTTGTCAAAAAATCCACTATCATCAACGGGTTTCGAAAAGGCTGGACCGCTGCGTGTTGAAGAGGGCAGCGATCCAACATCGGATGAAGCAATTCTGAGGCTATTCAACTCCGACACCGAAGGAGATGACTTCAGTGGTTTCAGTGCACAGGAGGAGGAAGATAGTGACCAATGACTTTCTTGGTAGGCTACTGTTTACTGCTATTTTTTTAAATTTCTGTTACAAGCCGTGTTTCGTTTAAAGGCTGTGTAAAGTTCATTTGTTTCAATGTACCGGTAGGCACCTGCGGCTTATAGACATGTGCAGCTTATTTATGTACAAAATACACTTTTTTTGATTTTATACAGTGGGTGCGGTTTATATTCAGGTGCGCTTAATAGTCCAGAAATTACGGTAGTTAGTATGGTGTGTGTATCATTGAGCTAAAATACAAGAAGACACTCCCAAGTCATATTCTGACAAGTCTATCTTCACCTAGGTATATGATAGTTTGGTTATAATTCTCATTATGAAAGCTTTACCAAATTTATTCTTCCCAGAGGGTCAATACAACTGCATTAGACAAAACATGTTTCCACCACCACCACTAGTATATACACTCCAATTTAGGCACAACTCCTTCTCTCTAATCCTTACATCTATAATGGTTTGACGGGAAGACGAAGTAATAGGGCAATAAAGCATCATTTCTCCCTTTAAGGGGACCTGACCTGACCTCAACCCCTCATTTTCCTAACCCACAGATCACCACCCGTATCCCCTATAGCAATCCTGTGACTTCCTCCCGTCCACCCAACACATTCCAAAGCCATCTGGCTCCTACAGATAACCATTAACTTCTGATGTAAAACAAAAAACCAGTCGCTATCACTCCTTGAAACAAGATACTTCTGAATATAAACAATGGTCTAAGTTTAACCCAGAATCAGACAATATGTTGTGATTACAACACTGAATCATTCAAAGAGCAAACACATCAAGGGAAAGCAGTTTGACCTATTTAACTGAGAGGATCAAAGAGCGAGAGAGATACTCATACAGAATGACACACCTACATCATACAGAATGACACACCTATATCATACCTGCTTGAGAAAATCATCACGCGGTAGTACACGCTCCTGGGGGACCCCGAGCCTGGGTCCCACCTCAGCTGGTGGACAAAATGTCTGGAGGAGAGAGTCACATTGACTGGAGCAGGCAGATCACACACAGCTGAGGAAGAAGAACATTTTATTTAGTGTGTCGTTTGGGTCATGGATGCTGATTGGCTGAAAACCTGTGGTATATCAGACCGTATACCACAGCATACTATGACACAAAAATCACTTGTTTTACTGCTCTAATTACATTGGTAACCAGTCTTTAATAATAGCAGTAAGGCATCTCGGGGGGGGGGGGGGCAATATACCACAGCTAAGAGTTTTATCCAGGCACTCCACTTCGTGTCGTGTGTAAGAACAGTCTTTAGCCGTGCTATATTGGCCAAATACCGCACCCCTTCGGGCCATATTGCATATGCCACACCCACTCAGGCCTTATTGATAAAAGCAACTTAAAGTATAGGCCTACACCCACACCATTTTGTTGTTGGGGTACAGCCACACCATTCAAACACAGGAAAGATTATTTTTAACATATTTATTTTTCCATCCCCCCAAAAAATGCTATTTCACTCATAATGTAATTAATTATAGGTCATTATTTCTAAGAAATCACACTGGACAGTCACTCGGAAATACAGTAATGATGACTACAATTATGAAGCCGTAACATTACTGAGGAAAATATATATTGTACAAGATGCAGAGGGACGACAAGCTATTCAAAAATGTCTCACCTGAATGTGCCTGTAGTAACCAGGTAACCATCCATATCACTGGAGACATGACACCATTGCCACAACACTCGGTGTGTCATGTCAATCAAGCTGACACGTACATCCTCCACCTTGACTCCACTGTGCAGTGGCTCTCATGTCCATCCTCTTCTAGCTGAAAAGGACAGACGGGCTTCATTGTCTCTTTGGGTGTGGTGTTTGTTCACTTGGTTTCAAAGGATCGGATGATTGACTTTTGGATGTACTGTTTAACTGCGTTCATTCTTATGTGGTTGAGGGCGTCTGGGGTTCATAATTCACAACTCAAACCAACATTGTGCTGGAATTTTGGAAAGATAAAGGAAAAACAGACTAATTTGGTAAGCTACATTAGGCTATTGCAACCAGGGTGGTGTCAGAATGTGTTTCTTTTCCTTAACTCTTTTTACAGAAATCTGCTGCTTTGTGATAATGGAAATGGGAACTTTTGTAGCTATGTGGCATAACTAGTTGATATCACATATTCTCGTTTCAGGTGGCCAACTAGCAGAGGTGGATACTTGAGTAAAAGTACAGAGTACCTCAATAGAAAAAGACTCGGGTAAAATTCACCCAGTAAAATACTACTTGAGTAAAAGTCTAAATGTATTTGACTTTAAATATACTTCAGTATCAGAAGTAGAAATCTTTTAAAATTGCATATATTAAGCAAACCAGACAGCATAAATGTATAGTTTTTATTTACGGATCGTCAGGGGAACACTCCAACACCCAGACATAATTTACAAGCTGAATAATTTGTGTTTAGTGAGTCCGCAGATCAGAGGCGGGAGGACCAGGGATGTTCTCTTGATTAAGTGCGTGAAATGGACCATTTTCCTGTCCTGGCTAAGCATTCAAAATGTAACATGTACTTTAGGGTTGTCAGGGTTAAAATGTATGGAGTAAAAAAAGTACATAATTTTCTTTAGGAATGTAGTGAAGTAAAAGTTGTCAAAAAATATAAAATAGTAAAACAGATAAGTCGTTTTACGGGGGTAACGTTAAATGGTACTTCAAAGTATGTTTTACACCCCTGCCAACTAGCTACATCAACATTACCAAAATAAACGTGCAGAGAGATAGTAAGAACAAAACACGATAACCGCTAGTAAAACAACAGTTAGCTGTCGGTTCCACTAATGCCATGATTCCGTTAGCTTCTCGCTAACAAAGCCTAGGCCAAACAGTGAATATCCTTTGATAACGCCAAGCATAATGCAATTACAATAAAACATAGCTACCGTTATGAGATGACATTTCACATTTCTGCCTGGTTGGCAACAGAAAGTCAAACAAGAAGAGCCAGTCCTCTGCCACAATTGGGGTGCTTTCCGTAACTGCTGCCTTGCCAGCTTGTAGAAATACAAAAAGGTTTTTGCCGCGTTCAAATCAACTGGGAACTCGTAAATCTCCGATTTACAGGCGTTAAAAAAAGGAGTTACGATTGGGAAAATCATTTCGGACGGTCATCCAAATCGGAAACTCGGGCCTCTTTCTAGATATCAGATTTTCTCACATGAAGATCATCGACCTCACATTTTTCCGAGTTCCCAGTTGTTTTGAACGCGGCATAACAACGCTGCTGCTGGAAATGACGACAATGTTGCGCAACCAACCACAGATCTTTATAAGAACGGACTGGCTTTTCCTGGGGGACATTGTTTCACACTAAGCATTTCTTTTTTAGAGAGCAGTGTACTTTAACATGACACACAAGTCTCGACGTATCAAGGAATTTCCCACATAATAACTTTTAGAAACAATAGCTTAAAAAAAAACACATTCTACACAAAAACCGGGTCACGATTTGATCATTGAGCTCTAATATTCTTCTTTCATAAAATTGCACGTACATTACAATGAATGAAACGGACACATCAGTGGTATTCAAAGTCGGGGTGGAGGAACTGCATTAATGTAACCAAATAACAAACAAAAATACAAATTAATAGTACATGCTATAGTATGGGACAATATACAAACGTTTTTGAGAAAGATCATTTCAAAAATCAAGTGTATCTGAATGAACAGAATCCTGATAACACGTAGAGACATTTTAAGGCTGTAGCCTTGTTTTGGGGTGAGGATCGGGAAAGTGTGAATACCTTTGTTTTACACACATTCTCAACAGAAGACAATATTTGGGAAGGAATGGACGTGATAGAAGGCATATCCAACCAAGTGGAATATCTGTGCAATTATCGGCTAAGACACTTGCACTGTAGGCCTACACAGCACGCATGTGTAGCAGTGTGATGTTGTTCCCCTAGATTATGCACCAAGTTGCACACAAGGACCAATTCAAATAGGCCAGGTCAAGAGGGGATGTTAATAATTTGATAATAATAATTCAGTGTATTTTTTTAAAAGTAATTACAGCTGCATAGCTAATGTTTTTCTTTGGTGTACAAACACTTTTTCATATCAATATTGTACATATGATTGTAAAAGTTTTGTATATTTTGGTTTGGCCCATCCCTCTTATTGTTCTCTTTTGCCTGACCTTCGGCATAGCAAGGTTATCTGTTATTTCTTCATGTGCAGGTGCCTGAGAGCTAGGACTGCGCCAGGGTCTTATTGTTCTCTTTTGCCTGACCTGTGCCAAGGGTTAACATAGCAAGGTGCTCTTCAGAGCTAGGTGCCTGAGCTAGGACTGTTAACATAATGTGTGTTGTCTCTTCATGTGCAGGTGCCTGAGAGCTAGGACTGTGCCAAGGGTTAACATAATGTGTGTTGTCTCTTCATGTGCAGGTGCCTGAGAGCTAGGACTGTGCCAAGGGTTAACATAATGTGTGTTGTCTCTTCATGTGCAGGTGCCTGAGAGCTAGGACTGTGCCAAGGGTTAACATAATGTGTGTTGTCTCTTCGTGTGCAGGGCAAATAAAAATAATTAAACTAGCAGACCTTCAGTTGTGGCAGCGTCCTAATTAAAAGTACACAACGCAGAATGAACCACGCTATGCACGCACGCATCAATGTCCCATATAGCCTGAGAAGTCTTCTTCTTCCTCCTCCTCCTCCGTCTCATTGTGAGACTGCACAGTGCCAGTGTGCATTACCAGGCAGTCAGAGTATGCCTTTGTACAGCTGACAGCATGTCTATCTGAATATTCAAAGTATGTGTGTGTGCAGTCTGCCCGTGACAGTACTAGGCCTGTACCTTCCTGTATCTCACCCTGTGATCCCATGCTGTCCAGTCCTAATGTCCTCTGTAAGGAGTCTATGGGAAGTAGAGGCTTCTGCTCCTGTTTGGAACAGCCTAATAAAACATCTGTCTCATGCTCCTCCTCCTCCTCCCTCTTTAAAGCCCCCAGAGTCACAGAGAACAGATTGACATTACCAGAGGTCTCCTCCCTCATCTCTTTCTCCACCTCACTCATCTCTTTCTCCTCCTCTCCACCCAACCCTACAAGTCCCAGAGGTCTGGGTTGATCTCTGTCTAGGCTGGAAATGACCTTCGTTAGTTCACCTTTGACCTCGCTCTGACCCTGACCTCCAAGCACCACCACACCCACAGGAACTTCCTCTTCAGCTGCGGTCTCAAAACTCAACCCCCCAGAATGCCCTGCTACATTAAGAAGGGCAACATTAGCCCCTGATGCTTCCTGGGACTGTATGGTGCTGGAGCTGCTATCAAAGGAGAGCCCCGCATCGCGGTCCATGTAGACCGCGCCGTTTCCCCCCTCCTCTTCATCATCCTCCTCCTCTTCTTCCTCCCCTGCTCGGTTCGAGTTCTCTCTGTTGTGGTGTGCTTTTGTTGTGAGGGCCTTCCCTTGTTGCTCTGGCTCAGAGGATATGGAGACCAGGTCAGGAACTGTTCTCTCTGGGGTGACTAGGTAGCCCTCAACCAGGGCAGTCTGCAAGGGGAGAGGGAGAAGAGAGAGGCTGTGTTAGACAGAGAAAAGCACAGTGATGTCACTGCCTGAAGCTGATTTAACTTTATGTGGACAACAGGGCATGAGTTGAAGTTAATGTTATTTGCAGGAATTTACTTTGGCTTTGCATTTCTTAAGCTCCTCAAACGCACATCCAGGACCAACAAATCAACAATGGCAAAGCCAAACAAATAATATCATAGACAAACAGTGAGAGAGTTGTGAGAAATGGGTTTGATGAATGTAAACATATGTTTCCCATGCCACTAAAGCCCTTTAAATTGAAACAAATGAAGTGAGAGTGTAGGGTGTGGTTAGCTACAAGATAGAGCCATTTCTCACCAGTGATCTAGGCAGATGGGCCTTCAACTTGCACAAGAACCCAGTGTAGAACAAGACAAACATGAGAACCATCAGGCCTGCCCCACTCACAATGAGGAGAACCGACACCCCAGCTACAACAGCAGGGACTGGGGGGGGAGGACAAGTCATGGTTATACCCCAATCCAAGGTGCACTGAATGAACAGAATAATCCTGATAACAGAAAGAATTCCATGCAATATATTTAAAATAGTAACACAATGCCAACACATGACCTAATATCTGGCATGGTAAAACTGAGGATGAAGCATTGACTAACATAACTATAGACAATATTCACCTCTGTTAGCCTCCACAATACTGGTGTGTGCACACTTCCACTCAGAAAGCTGTGTTTTTTGGTTGGTGGTGATCATCGTATGCACCCTCACACAGTACTCTGTGCCCACATTCAAGTTCTCCAGCATATAACTTAAATTAGTTGTACGGGTCTCTTTTATCTGAAAATGAATATGATCGAAGAGTATTCGTTTTTTGATTAAATGGTCCTCATTCTCATTAAATGGACATCATTTGTAAAAAAAAAAAAAAAAAAAACATAAAAAAAAATATATATATATATATATATGTATAGAATTTGACACTACAATGAAGACGGGGAAAGGAGAGGCAGGAAACACAGGGAAAGGAGAGGCAGGAAAGGATAGGCATTGTTGTTTTTACCCGAGTCTCTCCTGCGCTCTTCCAGTCGATCTGAAAGGATACGGTGCTCCCATAGACATTTTGAATGGTTTCCATCTCAGGCAGTGTGATGTTGATTACCAGACAATTGCCACATCCATCCAAAGACAATGTCGGAGGACCAATAACAGCTGTGGAAGATATGATACTGTAGCATCATTTCACAATTAAATATTTTACTTTTTTAAATGTTTTTATTTAATTTTACAACAACATATTATATTACATATTATAAGACACATTGACACACAAATACATGCCTAGATTGTGTTATGTGATGTCAAAGAATGGCCCTCACACAAACATCTGGTTAAAATCCCTAGCAGAAGTATAGTCATCCACCTATTAACAAGACAGAATGACCAGCAGACGTACTCTGTGTGTAGGGGGTGAAGGTGATCACGGTCAGGGGCGACTCGAAGAGCTCGTGGGAAGCCCGAACACACAATCTGTATTCTTCTTTGGGGTACTTCAGATCCAGCTTCTGATTTGTCATGTTGGTTTGATGCTGTAGCTGTAGGGTCATGTTGTCTTCTCTGTTAGGATAGAAACGAGGAGGTACATGTTTAATGTAGCGAATAAAATTACAAAGTAGACCCAGTTAAATTACTTCATTGACAAAATACAGCGAGTTCATTTTGGATTCCAAATCATTATAATTTTGAATCAATGTGGCCTTCAGACCTCAACAAGATATATTCTATCTCAGAGTGGTGTTGTGTAACCACATTTCCAACCAGAAAGTAGTCTTTCCTGTTCCATAATGGCTTACGAGTATTTATCCATGCATATATTATATTCCAAAATGATTTATCCATATTGGAAATGTATCTGATGATTTATCCATATTGGAAATGTATCTGATGATTTATCCATATTGGAAATGTATCTGATGATTTATCCATATTGGAAATGTATCTTGATGATTTATCCATATTGGAAATGTATCTGATGATTTATCCATATTGGAAATGTATCTGATTTATCCATATGTACATTAGATGATGCCCACATTGATCATGTCCAGGGTTATACATATCCGGGTATCTGAATTGACAAAAAAGCTATCTTTCTAAAAAGCAAATTGATGAGTTAGTTAAGAGGTCTTTAGGAATAGGGAATGTCTTTCGTTAAATAGCAGAAAACAAATAATTCAGTCTACATTCATTCCGATTTTAGACTACGGCGATATCCTCTATATCAGGTTTTCCCAAACCTGCAATGCCGTCGGGGGTACGCCAAATAAAAATGTGATTCATAGACCAAAAATATTATAATCAAACAGCACATTTTATATTTTTCCAACGGGGCTATACATTTGGGTGAGTTTTTTTTTCTCCCCCTCACCTGAGTAGCCTCATTTCACTGCCAAAAATAAGATCAACCATCTGGCGAAATAACAACACAATGTCAAATACAGGTAGCCTTGTCAAATTATTAACATCCAATCACATTAACCGTTACTCATCCAATCACATTACCGTTACTCATCCAATCACATTAACCGTTACTCATCCAATCACATTAGCCGTTACTCATCCAATCACATTACCCGTTACTCATCCAATCACATTACCCGTTACTCATCCAATCACATTACCCGTTACTCATCCAATCACATTACCCGTTACTCATCCAATCACATTACCCGTTACTCAACCAATCACATTAACCGTTACTCATCCAATCACATTAACAGTTACTCATCCAATCACATTCACCGTTACTCATCCAATCACATTAACCGTTACTCATCCAATCACATTAACAGTTACTCATCCAATCACATTCACCGTTACTCATCCAATCACATTAACAGTTACTCTCTCGATTGAAACCTTCACTCTTGCGCAGACATTTAGAACCGAAACATGACAATTCGAAAAATAAGCCACAGGAGTTTTTTGAGCGAGAATTAAGATGACTTTCGAGTAGTAAGACATGTATAAAAGCAACAGATACCATTAATAAGAAGGGGCTAGAAACATCTTATATGGTGAGCTACCGAGTGGCTGGGACAGGGAAGCCCCATACTATTGTGGAGGACTTAATTCTTCCTGCTGCCGCGGATATGGGCTGGGACAATGCTGGGGGAAAAGGCCCAAAACAACGATACAGACAGTGTCTTCATCAAACAACACTGTTTCACGACGCATCAATGACATGGCAGGAGATGTGTTGAAACAATTACTGCTTCGCATACAAGCCAGTGAATTCTATGCGTTACAGCTGGATGAGTCAACAGACGTGGCGAGCCTGGCACAGCTCCTGGTGAGTGTCCGTTATGCTTACGGGGGGGTCAATTAAGGAAGACATCCTCTTCTGCAAACCACTGGAAACCAGGACAACAGGAGAGGATATTTTTAAAGTACTGGACAGATTTGTGACATCAAATGGACTTTGGTGGTCAAGATGTGTTGGGATCTGTACTGATGGATCAAAAGCCATGACAGGGAGACATGATCATTACTACACCTAACGTCTGACACACGTTTACAACCCAGTCATACCAAGTGTCATGGGAATCAGATCTCCATCATTCGTCTAAAGTCCATAAACCTTAACCACAATGCAGTAGTAGAATTATTCAATATGATAAACACAAACAAAATCATGAGGTGACAACCTGTGTAAGATCTTGTACATGGTCCCGGGTGGTGTGCCTGGCCCAGGGATCCAGCGGAGAACATGGTGGAAGTTGAGAGAATCGATGGTAACATTGACCGGAGCAGGGAGGGTACACAGGGCTATGATGGCAAAAGGGGATACAGAGAGGGACTGTATCGTTAAACTCGTAAATGAAGATAACATACAGTATGTCAGTACAAGACACTATACTGCCCACAGACACAGACTGTCTGAGAGCAACTAGAGACTTCAGTATCTTATCCCAGCCAAGGTACAGTAAATCAATAACTTGTTACCTAGCCGCCAGTAACCCCACTATGTTATGTAATCAACGGCCAATGGTTCCTTTCTTAATTTGACTATGACAGTTTATTACCAATCAGTCTTCAGTCTAAAAGACAGTATGGTTTGAAGTTTTTACCTTTTTTTAACTAGGCAAGTCAGTTAAGAACAAATTCTTATTTTCAATGACGGCCTAGGAACGCCTAGTGGGTTAACTGCCTGTTCAGGGGCAGAACGACAGATTTGTACCTTGTCAGCTTGGGGATTTGAACTTGCAACCTTCCGGTTACTAGTCCAACCGCTCTAACCACTAGGCTACCCTGCCGCCCCTGAAATGCATCCGAAAGGTACTGAGAAGTTCAGGAGACCATCAGGCAATAACGTTGTATGATCTTCTGTGTTGAAAATAACACCATCATTGACAATGTTCTTTCCTCCTCTGATTTGGAGCCTGGTCTTGTCCGCGCCATTCTAACGTCTTGTGGGCATAGTAGCTGGAAACAAGTGTTCCGGAGTCGTGTCTTTCAGTGAAAGGCATCATAATGTTGTTAAGCTTAGAACGTTAAAAAGAGAGAGCCACATTTATAGGAAGAAAACAGAAACCGGTCTGTTAATTACAACCGCATCTAGAATCTGCCCCAAATTTTGTCTTGCGACCGCATTTTCAACTTGACCCCTAGTTTGGGAAACTCAGCACTGTTCAGCAGTAAACATGTTCAGCAGTAAACACGTTCAGCAGTAAACACGCTCAGCAGTAAACACGCTCAGCAGTAAACACGCTCAGCAGTAAACATGCTCAGCAGTAGTAAACATGTTCAGCAGTAAACACGCTCAGCAGTAGTAAACATGTTCAGCAGTAAACATGTTCAGCAGTAGTAAACATGTTCAGCAGTAGTAAACATGTTCAGCAGTAAACATGTTCAGCAGTAAACATGCTCAGCAGTAAACATGCTCAGCAGTAAACACGTTCAGCAGTAAACATGTTCAGCAGTAAACATGTTCAGCAGTAAACACGCTCAGCAGTAAACACGCTCAGCAGTAAACACGCTCAGCAGTAAACACGTTCAGCAGTAAAACACGTTCAGCAGTAAACATGTTCAGCAGTAAACATGTTCAGCAGTAAACATGTTCAGCAGTAAACATGTTCAGCAGTAAACATGTTCAGCAGTAAACACGTTCAGCAGTAGTAAACATGTTCAGCAGTAAACACGCTCAGCAGTAGTAAACATGTTCAGCAGTAAACATGTTCAGCAGTAAACATGTTCAGCAGTAGTAAACATGTTCAGCAGTAGTAAACATGCTCAGCAGTAGTAAACATGCTCAGTAGTAAACATGTTCAGCTGTAAACATGTTCAGCAGTAAACATGTTCAGCAGTAAACATGCTCAGCAGTAAACATGTTCAGCAGTAAACATGCTCAGCAGTAAACATGTAAACATGCTCAGCAGTAAAGTAAACATGCTCAGCAGTAAACATGCTCAGCAGTAAACACTGCTACGTTGAACCTGTTCATAAACCCATAATAGCAGTGGACAACTTACCATAAAAACACTGCAACATCAAATAAATAGATAGAAGGATATATTTCATATCTTTTTTATTCCTAAAACCTTTAAAAAAATAATCGAGAGGACTGGTCCATTGTTGGTCAATGTTCTGAAAAACAAAAGACATTTGAATACAGAAGTGAAAATGAAGTTCTCACTCACACAAAAGGAAAGGTAATGCAGTACTGTGAGGTTTGTGTGGCGTCTATTGCTATAACGACCAGGTTGTATGATCTAACGTTGGGACAGGTGAACAACACTTGACTCAATCTATGCTTACTTTAGGCTACTGTTATGTGTTTATATAAATATGTTGTCTACAACCAGTATGCAACTCTTGAAACGATAAAACACAACAAACAATTTTAATGAATAAAATAAAATATAGAGATTTGTGTCGTCTTCCAAGTCTACAGTGTTTCTAATAATGACTTCGCTTGTAAAAGGGGTAACGTTACGCTTGTCCTACACGTTTCTTGATCCGAACTAAATGCTGGCATTAATAAATAATTGTACCTGAAGATATGCCTTCCTTGATGAATCCCTTTCAAAGAACCCGATATTTTCCCCCGTGGGTAAAAGCAGAAGAGAAAATAGACATGTAAACACATAAACAGTCTGACCGTGCTGTGAATACTAGCAATTTGTTCGTTTCTTTCGGTCACGTGTGTTTTCCAAACGTCACTCGTTTTCGTGAAATCACATGATAACCAGGTCGAACGCTCCCTAAAGGCAATGGGGCAAATATTTGTATAACTAAACCAAGATAGACCAGGGCCTGCCATTTGCAATGGGAACAAATGAGTCATATTGAGATGAGATCCTATTCGCCCGTTCTAGCAGATATCTGCATATTCACGTTAGGAAACCCTACTCGGTGAAGTGCGCGTGTGCAATAACTAAATTCGTCTTTGCGTTCCTTCTAAACAATGCATTTTTTTACAACTTTGGCAAATGTTAAAGTCTACAAAACGTAGTCCACTCTGTTTACAACAGATTCTAGTTTTGGGAACAGAAAACTGTATTGAGATAAAAATGTTTAATCGATGAGAAAATGTGCAGAATGTTGGCCAAAATCCATCTCGTTGCGTCTTCTACCACTGCCGGCCACTGGGCTTCCTCTCACTACCATATTTGGTAGGGAGTTTAAACGTCAAGCGGATGCTTTACATTTATACATCTGGTGAAATATCTGTCTCATTGTTCTATTTGTGGAATGGACTTCTTCTATGGTATATTGACGATCGCACAATTTAATGTGCATCCGGCAACCTGCTGTGCGGGATGGAAAACAGGATTCCCCAAAATGGAACAAAATACCAACAACAACAAAAAACTAACAAAAAATAAACTAAATCAAACAACCTTTCTGTTAAAAAAATAAACCATATGATCCATACATAGGCTCACGGGGAATCTGGGAAGGCGGGCCTTCAGAAGTAAGATCCTTAAGTCCCAAAAATGTCTGGCGCAAACACAATAATGTCCAGTTTCTTATTCTTATTATTATACTTATTTGAGACTTGTGCCGCACAGTTTATAACTGTGGAAATGAACGCCACAAAATCCACCCTTTTAACGCACAGGCTATCTTTTGGCTGGCAGCAAACATTTACTACAGACTGTGATGCGTCCACAACCACATATTCACTAGCATCACTTATTTTCTCAATTCTGTTTATCGCTTCTGCATAAAAGATTCGATTGACCGCTGATTTTTGTCACCTCAATCTCCTTCACGTTTACAGGGCACTCCAGGATGTCTGGATTAGTTTATTTTGTAAATATTTTCTTAACTATATTTTCTGAAAACTGCATTGTTCGTTAATAAAGGCTTGAAAATAATCATTTCACGGCGAGGTCTACACTTCACCAGGGCGTAGCCTAACGTGATCAGAAATCTCAACTAGCAAGCAAATCGCAGCAATGAAGAATTGAGTGCGTGCGCGTTCCGGCGAATGGGGGATTCTGGCAGGGGGGAGATTTTCGGCACAACACCAGTCCTTGGCGTTATGCCGGAATAGGCGAGACCAAAAAAATTCGCCCCCGCACAAAACTAGAATAGTCCCAGTAAGCATAATGACGTTAAAATGACATCTAAAATACGTATTTACAAGACCAAGTTAGGTTCAATTTAGGTTCTGAATGGAAGGTGAAAAGGTATTTTCCATATGTTTAAATAAAATTTTCCAGGATTTTGAAAAGGTATCTTTTCCAGAAAAACAAACATATTTTATGGATGTTGAAATCAGGTTCATTTTCAGGTTCTGAATGAAAGTTGAAAATAAGTAATTTATATACGTCTATGTTTGGGCCAAATCAAGAATGGTCTAGACTGGACAAAAACTGAACCTAACATATGATTTGTTCAAATTTGGTCCGGATCAAAAATCTATGTCTGTGGACGTTGAAATCAAGGCCTGTTCGGAACTGCACCAAAAAAAGACATCCTCCTGTGCTAACTGAGGTATAACTTACAGTGTTGCCTAAAATGACATTCTTTATGAAACTTAGATGTCGGCTTGTGCTTACTGGGGTGTGGCCTACAATGTCATCCAGCAATGGAATTTTATGAATGCCCATCCATGTGGTAGGCCCACCATTTGTAAAACAGGAAGTTGCATTGGCTTTATTAGTCCTGATTCCTGTGACTAATTCATTTGTCTATTTAAGCTCTGAAATCAGCTACTCAACTTCATCATGAGTTCTCGAGCCTATTTTGCAATGTGTTTACACATAGTGGGAAATGTAGAAGTATTTGTCTTGTTTCGCTATGATCAGCTTGTCAAACATTGACCGATATAAACTTGAAACCACTGATCATGACAATGGGAGTGAAACTCCTGGACAACAGTTGTGATTGGTCCATTCCATATTGTCCATTTCACTTTGACCTGTCCTGTTTTTAGGATATGAGTTCCATTTAGGTTCCGGTATTTGATCTGGAGAAACCTGCATGATGTAAAAAGTGTCTGCATCATTATTTATATTTTTATTTCCAGTCTGTAGGCAATAGAAAAGGCCACACTCTTTCTACCATATCCTATTTCTGCTACATGATTTACGTTAGATTAATGAAAAACATTGGTGGAGCGCTTAAGAGATGCGTCCCTCCACCCTGGAGAGGTGCGCAGGGAATGGACAAGCAAAATATGTTGCAGTGGGTACTGCTTATCAAATGCGGCATAAGCACACACCTAAAAAGCTCATATGCCACTGGTTGAGAGAAATTGTAATTGTTTGTGGGCAGAATTATGTGAGGTTTTGTGTGTTGTTGTTGTTGGAGGTGCATCTTGGTCAGTTTAGGTCGTTGATCTGCCGCCATATTCGGCCGCCTAATGCCCCATGTACACTATGAGCGTGCCCGACAAGCTCTTTATCAAAAAATGACAGGTCCCTCAGACTTTCTTTTTATTCACCCAGTGGCAGACACCGGGAACCAACCACAGCAGGAGACCCGGGAACCAACCACAGCAGGAGACCCGGGAACCAACCACAGCAGGAGACCCGGGAACCAACCACAGCAGGAGACCCGGGAACCAACCACAGCAGGAGACCCGGGAACCAACCACAGCAGGAGACCCGGGAACCAACCACAGCAGGAGTTTTCTTCAGGTAAATGGTATTCAAACTGAACGTCTGTCGTCACCCTTGAGATGACTCCTTTGACGGGTGCTCTACAGCGAAGTTCAAAACCCAAATCTTCTGTTGTTCGGATTATTTTCAGGCTCACTGCAATCTTCCTCTGTTCTTCAGAAAAACAATTAATACATTTGTACTCCACTTTTTCCCAGCGTTTTCACAATTTTCGACACCTCAAACGGGTTTCCCACATATGCATCCCAACAAGAAGCGATTCATTATCATTCATAGACATATCCTCCACTCCAATTTGAGCCAATTTCCTTTTTGTTACAGTTTTCACTACTACCGTTGTCCATTCAGAACATTCGTCTTCATCAACTTGGCTCGACGCGCTGCTTGATTCGAACTCAGGATCCACATCCGCCATCTTTTTCTTTAGCCGGAACCATAGTCCGCAACGAATGGACTTCTTCTTCTACGATATAATGGCGGTCCGCAAACCAACGTTAAAGGTGCATGCCGCCACCTACTGGGCTGGAGTGTGTGGTCAATCACAGTTTGCAACATTTCTAAATCCTAACCCTACTAACTTCAAATAGACCCTCCCCTTCCCACTCCCCCAACCGCAATGACCCCACACTTCAATTTTTCCCTCTCTTCAACATAGGGGGCAGCAGGGTAGCCTAGTGGTTAGAGCGTTGGACTAGTAACCGGAAGGTTGCAAGTTCAAACCCCTGAGCTGACAAGGTACAAATCTGTTGTTCTGCCCCTGAACAGGCAGTTAACCCACTGTTCCTAGGCTGTCATTGAAAATAAGAATTTGTTCTTAACTGACTTGCCTCGTTAAATAAAGGTAAAAAAAAATAAAAAATACTTACAACAATATAACAACACATGCTCCATTGTTTCGTGACCAGACACAAACTATTTGCTTGCTAACCAGTTGTAATGACGAGTTCAATGGACAATGTCCTAAGCGCTGTCGAGCAAACACCTGATCTGACCTTTGAATCTTGGTCCACCGACCTTTCTTTGGAGGGCATATAAAACGCCGGCCATTGGGCTCAGAGTCCCATCTCTCAAAATGTCTCTGATCTTAACTTTGGTCTCAGCTCTACCCAGTGGAACATTAATATATATTATGTCTTCTGCATCTCTCAAAATGTCTCTGATCTTAACTTTGGTCTCACCTCTACCCAGTGGAACATTAATATATATTATGTCTCGTTTCAAAGCTCTTTTAGCTAACTGGTCTACAATTTCATTCCCTTCCACACCTGAATGTGCTGGGACCCAGCATAATCTCACTATCACACCCAGTGTCTCAACTCTCCATAATAACATGAATACCTCCAATAGTAAATCCCTCCTATCAGATTTACCAGATGAAAAACTATCCAATCCAGACAGAGAATCTGAGCATCCTATAATTCTAACAGGTTGTACGTCCTCCACCCACCAGAGGGCAACTATTATCAGCAACAGTTCAACTGAGTGTTCTGACAGTTCATCTGTCAGTCTTCTACATATCTGCACATCAAATCCAGGAAGGTAAACGCCTGCTCCTGTGCTCCACTATCTGGGTTCTACATATCTGCACACCAAATCCAAGAAGGTAAACGCCTGCTCCTGTGCTCCACTATCTGGGTTCTACATATCTGCACATCAAATCCAGGAAGGTAAACGCTCCTGTGCTCCACTATCTGGGTTCTACATATCTGCACATCAAATCCAGGAAGGTAAACGCCTGCTCCTGTGCTCCACTATCTGGGTTCTACATATCTGCACATCAAATCCAGGAAGGTAAACGCTCCTGGGCTCCACTATCTGGGTTCTACATATCTGCACATCAAATCCAGGAAGGTAAACGCTCCTGGGCTCCACTATCTGGGTTCTACATATCTGCACATCAAATCCAGGAAGGTAAACGCTCCTGGGCTCCACTATCTGGGTTCTACATATCTGCACATCAAATCCAGGAAGGTAAACGCCTGCTCCTGTGCTCCACTATCTGGGTTCTACATATCTGCACATCAAATCCAGGAAGGTAAACGCCTGCTCCTGTGCTCCACTATCTGGGTTCTACATATCTGCACAGCACATCCAGGAAGGTAAACACTCCTGTGCTCCACTATCTGGGTTCTACATATCTGCACATCAAATCCAGGAAGGTAAACGCTCCTGGGCTCCACTATCTGGGTTCTACATATCTGCACATCAAATCCAGGAAGGTAAACGCCTGCTCCTGTGCTCCACTATCTGGGTTCTACATATCTGCACATCACATCCAGGAAGGTAAACACTCCTGTTCTCCACTATCTGGGTTCTACATATCTGCACATCAAATCCAGGAAGGTAAACGCTCCTGGGCTCCACTATCTGGGTTCTACATATCTGCACATCACATCCAGGAAGGTAAACGCCTGCTCCTGTGCTCCACTATCTGGGTTCTACATATCTGCACATCACATCCAGGAAGGTAAACGCCTGCTCCTGTGCTCCACTATCTGGGTTCTACATATCTGCACATCACATCCAGGAAGGTAAACACTCCTGTGCTCCACTATCTGGGTTCTACATATCTGCACATCACATCCAGGAAGGTAAAGGCTCCTGGGCTCCACTATCTGGGTTCTACATATCTGCACATCACATCCAGGAAGGTAAACGCTCATGGGCTCCACTATCTGGGTCCTACATATCTGCACATCAAATCCAGGAAGGTAAAGGCTCCTGGGCTCCACTATCTGGGTTCTACATATCTGCACATCACATCCAGGAAGGTAAAGGCTCCTGGGCTCCACTATCTGGGTTCTACATATCTGCACATCACATCCAGGAAGGTAAAGGCTCCTGGGCTCCACTATCTGGGTTCTACATATCTGCACATCACATCCAGGAAGGTAAACGCTCCTGGGCTCCACTATCTGGGTTCTACATATCTGTACATCAAATCCAGGAAGGTAAAGGCTCCTGGGCTCCACTATCTGGGTTCTACATATCTGCACATCAAATCCAGGAAGGTAAAGGCTCCTGGGCTCCACTATCTGGGTTCTACATATCTGCACATCAAATCCAGGAAGGTAAAGGCTCCTGGGCTCCACTATCTGGGTTCTACATATCTGCACATCAAATCCAGGAAGGTAAAGGCTCTGGGCTCCACTATCTGGGTTCTACATATCAATCATCCAGGAAGGTAAAGGCTCCTGGGCTCCACTATCTGGGTTCTACATATCTGCACATCAAATCCAGGAAGGTAAAGGCTCCTGGGCTCCACTATCTGGGTTCTACATATCTGCACATCACATCCAGGAAGGTAAACGCTCCTGTGCTCCACTATCTGGAAGTTCTACATATCTGCACATCAAATCCAGGAAGGTAAAGGCTCCTGGGCTCCACTATCTGGGTTCTACATATCTGCACATCACATCCAGGAAAGGCTCCTGGGCTCCACTATCTGGGTTCTACATATCTGCACATCACATCCAGGAAGGTAAAGGCTCCTGGGCTCCACTATCTGGGTTCTACATATCTGCACATCACATCCAGGAAGGTAAAGGCTCCTGGGCTCCACTATCTGGGTTCTACATATCTGCACATCACATCCAGGAAGGTAAAGGCTCCTGGGCTCCACTATCTGGGTTCTACATATCTGCACATCACATCCAGGAAGGTAAAGGCTCCTGGGCTCCACTATCTGGGTTCTACATATCTGCACATCACATCCAGGAAGGTAAATCTGGGTTCTACATATCTGCACATCACATACAGGAAGGTAAAGGCCTGGGCTCCACTATCTGGGTTCTACATATCTGCACATCACATCCAGGAAGGTAAAGGCTCCTGGGCTCCACTATCTGGGTTCTACATATCTGCACATCACATCCAGGAAGGTAAAGGCTCCTGGCTCCACTATCTGGGTTCTACATATCTGCACATCACATCCAGGAAGGTAAAGGCTCCTGGGCTCCACTATCTGGGTTCTACATATCTGCACATCACATCCAGGAAGGTAAAGGCTCCTGGGCTCCACTATCTGGGTTCTACATATCTGCACATCACATCCAGGAAGGTACATCACATCCAGGAAGGTAAAGGCTCCTGGGCTCCACTATCTGGGTTCTACATATCTACATCACATCCAGGAAGGTAAAGGCTCTACTCCACTATCTGGGGTTCTACATATCTGCACATCACATCCAGGAAGGTAAAGGCTCCTGGGCTCCACTATCTGGGTTCTACATATCTGCACATCATCCAGGAAGGTAAAGGTTCTACATATCTGGGTTCTACATCACATCACATCCAGGAAGGTAAAGGCTCCAGGAAGGTGGGCTCCACTATCTGGGTTCTACATATCTGCACATCACATCCAGGAAGGTAAAGGCTCCTGGGCTCCACTATCTGGGTTCTACATATCTGCACATCACATCCAGGAAGGTAAAGGCTCCTGGGCTCCACTATCTGGGTTCTGGGTTCTACATATCTGCACATCACATCCAGGAAGGTAAAGGCTCCTGGGCTCCACTATCTGGGTTCTACATATCTGCACATCACATCCAGGAAGGTAAAGGCTCCTGGGCTCCACTGGGTTCTACATATCTGGGTCACATCCAGGAAGGTAAAGGCTCTGCTCCACTACATCACATCCAGGAAGGTAAAGGCTCCTGGGCTCCACTATCTGGGTTCTACATATCTGCACATCACATCCAGGAAAAGGTAAATCTGCACATCACATCCAGGAAGGTAAAGGCTCCTGGGCTCCACTATCTGGGTTCTACATATCTGCACATCACATCCAGGAAGGTAAACGCTCCTGTGCTCCACTATCTGGGTTCTACATATCTGCACATCACATCCAGGAAGGTAAAGGCTCCTGGGCTCCACTATCTGGGTTCTACATATCTGCACATCACATCCAGGAAGGTAAAGGCTCCTGGGCTCCACTATCTGGGTTCTACATATCTGCACATCACATCCAGGAAGGTAAAGGCTCCTGGGCTCCACTATCTGGGTTCTACATATCTGCACATCCAGGAAGGTAAAGGCTAAAGGCATCCTACAGGGAAGGTAAAGGCTCCTGGGCTCCACTATCTGGGTTCTACATATCTGCACATCACATCCAGGAAGGTAAAGGCTCCTGGGCTCCACTATCTGGGTTCTACATATCTGCACATCACATCCAGGAAGGTAAAGGCTCCTGGGCTCCACTATCTGGACATATCTGCACATCACATCCAGGAAGGTAAAGGCTCCTGGCTCCACTATCTGGGTTCTACATATCTGCACATCACATCCAGGAAGGTAAAGGCTCCTGGGCTCCACTATCTGGGTTCTACATATCTGCACATCACATCCAGGAAGGTAAAGGCTCACATCCAGGAAGGTAAAGGCTCCTGGGCTCTATCTGGGTTCTACATATCTGCACATCACATCCAGGAAGGTAAAGGCTCCTGGGCTCCACTATCTGGGTCCTACATATCTGCACATCACATCCAGGAAGGTAAAGGCTCCTGGGCTCCACTATCTGGGTTCTACATATCTGTACATCACATCCAGGAAGGTAAAGGCTCCTGGGCTCCACTATCTGGGTCCTACATATCTGCACATCACATCCAGGAAGGTAAAGGCTCCCGTGCTCCACTATCTGGGTTCTACATATCTGCACATCACATCCAGGAAGGTAAACGCTCCTGTGCTCCACTATCTGGGTTCTACATATCTTCACATCCAGGAAGGTAAAGGCTCCTGGGCTCCACTATCTGGGTTCTACATATCTGCACATCACATCCAGGAAGGTAAAGGCTCCTGGGCTCCACTATCTGGGTTCTACATATCTGCACATCACATCCAGGAAGGTAAAGGCTCCTGGGCTCCACTATCTGGGTCCTTGGATCCATCTGTCCATCTTTACGGTAAAACAACATAACTTCTACTAATGTAAATGTCAACCAGTTTCCCTTCATCACTGACTTCTTTCCTTTTTCTCTACCAAGGTTAGATCCAGTTTCCCTTCATCACTGACTTCTTTCCTTTTCTCTACCAAGGTTAGATCCAGTTTCCCTTCATCACTGACTTCTTTCCTTTTCTCTACCAAGGTTAGATCCAGTTTCCCTTCATCACTGACTTCTTTCCCTTTTCTCTACCAAGGTTAGATCCAGTTTCCCTTCATCACTGACTTCTTTCCCTTTTCTCTACCAAGGTTAGATCCAGTTTCCCTTCATCACTGACTTCTTTCCATTTTCTCTACCAAGGTTAGATCCAGTTTCCCTTCATCACTGACTTCTTTCCCTTTTCTCTACCAAGGTTAGATCCAGTTTCCCTTCATCACTGACTTCTTTCCCTTTTCTCTACCAAGGTTAGATCCAGTTTCCCTTCATCACTGACTTCTTTCCTTTTCTCTACCAAGGTTAGATCCAGTTTCCCTTCATCACTGACTTCTTTCCCTTTTCTCTACCAAGGTTAGATCCAGTTTCCCTTCATCACTGACTTATTTCCTTTTCTCTACCAAGGTTAGATCAACAACAGGATTTGGGAGTAACCATGGAGGAACATCCTCTATCAACACAGAGAAGGCCAACCTCCAACTCCCTTAAACCACTGTCATCAGCAAGCTTTCCAACTGTCCAACCAAAACCACTGCCTTGTCTCCTAGTATATTCCCAACAGTCATCTAGAACAGTAGCAGTGGGATGCTCAACCTCACAGCCTTTCAACCCAATAAGCTAATGACAATTTATTACACCATATATCCAAAGGCATCTCACCTGCCTCCACTAGTAAGACACATACAGGTGTTGATTTAAATGCACCAATACGTATCCTTTAAGCTATATACCAGATTATGTCCAGCTTCTGAATCTAAATCTTTGCTGCTGTTCCATAAACTATACACCTGGAAAAGGGGAATGGATTTGAGTTGGTGCCCCTCAAAACATTGAATGTTTTTGTACTTTGCTGTTTGTGTAGCTCCAAGTTGCCCTCTATGGGCCATACACTGACACCTGTAAATGTGTGCGCACATCGACACAGAAATAATAGCGTTTTAGACATTGTCACTTTTATTGGTTTTTAATAACATAATACTCATATTCAACATTAATAGAGTGTAGACAGAGACCATAACTCACCTATATAAACAAATGATTTCTACCTTATAAACCAGTCAATAATCTGCCTTGAACCAAATTATACACAAATAAAAGCCACCAAACTGTGATACGTGATTTATTGATGACGTATTAAATATGTCATCGAAGGCTTGTACCCAGAGCAATTTATACAGCCAGTCCCAACACCAGAGAGCCTGTACTTATCTATATGTGATTTATACACTTTTCTGCAAAGCATACAGTTGAAGTCGAAAGTTTACATACACTTACGTTAGAGTCATTAAAACTAGTTTTTCAACCACTCCATAAATTTCTTGTTAACAAACTATAGTTTTAGCAAGTCGGTTAGGACATCTACTTTGTGCAACGACACAGGTAATTTTTCCAACAATTGTTTACACACAGATTATTTCACTTATAATTCACTGTATCACAATTCCAGTGGGTCAGAAGTTTACATACACTAAGTTGACTGTGCCTTTAAACAGCTTGGAAAATTCCAGAATATGATGTCATGGCTTTAGAAGCTTCTGGTAGGCTAATTGACATGATTTGAGTCAATTGGAGGTGTACCTGTGGATGTATTTCAAGGCCTACCTTCAAACTCAGTGCCTCTTTGCTTGACATCATGGGAAAATCAAAAGATATAAGCCAAGACCTCAGAAAAAGAATTGTAGACCTCCACAAGTCTGGTTCATCCTTGGGAGCAATTTCCAAATGCCTGAAGGCCTACCTTCAAACTCAGTGCCTCTTTGCTTGACATCATGGGAAAATCAAAAGATATAAGCCAAGACCTCAGAAAAAGAATTGTAGACCTCCACAAGTCTGGTTCATCCTTGGGAGCAATTTCCAAATGCCAAATTCCAAATTTCCAAAAAATAACACGTTCATCTGTACAAACAATAGTACGCAAGTATAAACACCATGGGACCACGCAGCTGTTATACTGCTCAGGAAGGAGACGCCTTCTGTCTCCTAGAGATGAACGTACTTTGGTGCAAAAAGTGCAAATCAATTCCAGAACAACAGCAAAGGACCTTGTGAAGATGTTGGAGGAAACAGGTATAAAAGTATCTATATCCACAGTAAAATGAGTCCTATATTGACATAACCTGAAAGGCCGTTCAGCAAGGAAGAAGCCACTGCTCCAAAACTGCCATAAAAAAGCCAGACTACGGTTTGCAACTGCACATGGGGACAAATATCGTACTTTTTGGAGAAATGTCCTCTGGTCTGATGAAACAAAAATAGAACTGTTTGGCCATAATGACCATCGTTATGTTTGGAGGAAAAAGGGGGAGGCTTGCAAGCCGAAGAACACCATCCCAAAAATGAAGCACAGGGGTGGCAGCATCATGTTGTGGGGGTGCTTTGCTGCAGAAGGGACTGGTGCACTTCACCAAATAGATGGCATCATGAGATAGGAAAATTATGTGAATATAATGAAGCAACATCTCAAGACTTGAGTCAGGAAGTTAAAGCTTGGTCGCAAATGGGTCTTCCAAATGGACAATGACCCCAAGCATACTTCCAAAGTTGTGGCAAACTGGCTTAAGGACAGCAATGTCACGGTATTGAAGTGGCCATCACAAAGGCCTGACCTCAATCCTGTAGAAAATTTGTGGGCAGAACTGAAAAAGCGTGTGCGAGCAAGGAGGCCTACAAACCTGACTCAGTTACACCAGCTCTGTTAGGGGGAATGGGACAAAATTCACCCAACTTATTGTGGGAAGCTTAAGGAAGGCTATCCGAAACGTTTGACCCAAGTTAAACAATTTAAAGGCAATGCTACCAAATACTAATTGAGTGTATGTAAACTTCTGACCCACTGGGAATGTGATGAAAGAAATAAAAGCTGAAATAAATCATTCTCTCTACTGTTATTTTGCCATTTCACATTCTTAAAATAAAGTGGTAATCCTAACTGACCTAAAACAGGGAATTGTTACTATGATTAAATGTCAGGAATTGTGATAAACTCAGTTTAAATGTATTTGGCTAAGGTGTATGTGAACTTCAAATTTCAACTGTAGCTACCTTCAAAAAATATCCTGATATGATACAGTGAAGAAAAAAAGTGCTTGAATCAAAGTAGCAACACTAGTTAATAAACATGACATGAAACACAAACACCCATCTCCTGCTACGGAGGCTCATGGATCGTTCTGCCCAGATTGTGAGTGACTGAGATATACTTTAGGGTGCAGACAGTGAGCGTGAGGAGCGACACATTTTGTGACGACCTAGCCTAAATGTTTAATCCACAGTAAATGGTTCCCCAGAGGTGTGACCTAAATTCTCCAAATGGGAAGCACTAGCGTCAGGTTTCTGTCTCTACAGAGAGAGCCTGTGCTTGAGAGATTGTATCCGAGATGTGTTCGGTCCTCATTAACATGACATAGGACATTTTTTAGTATTCCACTGGAATATTTCACTAATGCTATATAACCGAATGTGTAGAATTAGAGACCATATTCAGCATTGCCAGCTCTCTTAAATACATGGATCTGGTTGGGATCTGATGCGTCTGAATGTTGTAGTGTCATGTCAATGTAGAATAATCCAGAAAACTTAATTTCCCAACAGTCATTAGTGAGTGTGTTCTGGAGTGACCTAATCTAGAAAACTTCATTTCCCAACTGTCATTAGTGAGTGTGTTCTGGAGTGACCTAATCTAGAAAACTTCATTTCCCAACTGTCATTAGTGAGTGTGTTCTGGAGTGACCTAATCTAGAAAACTTCATTTCCCAACAGTCATTAGTGAGTGTGTTCTGGAGTGACCTAATCTAGAAAATACCCACCATTGCTCACCACAGGGCAGGCAGAGGAACTGAAGCGTCACGTCACCCATCTTCAACAATTATTTACCAGACGTATATAAGAATATGCATGTACACTTGCACGCCTAGGCACATGCACACGCAGAACAGAAGTGTTGACTGCAGTCGGTTTGTGAGGGTGGTTTTAGATGAATGATATGACTATGTCTCTCTCCGGATGTCAGCTAAAAATAAAACATGTGCTATTTGTTTTTTTGAGTTGGAGATCAGAAAATATTTCCTAACACCTCTTGTGATGTTCCTTCTTCCCCCTCTTATTATTATTATTTTTTTAAACCAAGGGTAAGATGTATTAACTTTTACTAACATGGTCTAATCCCTGGCCAGGGTACTACTTAAAAACTAAAAGGGTACAGACATGCTCATTCTAGAACATGAGCAGAATGACATATTGTGGACCATAGGGGTGAGACCAAGGCCGTTCCAGGACAGGCCCTGTATTCTAGAACACCAGAAACACAGTGATGTAATCAATCCAGCATGGGCCCGACGGACCCAGTCACCAGAGCACACCAGTCCAAAAGGCTTCTACGTCAGCTTCATCTTGAATTACAAAACCCAACCAAGTCCAGCTTAAGGTGGGTCCACAACCGTACAGTTAAACTAAGAACAGTCACATGACCTGACGATCCATTAGGGTTCCAACCAGGAAGACCCATTTATAGGGGAGCCATGGTAACCTGCTTCAAAACAACATGCCTTAATAGGCCATCTGCACCGAATAACTGAAGAAAAGAGCAGCTGGCAAAGCTAACTGTCAGATAGCATTCATAACAGCAGGCCTATAAGCTAACTGTCAGATAGCATTCATAACAGCAGGCCTATAAGCTAACTGTCTGATAGCATTCATAACAGCAGGCCTACAAGCTAACTGTCTGATAGCATTCATAACAGCAGGCCTACAAGCTAACTTTCTGATAGCATTCATAACAGCAGGCCTACAAGTTAACTGTCTGATAGCATTCATAACAGCAGGCCTACAAGCTAACTTTCTGATAGCATTCATAACAGCAGGCCTACAAGTTAACTGTCTGATAGCATTCATAACAGCAGGCCTATAAGCTAACTGTCTGATAGCATTCATAACAGCAGGCCTACAAGCTAACTGTCAGATAGCATTCATAACAGCAGGCCTATAAGCTAACTATCTGATAGCATTCATAACAGCAGGCCTAGAAGCTAACTGTCTGATAGAATTCATAACAGCAGGCCTACAAGCTAACTATCTGATAGCATTCATAACAGCAGGCCTACAAGTTAACTATCTGATAGCATTCATAACAGCAGGCCTACAAGCTAACTGTCTGATAGCATTCATAACAGCAGGCCTACAAGCTAACCGTCTGATAGCGTTCATAACAGCAGGCCTACAAGCTAACTGTCAGATAGCATTCATAACAGCAGGCCTACAAGCTAACTGTCAGATAGCATTCATAACAGCAGGCCTACAAGTTAACTGTCTGATAGCATTCATAACAGCAGGCCTACAAGCTTTCTGTTAGTCTTTAGAGCAGCAGACGGATGCCGTCCTTGTCTTGTTCTCTGTCTCGTTCTCAGTCTCTTTCCATCTCTTCTTCTCTGCCTTGCTCTTGCATTGATACTGCAAGATGCCTCCTTCTTCTTCTCAGAGATGGTTGTCTTGTCCAGAGTCTTCTTGTGGATATTGGAATAGTGTTTTCTGCAGCGTAGACACGCACTATATAGAAACAAATTGAAAAGCAGCATAGCTCTCTGCACATCAAGTCCATTCAGTAACATCAGGGTGAATGGAGCTCTTGCACTTACCACTTCAGTGTTATCCATCCAGCCCAGTCTAGTTTCCATAGATCTATTTAGCTGAGGGACTGACCCAGCCCTGCTCTCTGCTCAGAGCCTACAGGTCTAGTAGATGAAGGTGAAGAGGCAGTCCTGTTGGGGGTCTGGGGGCTGGTCCAGAGGGGTGGAGGGGTACAGGTGCTGGTCCAAGGTGGTGGAGGGGTACAGGGGCAGGTGGGGGAAGTACTGGGAGAGGGTGGGCATGGGAGGGGCGCTCACACTGTAGGCCTTTAGGGACGATAAGCCATTAAGCAACGCTACATCCAGGAAGGAGACATGGAGGATAGACGAGGGGTCAGTGGAGGCTAGGGACCCCATCCCGTCTATATCCTCAGTCCCAGAGGCGATTGTGAGGACCTGCTCCGGGTGTGGGGCACCCTGGGCAGCGCTGTGGACCCTCAGCCTACGGAGACCGAACAGGGCCAGGTACTGGGTGGGGATGGCCAGGGACCCGGGTCCACAGTAGGACAGGCGCAGGTCTGGCACCACACTCCCATTCAGTAGCTCTGTGAGGACCCAAGGCTCTCTGAGCCACATGGTCAAGCTACCCTGCTCTCTCAGGCCCCCAGGGGTCAGCTCTGAGTGCGACATGGTGCGGCAGCTGCACAGCAGGTTTGCCAACGCCTCGTCACAGTCCTGGATGTGGGTGGAGCAGCTGCATTTCCGCAGGCTGTTGCCGTGGGCAGCACTGTTGAAGAGCAGGGTGCTGTTGCCGGGGCCCGTGGTCGAGGCGACGGTCATGGGGACGAGTAGAACCCACAGAGTCCACAGTAGCCACGGCAACAGGGCAGGAGGGATGCGACAAGAGGAGGCCCTGTTTAGAGACATCTCCACGGAAACCAAACGGACTACATCTTCACCGAGTGGATATCCTGAAGCCTGTAAGCAAATCTGTAGGATGGGAGGTGAAAGTTATGCAGATTTTTAAAGAGCAAAGTGTACTTTGAGATAGATTTCAACCTTATATAGACACCAAGACAAATCAAAAACAAAGCAAAATTGAAACCAAGACAAATCCTACCAGTGGGAAAAATGTGTCAGATAGCCTTCTGCCTCTGTCACAGAAGAACTCAATCATACTCACTCGCTCAGAATAGCACATGACAAATAGCTGTTCTGTCCTACAGTAACCTAGCTGCTTCTTATTTAAAATTCCAGTTTATTGGTTGGAGGTCCGTGAGAGACAGCCAGCTGAATTCAGCTCTTTATTTCCAGGCGCCCGTAATTTAGCTCATTTTTTTTGTTGCTCTCCAACTTTATTGGGGAGAGGTCCTTCAGGCCTTGGGCTACTGCGGATGGCATACGACTGTCTATAAAAATGCCTGCACCGTGCTGCGGTAAAGGCAGAGGCCAGCCACATTAAAACTGTCAGGAAAAATAAAACACTGCCTCTTTCTTTCCCCACCGAGGAGCAGAGGAAAGGTGGGATGAATAAAGGACTTCCAGAATAACTTTTTCCCTCTTTTTGTTTTTAAAGGAGAGGACTTTCCGATGTTGTGATTGGCATCACAGTTGGACAAAATGTACTTAGTTGTCTGAAACATGTCTGAAAAAAATAGAAGGATGGCTCTGGTCACAAAGAATCCTATTTATTTATCTCTTATATAACCAGCATATAGCGCTGATGATAGTCTGCCAGTCTGGCACTGTAGTGGCAACTGAAGCGATGTAAGAGGATATGTTTGGTTGAAAACCCAGACTAACAGAGGATTCGGCTATGTCGATCCCCACTCCTCAGCCTAGCATCAAACATCTCTTATCCATCACAAAACATCAAGACATTCTCAGTCTTTAAACGGAATATACCATAGACCTTAAACCTAAACTAGAAGCTCAGCAGCCATGTCTCCATACAACACGGTGTCAACTTACTCCCACTCTGTGTTAAGGTGTCTGACTGCTCCATGTAGCCTCTGTGTCCTTCAGTCACCGGATCCCTGCTAAGTACACAGACCACAGCCCAGTCGACATTACCGGAGCCCAAGCTCTACAGACTACTGTTCTGTTCCATTCCTATACAGACCACAGCCATGACTCACAGGTCTGCATTACTATAGAGCTCAGTGCAGCTTTATGGACTCCTGTTCTGTTCCCTTCCTTCCCACTCCTTTACTGTCCCAGTCCAACTTATCCTCCTCTCTTTGTGTCACACCAAACTTTGCCTCTCCCTCTGTCTCTCTCCCTTTTTGCCTCCCTTGCTCCCTTCTTCCCTTCCACTCCCTTCATTAGCTTCAAGCTCCAGCTGCTGGGCCGGATGCTGAAGGAAAGGGAGACGGGGAGGGAGAGAGAGAGGAAGGTGGCTGCTGTTCCAGTCAGCTATGAGGAGCGGCGCAGGGCATTCCTCTGACATCATGTTCCGCATGCGGCCGCAAGCACCCAACCGAATCCTCCCTCTCTTTCTCTTTCTCTGCCTCTCCAAATCATCCCTCTCTTTCTCTTTCTCTGCCTCTCCAAATCATCCCTCTCTTTCTCTTTCTCTGCCTCTCCAAATCATCCCTCTCTTTCTCTTTCTCTGCCTCTCCAAATCATCCCTCTCTTTCTCTTTCTCTGCCTCTCCAAATCCTCCCTCTCTTTCTCTTTCTCTGCCTCTCCAAATCATCCCTCTCTGCCTCTCCAAATCATCCCTTTCTCCCTCTCTGCCTCTCCAAATCATCCCTCTCTCCCTCTCTGCTTCTCCAAATCATCCCTTTCTCCCTCTCTGCCTCTCCAAATCATCCCTCTCTCCCTCTCCAAATCATCTCTTTCTCCCTCTCTGCCTCTCCAAATCATCCCTTTCTCCCTCTCTGCCTCTCCAAATCATCCCTCTCTGCCTCTCCAAATCATCCCTTTCTCCCTCTCTGCGTCTCCAAATCATCCCTCTCTCCCTCTCCAAATCATCCCTTTCTCCCTCTCTGCCTCTCCAAATCATCCCTTTCTCCCTCTCTGCCTCTCCAAATCATCCCTTTCTCCCTCTCCAAATCATCCCTTTCTCCCTCTATGCCTCTCCAAAACACTCACTCTTTTTCTCTGCCTCTCCAAATCCTCCCCCTCCTTCTTCCTCGAAATCCCATTTTCTGTCTGAGTCTGTCTGTCACGTACACACACGCACGCACGCACGCACGCACGCACGCACGCACGCACACACACACACACACACACACACACACACACACACACACACACACACACACAGGATAAATGAGACGATGTGGCTTGATTATTAAAAGTATGGCTACTTACAGGGAAGAGCGCAGGCAGCAGTCAGGGAGGCATGTGCTTCTCAGACGTTATGATTCAGCTCCGCTCCAGATGCAGCAACTTAGCCTTCCCCATCTGTTGGCAGACACAGTGGAACTCCTCACCCGTCTAGCAGACGCAAGGGGGAGAAACAGTCAGCCCAGAGAGAGGCACAGAGGGGAGAGACAGAGAGAGCTGGGAAGAGTGAGAGAAGGAGAGGAGAAAGACAGACTTACTCTCTGAACATGGGATAGCACGGACAGTCTTCGGTGATGATGACACGGGACACAAATAATCTGCCCATTTTCTCCTCATGTCACTCGCTTTCATTCCCTCTCTCTCTTCTTTCTTCCCCCCCCCTCCCTCTCTTATTTCCCTCGCTCCCTCTCTTATTTCCCTCCCTCCCTCTCTCTCTTATGTCACTCCCTCCCTCTCTTATTTCACTCCTCCCTCTCTTATTTCCCTCCCCCCTCTCTTATTTCCCTCCCTCCCTCTCTTATTTCCCTCCCTCCCTCTCTTATTTCACTCCCTCCCTCTTGTCGATGTTCCTCAAGCTGCCATCTGCTGGTAGAATATAATAAGCCTACTACTGAACAAATATTTTACCATTCAGACTAATACAGACTACTTACACTATTAAAATTGCAGTATTCAAGACCATATCTATCAAACCATGTTATTTGAATACCAAACAATTAATCTGAAATGTTTTTACCCCCCCACCCCCACCGTTTGTCTTCCATGGAACATTGTGACACTGGGGCTCATGGGTAAGGACTGACAGTGTACAGAATAGCACCAAAAAATCTAAGAGATACCTCTGCTTGCAGAACCATGCATGATTTGTAGTATTCAAACCCTCTCTGCCATGACTCACTCACCAAAGCACACTAATACACTGGCTGTGTCTGAGTACCATTACTTGTGTAACAGTATAACTTTAGACCGTCCCCTCGCCCATACCCGGGCGCGAACCAGGGACCCTCTGCACACATCAACTCTTCACAGATGAAAGCAGGTTCACACTGAGCACATGTGACAGACGTGACAGTCTGGGGATGCCGTGGAGAACGTTCTGCTGCCTGCAACATCCTCCAGCATGACCGGTTTGGCGGTGGGTCAGTCATGGTGCGGAGTGGCATTTCTTTGGGGGGCCGCACAGCCCTCCATGTGCTCGCCAGAGGTAGCCTGACTGCCATTAGGTACCGAGATGAGATCCTTAGACCCCTTGTGAGACCATATGCTGGTGCGGTTGGCCCTGGGTTCCTCCTAATGCAAGACAATGCTAGACCTCATGTGGCTGGAGTGTGTCAGCAGTTCCTGCAAGAGGAAGGCATTGATGCTATGGACTGGCCCGCCCGTTCCCCAGACCTGAATCCAATTGAGCACATCTGGGACATCATGTCTCGCTCCATCCACCAACGCCACGTTGCACCACAGACTGTCCAGGAGTTGGTGGATGCTTTAGTCCAGGTCTGGGAGGAGATCCCTCAGGAGACCATCCGCCACCTCATCAGGAGCATGCCCAGGCATTGTAGGGAGGTCATACAGGCACGTGGAGGTCACTTTTCCACTTTAATTTTGATTTTGAGTGTGACTCCAAATCCAGACCTCCATGGGTTGATAAATTTGATTTCCATTGATCATTTTTGTGTGATTTTGTTGTCAGCACATTCAACTATGTAAAGAAAAAAGTATTTAATAAGAATATTTCATTATTTCAGATCTAGGATGTGTTATTTTAGTGTTCCCTTTAGTTTTTTGAGCAGTGTAGATCAAAATAATATAAATAATATATACAGTTTAAGTAACACGAAACTATTTCCCACAGAGCAAGACACATGACATTTAACTCATGTTAATGTGACAGTATAACTTTAGACCGCCCCCTCACCCATACCCGGGTGTGAACCAGGGACCCTCTGCACACATCAACAACAGTCACCCACGAAGCATCGTTACCCATCGCTCCACAAAAGCCACGGCCCTTGCAGAGCAAGGGGAACCACTACTTCAAGGTCTAAGAGCAAGTGACGTCACCGATTGAAACGCTATTTAGCGCGCACCACCGCTAAGCTAGCCGTTTCACATCCGTTACATTGACATAGCTGTCTCTTTGCTCAATGTGAGGGCCAAGGCCAGTGGTAAGCAACCCTGTTCCTGGAGTGTCGAAGGTACTGAAGGATTTTGTTTCAACTAGGCACCACACCTGACCAACTGAGCTAATTGATCAGTTCAGAGATAAATTCAACACACCTGGTCTCCCAGGTTGGTTAAATGAAAAACAGGAAAAGCCTGAGGCAGTCTAGAGTTGTGTTTGAATACTGGTGTGACCACTATCTGCCCCGTGCAGCGTCACATCTCCTTTGCATAGAGTTGGGCCTCTATAAAAAACACACAATCCTGTGGCCCAGTGGGTGATGTGGCTGAATCTCAGGAGCTCCAGTGCCCCAAAGGATTCTGGGATGATGGATTCACTGAGACCCCCAAAGAGTTCCAGATTGACATCAACTTTGTACTGCATGTGTGTGTGAGTGCACGTGCATACATGTGTATACACAAACTCAACCTCCCCCCCAAAAAACAAAAACTCAAAACAGTTCTGGGACACTGTAAAGTCCATGGAAAATAAGAACACCTCCTCCCAGCTGCCCACTGCACTGAAGATAGGAAACACTGTCACCACAGATAAATCCACTATAATTGAGAATTTCAATAAGCATTTTTCTACGGCTGGCCATGCTTTCCACCTGGCTACCCCTACCCCGGTCAACAGCACTGCACCCCCCACAGCAACTCGCCGAAGCCTTCCCCATTTCTCCTTCTCCCAAATCCGTTCAGCTGATGTTCTGAAAGAGCTGCAAAATCTGGACCCCTACAAATCAGCCGGGCTAGACAATCTGGACCCTTTCTTTCTAAAAATTATCTGCCGAAATTGTTGCCACCCCTATTACTAGGGGTGGCAACCTCTATTCAACCTCTCTTTCGTGTCGTCTGAGATTCCCAAAGATTGGAAAGCAGCTGCGGTCATCCCCCTCTTCAAAGGGGAGACACTCTTGACCCAAACTGCTACAGACCTATATCTATCCTACCCTGCCTTTCTAAGATCTTCGAAAGCCAAGTCAACAAACAGATTACCGACCATTTTGAATCCCACCATACCTTCTCCGCTATGCAATCTGTTTTCAGAGCTGGTCATGGGTGCACCTCAGCCATGCTCAAGGTCCTAAACGATATCTTAACCGTCATTGATAAGAAACAATACTGTGCAGCCGTATTCATTGACCTGGCCAAGGCTTTCGACTCTGTCAATCACCACATCCTCATCGGCAGACTCGATAGCCTTGGTTTCGCAAATGATTGCCTCGCTTGGTTCACCAACTACTTCTCTGATAGAGTTCAGTGTGTCAAATCGGACCTGTTGTCCGGGTCTCTGGCAGTCTCTATGGGGGTGCCACAGGGTTCAATTCTTGGACCGACTCTCTTCTCTGTATACATCAATGATGTCGCTCTTGCTGCTGGTGAGTCTCTGATCCACCTCTACGCAGACGACACCATTCTGTATACTTCTGGCCCTTCTTTGGACACTGTGTTAACAACCCTCCAGACGAGCTTCAATGCCATACAATTCTCCTGGCCTCCAATTGCTCTTAAATACATGTAAAACTAAATGCATGCTCTTCAACCGATCGCTGCCTGCACCTGCCCGCCCGTCCAACATCACTACTCTGGACGGTTCTGACTTAGGTATTTGTAGTTGTCCAAATATTCTAGGTGTCTGGTTAGACTGTAAACCCTCCTTCCAGACTCACATCAAACATCTCCAATCCAAAGTTAAATCTAGAATTGGCTTCCTATTTCGCAACAAAGCATCCTTCACTCATCATGCTGCCAAACATACCCTTGTAAAACTGACCATCCTACCGATCCTCGACTTCAGCGATGTAATTTACGAAATAGCCTCCAATACCCTCCTCATTAAATTGGATGCAGTCTATCACAGTGCCATCCGTTTTGTCACCAAAGCCCCATATACTACCAACCACTGCGACCTGTACTCTCTCGTTGGCTGGCCCTCGCTTCATACTCGTCGCCAAACCCACTGGCTCCAGGTCATCTACAAGACCCTGCTAGGTAAAGTCCCCCCTTATCTCAGCTCACTGGTCACCATAGCAGCACCCACCTGTCACACGCGCTCCAGCAGGTATATCTCTCTGGTCACCCCCAAAACCAACTCTTCCTTTGGCCATCTCTCCTTCCAGTTCTCTGCTGCCAATGACTGGAACGAACTACAAAAATCTCTAAAACTGGAAACACTTATCTCCCTCACTAGCTTTAAGCACCAGCTGTCAGAGCAGCTCACAGATTACTGCACCTGTACATAGCCCATCTATAATTTAGCACAAACAACTACCTCTCCCCCTACTGTATTTATTTATTTTGCTCCTTTGCACCCCATTATTTCTATCCCTATCTTGCACATTCTTCCACTGCAAAACTACCATTTCAGTGTTTTACGTGCTATATTGTATTTACTTTGCCAACATGGCCTTTTGTTGCCTTTACCTCCCGTATCTCACCTCATTTGCTCACATTGTCTATAGACTTATTTTTCTACTGAATTATTGACTGTATGTTTGTTTTACTCCATGTGTAACTCTGTGTCGTTGTATGTGTTGAACTGCTTTGCTTTATCTTGGTCAGGGTCGCAGTTGTAAATGAGAACTTGTTCTCAACTTGCCTACCTGGTTAAATAAAGGTGAAATAAAAAAATAAAATAAAATAAAAATACAAGGTTGTACATTAGAGAAAGGAAACCAGTAAAAAAATCCTTCTATATTCCTGTTCTGAAGAATCATGTCAAATACCAACAGTTCCCCTGACTTCATATTCACATTACATCATCATCATCAGAACTGAGAGATCTTCTGAGTCAAACATTTACAGCACACTGAAGAGGGAGAGCCCCAACCACATTCCATAACCCAGCCTTTGATCAACTGTAAGGGCACACCTATAGCTCTGCACCGATGAATAGTCTACTTCCTCACAATTAAATTAAAAACAATATCAACCGTTACTTCATCACAATTACATTAAAAACAATATCAACCTTTTTTTTCTTCAGAATACTACAATAACCTACTTGGTGCACTAGTACCAGTTGACAAATGTACCACTTACAGTAGTTTACTTACCGGAGATGGTTTCATCAGTTTCTCAGATATTGTTTATGGTAGTGTGTTCAAAACAACCTACATCTGTCTTTTACAAACTAATATTGACAAATGTTAAGAAAATGTTGAACAATGTAATAAAGTAATGACTTTGCAAATATGTTATGTTACACGTTAGGTTAGGCTGTCCTTATGTACCACACAGCATATCAGTACAGAAGTATGTACCGGTATGTTAGCCAGCTACCTAATGTTAGTTGGCTACTTATACATCAAACTTGCCAGTATATTAACTATATGCTATCTAACTACCCAACGTTTATTGACTTGATTATTCCCGTCATTCTTAGCTAAATAGTATAGTTGTTGTGCGTTCTCAGTGGATATTCGGGTGCTTTTGTAAAGTAGCTCTGGCTATCTACTCCGATTTCAGAGCGCTCTCCTCTGAGTGTACCAGAGCGCATAATAATGAATTTAAGAGGGCTAAACACCAGTTGATTATGGCCAGTGTCAGTAAACGTTGTCAAAAAAAGCTGAATTAAATGGTTGCCAGCAGCACAGTCACCAACGCACTGGATAACTGCCTCTCCAGCTCTGCAAAGGCGAGTAAAATGGTCAGAGTTGTCTCATGTGTCTGGAAGTAGCTAGCAAGCTTAGCCAATGTTAGCTTGGGTGCTTGACTGCCTGTTGTAAGGTCAGAATGGTCCAATCAACCCTACTCCTCTGCCCGAACATCCAGTGTGCGCTGCTTGAGGCAAATGCTCAGAAATTACAAACGTACAATGCTCTGAATTTACGAGCGCACTCTGGCACTTCAGATTGAATTTAAGAACACACCCGAAGACATAAAATGTCTAACTAGTTATTTGTTATGCTAACTAGCTAGCAAGAGGTTGCCAAGCAACAGCATCAACTTCTGGGAGACAGGCGAAGAGCTCGTAAACTCAATTGAAAGGATACTGTTAGTTTATAGACTTCTAAAATGAACTAATCATATAGTATATACACTCATTCAGTATGTACAGTATGTTAGTATGGGTATTCAAACACAGGTTAGGGAATTCTGGGATGGCAGGGTAGCCTAGTGGTTAGAACATTGGATTAAAAACTGGAAGGTTGTAAATTCAAATCCCTGAGTTGACAAGGTAAAAATCTGTTGTTCTGCACCTGAACAAGGCAGTTAACCCACTGTTCCTAGGCCGTCATTGAAAATAAGAATTTGTTCTTAACTGACTTGCCTAGTTAAATAAAATACATTTTGGGAACCTTTAAAGAACAGACTATGTGTTCTGGGAACGTTCTTGCAACATTAAGTAAATTATAAAAACATTTTTATAATTATCAGCACAACGACTGTTTTTGCTTTCCAAGAACAGAACCAACCTTGGTTTGCTGGGAGGTTGGAAGAATAATAGACAGGGGAAAGAGATGGAGAGAGATTAGCGTATTCTTTCAATCTAAAGTCTTAATGCTGTCCTTTCTACTCTATGTTCACTACTGCGTGTTCCTTCACAAAGCACATGGCATAAGCAATAAACAGTCTACTGCAATAACCTACATATAATATAGCCTGTAATTCAATTACTACAATGTTTCCAAGAATTTTCAAAGTCGTTCAGTTCAGATACTGTCTGTCCCCCCCCCCCCCCTTCATCTTGGCCTTTGACCTTAGTTCTGGATTGATCCCCAGGAGACTTCTAGTTGAATCAGCCCTCACCTGAAAAAATAATTAGCTCAGGGCTACCAAGGGCCAGTTGAATCAGCCCTCAGCTGAAACAAGAATTTAAGGACAAAAGATCACTTCATAAGATGTCACAAAAGAAGATCATGCTCAATTTGGTCATTAAGCAGGGTCTGTAATCACAACATCTCAGAGTAGGACCCTCTAATTATTGGGACAGTAAAGCATTTTTTCCACCTTCTGGCTCTGTACTCTAGCACTTTGCATTTGAATTGATACAATGACTACAGATCTTAAAGTGAAGACTGTCAGCTTTAATCTCAGGGTATTTCCATCATTATCGGGTGAACCGTTTAGAAATTACAGAACTTTTTGTACAAAGTATTTGGACAAATTCAAATAAAGTTAAGTGTTTGGTCCCATATTCATAGCACGCAATGACTACTTCAAGCTTCTGACTCTACAAATGTGTTGGCTGCATTTGCTGTTTATTTTGGTTGCATTTCAGATTATTTTGTGCCAATAGAAATGAATGTATAACGTATAGTGTCATTTTGGAGCCACTTTATTGTAAATAAGAATATAATGTTTCTTAACACTTCTACATTAATGTGGATGCTATCATGGTTACGGATAAACCGGAATTAATTGTGAATAATGATGAGTTAGAAATGTACAGACAGAGGCACGAATATTATACCCCCCAAGACATGCTAACCTCTTAAGATTATTTTAGTGCTATGATGTTTGAGAAACGCAGTACAGAACGTTAAGCTGAATTTTCTAAAAAAGCTAGTTCAACGTTAATTCAGTGCCAAGTGACAGCGCTTACCATGCGACCCTGGCTGTAGCCAGCTAGCTAACTTTACCCAATGTTAACGTTGCTGTAACGTTAGTAGTAAGCACACCAGCAGCAACAACCTTATGATAGCCAGAAGGTCTATATAGTTAGGCCAGTGAAATTGTTTATGATGAGGTGCTCAACATTGAGAATTTCAAATCTGAGTGAACCAAAGTTAGCTAGCCTAGTTTAGTAACTAGCTAAACTTAGCCCCCTATATGGCAACTAACCGTCCAGGCAATAACGCAATAAATATTGTAGAGCTAGGTTATATGCCAATAAATTACTTTACAGCAACTATCGTAAAATGTGTTCTACATTAGATGTGTTCTACATTTTAATGTCAGGGCACAACTTTGTATTGAACCAACGTTTACTAACTAGATATTGTTAATTATATTTTAGCATAACATTATATGTCCAGTAGCTGTCAAAAAAATGTATACTGGGGTACTGAACTACTAGGCTCATTCACAGCAGTATGTGGAGTTTAACATAGTCTGGATGTGTAGTGCCAGTTTCATGTGAACAGGGACATCGGCTGCAGGCAACATCTTTCCCCAGAAAGCAACAAGGTCACAATCACTAGCCTGCTCCTTCAAAGACACATTTTCTTGCAGCTCAATCAACACCATCTGCAGTGAGGCAACATCTACCCATCTGAAGATCTGTTTAGCTTCTTCTGAAAACTCACATTTGTGACCAAGAAGGGGTTCTGGATGAGCAGCAGCAGTTCTCCTCCAACAGTGAGGTCATCAAAGCGAGCCTTGAAGCTATCCATTGGTTTTGGATGAAATCGACATGGTTGGGCAACATCTTTGTCTCCATCCGTTTGCACCAGAAGATTGGAGAAGCGGACAAGTTCTCCCTGGGGATTCTTAAAAAGCGAACATTTCTGGAAAGCCTTGAACTGCTGTTATGTCCCATCCCTGCAGCTTAACACTCAGTGGATAAAGGTGTGATGTAATGTCTGTCACACTGTGTCGTCCCATCCCTGCAGCTTAACACTCAGTGGATAAAGGTGTGATGTAATGTCTGTCACACTGTGTCGTCCCATCCCTGCAGCTTAACACTCAGTGGATTAAGGTGTGATGTAATGTCTGTCACACTGTGTCGTCCCATCCCTGCAGCTTAACACTCAGTGGATAAAGGTGTGATGTAATGTCTGTCACACTGTGTCGTCCCATCCCTGCAGCTTAACACTCAGTGGATAAAGGTGTGATGTAATGTCTGTCACACTGTGCTGTCCCATCCCTGCAGCTTAACACTCAGTGGATAAAGGTGTGATGTAATGTCTGTCACACTGTGTCGTCCCATCCCTGCAGCTTAACACTCAGTGGATAAAGGTGTGATGTAATGTCTGTCACACTGTGTCGTCCAGTCCCTGCAGCTTAACACTCAGTGGATAAAGGTGTGATGTAATGTCTGTCACACTGTGTCGTCCCATCCCTGCAGCTTAACACTCAGTGGATTAAGGTGTGATGTAATGTCTGTCACACTGTGCTGTCCCATCCCTGCAGTTTAACACTCAGTGGATTAAGGTGTGATGTAATGTCTGTCACACTGTGTCGTCCAGTCCCTGCAGCTTAACACTCAGTGGATAAAGGTGTGATGTAATGTCTGTCACACTGTGTCGTCCCATCCCTGCAGCTTAACACTCAGTGGATTAAGGTGTGATGTAATGTCTGTCGAAAAATGCAACTGTTTCCATCTTCTCCTCATCTTCCAACAAAACTCAGAAAACTGAGTAGCCTTGTCACTCTTTTGCTCTGATAAGAAAGCTTTGATTTTCTCCCGAATGTCCCAAAAGTGTTTCCAAAATCCTGCCTTTGCCGAGCCATCTGACATGATTGGGTAGTAGTAAGTCATGAAAACTGGCATTGGCCTCCGTCAGAATGCCTCGTAGCAGGCGGTGTTGTAGGGATGTTGCTCTCAAAAAAGTGGACAAGTCTCATCCTTGTTGTCATGACCTTAATACTAAACTCAGCAAAAAAAGAAAAGTCCCTTTTACAAGACCCTGTCTTTCAAAGATAATTTGTAAAAATCCAAATAACTTAACAGATCTTCATTGTAAAGTGTTTAAACACTGTTCCCCATGCTTGTTCAGTGAACCATAAACAATTAATGAACATGTACCTGTGGAACGGTTGTTAAGACACTAACAGCTTACAGACGATAGGCAATTAAAGGTCTCAGTTATGAAAACTTAGGACACTAAAGAGGCCTTTCCACTGACTCGGAAAAACACCAAAAGAAAGATGCCCAGGGTCGCTGCTCATATGGATGCACTTGCCTTAGGCATGCTACAAGGAGGCTTGAGGACTGTAGATGTGGCCAGGGCAATACATTGCACTGTCTGTACTGTGAGACGCCTAAGACAGAGCTACAGGGAGACAGGACGGACAGCTGATTGTCATCACAGTGGCAGACCACGTGTAACATCGCCTGCACAGGATCGGTACATCTAAACATCACACCTGCGGGACAGGTACAGGATGGCAACAACAGCTGCCCAAGTTACACCAGGAACGCACAATCCCTCCATCAGTGCTCAGACTGTCCGCAATAGGTTGAGAGAGGCTGGACTGATGATGGCTTGTAGGCCTGTTGTAAGGCAGGCCTGTTTGTAAGGCAGGTCCTCACCAGACATCACCGGCAACAACGTCACCTATGGGCACAAACCCACCGTAACTGGATCAGACAGGACTGGCAAAAAATGCTCTTCACTGATTTTGCCTCCCCAGGGGTGATTGTCAGATTTGCGTTTATCGTTGAAGGAATGAGCATTACACTGAGGCCTGTACTCTGGAGCGGGATCAATTTGGAGGTGAAGGGTCCGTCATGGTCTGGGGCGGTGTGTCACAGCATCATCGTACTGAGCTTGTTGTCATTGCAGGCAATCTCAATGCTGTGCGTTACAGGGAAGACATCGTCCTCCCTCATGTGGTACCCTTCCTGCAGGCTCATCCTGACATGACCCTCCAGCATGACAATGCCACCAGCCATACTGCTCGTTCTGTGTGTGATTTCCTACAAGACAGGAATATCAGTGTTCTGCCAAGGCCAGCGAGGAGCCCGGATCTCAATCCCATTGAACACGTCTGGGACCTGTTGGATCGGAGGGTGAGGGCTAGGGCCATTCCCCCCAGAAATGTCCGGGAACTTGCAGGTGCCTTGGTGGAAGAGTGGGGTAACATCTCACAGCAAGAACTGACTAATCTTGTGCAGTCCACGAGGAGGAGATGCACTGCAGTACTTAATGCAGCTGGTGGCCACACCAGATACTGACTGTTACTTTTCAATTTGACCCCCCTTTGTTCAGAGACACATTATTCCATTTCTGTTAGTCACATGTCTGTGGAACTTGTTCAGTTTATGTCTCAGTTGTTGAATCTTATGTTCATACAAATATTTACACATGTTAAGTTTGCTGAAAATAAACTCAGTTGACAGTGAGAGGACGTTTCTTTTCCTAGACTGGTACACAGGACAGATTGATGGATCATGCAGTAATATGTCAGATCAGGGTGGTCCTCTTTCAAATGTGCAACCAGTCTCATCCCTCTTCCTATCATGTCTGGAGCTCAATTCTTGTCATTTTACCTTTGATGACCTCATGGATATCCTCTCCCTGTGTGTTTGCTTCTAGATGTGTCCAACAGCTCCTCAAAGAATTCCTTCTATGTTTCGATATAAAATCTGACAAACACCAGAAGCTAGGCATTAGTGCCATCTGTTGATTCATTCACTGCTAATGAAACAAAGATGTTGTGAAGTTAAATCTTCAGCTAATATTTCAGTTCTCCTCATTGCTGTGGAATCTGACAGTGGGATCTGTTTGATATTTTCTCTGAGCTCATCTTTTTGTTTACCTTCAAGCAAGGCGTCAGCAACTTCACACATACATTCTTTTTACCATCTCAGTGTCTGAAAATGTTTTTTTTTGTTGTTTTCACTAAACCCAAGCTATCCTCAGTGAACACTCCATTGCTCATTGTTGGGCTGTCAGGGAATTGACAAGGACTTTGGTGGACCTCTCATATTGGAATTCGAATTGGTTAAAACCTCTACAGGATCGGTGTCCCTCCACCGGGACGGTTGAGCTAACTTGCGCTAATGTGATTAGCATGATGTTTTAAGTAACAAGAACATTTCCCAGGACATAGACATGTCTTATATGGGCAGAAATCTTAAATTGTTGTTAATTTAACTGCACTGCCCAATTTACAATAGCTTTTACAGTGAAAATACCATGTTATTGTTTGAGTAGAGTGCACAACAGAACTTTTATCACGGCAACTGGTTTGATACATTCACCTCTGAAGGTAAATTATGTACTTACATTCAGTAATCTGGCTCTGATTTGTCATCCTGAGACTCCCAGAGATAAAATGTAGAATAGTTTTGTTTGATAAAATAAGTTTTTATATTCAAATGTAGGAACTGGATGCCTTCTTGGCCCAAGGTTCTGCAGAGGATATTTAGATTGTGATTGGGTAAGATGCGGCCTCTTGCATTTGCATATAACCACGCGATTGGATTAGACAGGGCACTAGTAGAGGTGGGTGTTGCTTCGAGAGAGAGAGAGCGAGAAAGAGAGATTGGATTAGACAGGGCACTAGTAGAGGTGGGTGTTGCTTCGAGAGAGAGAGAGATTGGATTAGACAGGGCACTAGTAGAGGTGGGTGTTGCTTCGAGAGAGAGAGAGCGAGAAAGAGAGATTGGATTAGACAGGGCACTAGTAGAGGTGGGTGTTGCTTCGAGAGAGAGAGAGCGAGAAAGAGAGATTGGATTAGACAGGGCACTAGTAGAGGTGGGTGTTGCTTCGAGAGAGAGAGAGAAAGAGAGATTGGATTAGACAGGGCACTAGTAGAGGTGGGTGTTGCTTCGAGAGAGAGAGAGAGAGAGAGATTGGATTAGACAGGGCACTAGTAGAGGTGGGTGTTGCTTCGAGAGAGAGAGAGAGAGATTGGATTAGACAGGGCACTAGTAGAGGTGGGTGTTGCTTCGAGAGAGAGAGAGAGAGAGAGAGAGATTAGACAGGGCACTAGTAGAGGTGGGTGTTGCTTGAGAGAGAGAGAGAGAGAGAGAAAGGATTAGACAGGGCACTAGTAGAGGTGGGTGTTGCTTCGAGAGAGAGAGAGAGAGAGAGAGATTGGATTAGACAGGGCACTAGTAGAGGTGGGTGTTGCTTCGAGAGAGAGAGAAAGAGAGATTGGATTAGACAGGGCACTAGTAGAGGTGGGTGTTGCTTTGAAAGAGAGAGAAAGAGAGATTGGATTAGACAGGGCACTAGTAGAGGTGGGTGTTGCTTCGAGAGAGAGAGAGAGAGAAAGAGAGATTGGATTAGACAGGGCACTAGTAGAGGTGGGTGTTGCTTCGAGAGAGAGAGAGAAAGAGAGATTGGATTAGACAGGGCACTAGTAGAGGTGGGTGTTGCTTCGAGAGAGAGAGAGAGAGAGATTGGATTAGACAGGGCACTAGTAGAGAGAGAGAGAGACAGAGAGAGAGAGAGAGAGAGAGAGACAGAGAGAGACAGAGAGAGAGAGAGAGAGACACAGAGAGAGAGGAGAGAGAGAGAGAGAGAGAGAGAGAGAGAGAGAGAGAGAGAGAGAGAGAGAGAGAGAGAGAGAGAGAGAGAGAGAGAGAGAGAGAGAGAGAGAGAGAGAGAGAGAGAGAGAGAGACAGAGAGAGACAGAGAGAGACGAGAGAGAGAGAGAGAGAGAGAGACAGAGAGAGAGAGAGAGAGAGAGAGAGACAGAGAGAGAGAGAGAGAGAGAGAGAGAGACAGAGAGACAGAGAGAGAGAGAGAGAGAGAGACAGAGACAGAGAGAGAGAGAGACAGAGAGAGAGAGAGAGAGAGAGAGAGAGAGACAGAGAGAGACAGAGAGAGAGAGAGAGAGACAGAGAGAGACAGAGAGAGACAGAGAGAGAGAGAGAGAGAGAGAGAGAGAGAGAGAGACAGAGAGAGAGAGAGAGAGAGAGAGAGAGAGAGACAGAGAGAGAGAGAGAGAGAGAGACAGAGAGAGACAGAGAGAGACAGAGAGAGAGAGAGAGAGAGAGAGAGAGAGAGAGAGAGAGAGAGAGAGAGAGAGAGAGAGAGAGAGAGACAGAGAGAGACACAGAGAGAGAGAGAGAGACAGAGACAGAGAGAGACAGAGAGAGAGAGAGACAGAGAGAGACAGAGAGAGACAGAGAGAGAGACAGAGAGAGACAGAGAGAGACAGAGAGAGAGACAGACAGAGAGAGACAGAGAGAGAGAGAGAGACAGAGAGAGAGAGAGAGAGAGAGAGAGAGAGAGAGAGAGAGAGAGAGACAGAGAGAGACAGAGAGAGAGAGAGAGAGAGAGAGAGAGAGACAGAGAGAGACAGAGAGAGAGAGAGAGAGAGAGAGAGACAGAGAGAGACAGAGACAGAGAGAGACAGAGAGAGACAGAGAGAGACAGAGAGAGAGAGAGAGAGAGAGAGAGAGAGAGAGAGAGAGACAGAGACAGAGAGAGAGAGAGAGACAGAGAGAGAGAGAGAGAGAGAGAGAGAGAGACAGAGAGAGAGAGAGAGAGAGAGAGAGAGAGAGAGAGAGAGAGAGAGAGAGAGAGAGAGAGAGAGAGAGAGAGAGAGAGAGAGAGAGAGAGAGAGAGAGAGAGAGAGAGACAGAGAGAGAGAGAGAGAGAGAGAGAGACAGAGAGAGACAGAGAGAGACAGAGAGAGAGAGAGAGAGAGAGAGAGAGAGAGAGAGAGAGAGAGAGAGAGAGAGAGAGAGAGAGAGAGAGAGAGAGAGAGAGACAGAGAGACAGAGAGAGAGAGAGAGAGAGAGAGAGAGAGAGACAGAGAGAGACAGAGAGAGAGAGAGAGAGAGAGAGAGAGAGAGAGAGACAGAGAGAGAGAGAGAGAGAGAGAGAGAGAGAGAGAGAGAGAGAGAGAGAGAGAGAGAGAGAGAGAGAGAGAGAGACAGAGAGAGAGAGAGAGAGAGAGAGAGAGAGACAGAGAGAGAGAGAGAGAGAGACGAGAGAGAGAGAGAGACAGAGAGAGACAGAGAGAGAGAGAGAGAGAGAGAGAGAGAGAGAGAGAGAGAGAGAGAGAGAGAGAGAGATTGCTGAGTTCGAGGCCGCTGCGCGGTTGAAAAAATAAATAATAAACTGTCTAAAAATAATGTATTAACTTTTATATAACAAAATACAATGTTGTACTGTCCCAATTGGCCCTTCTCGAGGTCCAAACCGTGGTCCGCCAGTTCAGTTTGGCTGCCCTAAATTATTTACCACAGACGTGTTCAACATTCAGGGCGAAACGTATCCTGAAAACAAACGGTTGGCAACAGGGCAGTCGGCAGATGTCTCTGTAGTGACGCTGCCTAATACCGAACAGGCAGTAGTGCGTGTTTGGGTAAATAGTGTAAATGACCTGTAAAGTGGTTAAACTGAAAATTTGTTGGGAAAATACAGAAGATATATTGTTTTAGAGTACACACAATACCATGGCCCAATAGATGATGTGGCTGAATCTCAGGAGTCTCATCAGTGCCGCAAAGGATTCTGGACTGATGGACTCATTGAGACCCCAAGAGTTCAAGATTGACGTCAACTTTGTACAGTGTGGGAGTGCAAGTGCACATGCATATAAGCAGTGGCGGATTTAGGTATAGGCGACATGGGCGGCATGTTGCCGGGGGCGGCACAAGGCACCCGCACCAACAAATTCGGAATGGTGAAATTTCCCCAATCGGTTTTTCTATCGTTCATTTGCACATTACGTTAATGATATCATGTCACCGTGTGGGACTGTGGGTCAATTAACCTTGTCGGAGTGGGCACCCTGATTCTAGTTTGTGAGCTAGGCAGTTTATGTTGTGGAAATATACAGTCAATTATATTTCTCAAGTACCGGAGCCTGTGAGTTCAAATCGACTTTTATAAAAGTCAAGCTGGTCCATGAATACAACTACCTTCCAGTCTTGGCTCTTCTTATCAGGGCGATAAATCAATATCAATAATTATCGAGGTAATTACTTCCCTCAATAACGATATAAAAAAACGCCTAGATTCATTTTCGATAATGTTGATATAGAATAATTAGGTACAGCAGTCCGTTTCACCTCTGTGACGCAGCTAGGAACATGCGGAGAAGTGACAATATGCACGAGGAGAGGTACACGCCCACTAAAAAAACCACTAGCCACGATTAACCACAGAAAATGAGTGATGTAGACGAAAACAGTGGTGGTGATAGCCATGGAGAAGGAGCAGCTTCCAACGAAGAAATGATTGATTAAAAAGGGTTCAACTGTTTCAGTCATTTGGAAGTGGTTTGGCTTTTTGAAGTCCGACAAAGAGCAGAGCAAATGTTCGGTGCAAATTGTGCCGTAGACAGGTGGCTACGAAGTCTGGTAATACGACAAACCTTTTTCAACATCTGAAGCAAAATCACTCTTTGGAACATGCAGGGAGTTTGAGTTTGAGCCACGGTGTTGATCAACGCCCCTCAAGCACCAGTCAAACTAGGGATGTTTGCCCGAAGCAGTCAACACTGACAGAGTTTATGCCCTTCAAGCAAACATCGAAAGGACAAAGACGTTACAAATGCTATTATGAATTGCATTGCTAAGGACAGTCGAAAATGAAGGTTTCAAGAGGCTTATCAATTTAATTGACCCCAGGTACGTGCTCCCTGGCCACAAACATGGAACAATTTTCCTTCAAGTACAAATTTATGTGTAGTTCACATATATATTTTTAAATTGTTACCTTTATTTAACTAGGCAAGTCAGTTAAGAAGAACTTCTTATTTCCCCTATCGGGGAACAGTGGGTTAACTGCCTTCCTCAGGGGCAGAACGCCAGATTTTTACCTTGTCAGCTCGGGGATTCGATCCAGCAACCTTTTGGTTACTGGCCCAATGCTCTAATCACGGTTTGTTCAGGCATTCTCGAGTTTAAAGCAGATATGCAGCTTTTAAACATGATTTGATTAATAATATTGTGATTATTATTGTTATCGAAAGAAAAAAATATATAGATATTGTGATAATTTATTTGCCATATCGCCCAGCCCTACTTCTTATACATTTTTCTTCCCCATGTCACACCTCTTAATGACTCCTCCCCTCTGGCATTTAGTCACCGTTATATTACATTGCACTGAGTTTAGTTTGGTTTCCTATTAGAGCATGGAACCCGTAGAGCCACACTGATGGTTAAAAAATACAGACATGTACTCTCCTTAAGACAGGTTCATGCATGTAGGACCATAGCAATAGTAGGACCATGCATGTAGGACCATAGCAACAGTAGGACCATGCATGTAGGACCATAGCAACAGTAGGACCATGCATGTAGGACCATAGCAACAGTAGGACCATGCATGTAGGACCATAGCAACAGTAGGACCATAGCAACAGTAGGACCATACATGTAGGACCATAGCAACAGTAGGACCATAGCAACAGTAGGACCATGCATGTAGGACCATAGCAACAGTCCTTGACACTTTACAGAAATAACCATACATGTCATCCTGCTAACTCCTCTGAAAGGGACTCTCATGTTCTGGAAAAGACCCAAGAGGTGTAACCATAGCAACAGTACATATCAGGCCATAACACAGTTACAGGAATAACCAGTCGTGTCCAACCCCAGACAGGTGCATGTCTAATGGTGTTTAATGACCCATCTTACTAGCTCTTCTACAATTTTTTTTTTTACATTTATTTTTGTATATATTTTTTTATTTATTGAATATTCGAAACATCCAATGTACTTGTAGTGAAGGCTCTCAACAACTACATCATACCAGTCATCCAACAGATTCCCATTCAGAGAGACACACAGAAGCATCCAGGGTCAATGCCCTGCTCAAGGGCACGTTGACAGATCTACCACCAGGCCAGAAAATGTGAACCTGAACCCTCCAAGATCCCCCCTACCGTTCCCCAATAGCTGTCCCTCAACCAATCGAGACCCCTCCCAAAGTCCCCCCCCCCCCCCAGGAAGATAAATAAAAAATACAATGAATTCCATTCCCCACCCCCAAGAACCCCCCAATGCACCAACAACCAAGAGAAGCTGAGACAAAATGGAAAAGACAGAAGAAAACAGCAAACAACAAAAATAAATAAAACATGTAAATAAACAAACAGCAAAATAAATTTAAAAAAGTATAATTTAAAACAAAGGACACCAAGGACAACTAAAATCATAACAGCAATGCCAACTGTATATGTTTGTGTGCATGTCTGGTACTATTACATGTATGTGTGTGTTCTTGTATGTGTTTATTTGAATGAGGGTGTGTGTATATGCACATGTACAAACACCTGCAGGGCAAACACTCATTCAAATGTCATGTGTTAAGGGACTTTTTATCAATGATGACTAATTATGTATACATTTCAATCAGGACATGTACTAATCAGAATACTATTATGTTACTGTATATGTATGAATTTTCTTTTTAATCTTAGTACTGAATATACTGTGTGCAAATATAATCAAGAATTAGAACAATGACTGTCTGTACCATGGTAGAAATGAATTAACTTATAGCCAGACTGGCTAGAAGGCTTATCTACACAAGCTGGCCTAGGCTCAGTCATATATCATCTTAATAGGGAGAGACGATGTGAGAACCATACAGCCTTTGTACTAGAGCGGAGATGACACGGGCTGGTACTAAAACTGATGACGTCATTTTCAGTTTATAACCTGTGGTAAAATGTGTAAGGGGCAGTACTCACGAGAATAAACGCAGCTGGTTGATTCCAAAGGCTGGTCTCTGTCCATTTTATACAAATAAGGGTCTTACAAACTCTTATGAATTGATGGGGGTAGAGATGGGGCGGGGGTAGTTTGACCTCAGGTCTCCCCACTGGAAGTAAGAGATGGGGCGGGGGTAGTTTGACCTCAGGTCTCCCCACTCAGAAGTAAGAGATGGGGCGGGGGTAGTTTGACCTCAGGTCTCCCCACTCAGAAGTAAGAGATGGGGCGGGGGTAGTTTGACCTCAGGTCTCCCCACTCAGAAGTAAGAGATGGGGCGGGGGTAGTTTGACCTCAGGTCTCCCCACTCAGAAGTAAGAGATGGGGCGGGGGTAGTTTGACCTCAGGTCTCCCCACTGTAAGTCTGAGCTGGGGGGAGCGGGGGAATCTATCAAATAGTGCACCTCTAACTTTGTACAGTACTAATGCAATTAGTAAAATCAGTCACACTACGAAACACTACCAAATAAACCACAATTCATCCATAATACTGTGAATATATAATTTCAGACATATTGTTGCTTTTTTTCTGGTTTGTGTGAAATCATTAGGAATAATATAAAACCAGTCTGCACAGCACCAAGGAGAATTGGTTTAGTCTTGACTATTGGTTGACAGTGTTGCGGGATGGGTAATGTATTGATGCTTGAGGGACAAATCAACAAATTAGTTTCTATTTGTCTTTGTTACTTTTTAAAATATTTATGAGTTTTATTTTTTGTATATATTTTTATATTTATATAGTTTTAAATGTTATGATTATTTATGTGTGTTGTTCCTAACGTCTGAATAACAATGACAAAATGGTGCTTTTCTTTGGTTCGGGGGAGCTGAAGGGGGGTTCGCCCAGGGAGACATACAAGCTAGAACCACCACTGCTGACACGGTTGTACATTAGAGAAAGGAAACCAGTAAATAATTATTCTTTGTTCCTGTTCTGAAGAATCATGTCAAATACCAACAGTTCCCATGACGTCATATTCACATTACATCATCGTCATCAGAACTGAGAGATCTTCTGAGTCACACATTTACAGCACTCTGAAGAGGGAGAGCCCCAACCACATTCCATACTACAAATTTTCCCAAAACTGTACGGGCATACGTACGTACACAGCTCTGCAACGATGAATAGCCTATGTCATCACAATTACATTTCTAAAAAACAACAACATTAATTTCCAGAATACTACAATAATATACTTGGTACACTATATATATGTATATATACAGTGGGGAGAACAAGTATTTGATACACTGCCGATTTTGCAGGTTTTCCTACTTACAAAGCATGTAGAGGTCTGTAATTCTTTTATCATAGGTACACTTCAACTGTGAGAGACGCAATCTAAAACAAAAATCCAGAAAATTACATTGTATGATTTTTAAGTAATTAATTTGCATTTTATTGCATGACATAAGTATTTGATCACCTACCAACCAGTAAGAATTCCGGCTCTCACAGACCTGTTAGTTTTTCTTTAAGAAGTCCTCCTGTTCTCCACTCATTACCTGTATTAACTGCACCTGTTTGAACCTGTTACCTGTATAAAAGACACCTGTCCACACACTCAATCAAACAGACTCCAACCTCTCCACAATGGCCAAGACCAGAGAGCTGTGTAAGGACATCAGGGATAAAATTTTAGACCTGCACAAGGCTGGGATGGGCTACAGGACAATAGGCAAGCAGCTTGGTGAGAAGGCAACAACTGTTGGCGCAATTATTAGAAAATGGAAGAAGTTCAAGATGACGGTCAATCACCCTCGGTCTGGGGCTCCATGCAAGATCTCACCTTGTGGGGCATCAATGATCATGAGGATGGTGAGGGATCAGCAAAGAACTACACGGCAGGACCTGGTCAATGACCTGAAGAGAGCTGGGACCAAAGTCTCAAAGAAATCCATTAGTAACACACCACGCCGTCATGGATTAAAATCCTGCAGCGCACGCAAGGTCCCCCTGCTCAAGCCAGCGCATGTCCAAGCCCGTCTGAAGTTTGCCAATGACCATCTGGATGATCAGAGGAGCAATGGGAGAAGGTCATGTGGTCTGATGAGACACAAATAGAGCTTTTTGGTCTAAACTCCACTCGCCGTGTTTGGAGGAAGAAGAAGGATGAGTACAACCCAAAGAACACCATCCCAACCGTGAAGCATGGAGGTGGAAACATCATTCTTTGGGGATGCTTTTCTGCAAAGGGGACAGGACGACTGCACTGTATTGAGGGGAGGATGGATGGGGCCATGTATCGCGAGATCTTGGCCAACAACCTCCTTCCCTCAGTAAGAGCATTGAAGATGGGTTATGGCTGGGTCTTCCAGCATGACAACGACCCGAAACACACAGCCAGGGCAAGTAAGGAGTGGCTCCGTAAGAAGCATCTCAAGGTCCTGGAGTGGCCTAGCCAGTCTTGTGTAACATGAAGTCCTATGAGTGTCATCTGGTGAAGATCATCAAAGGTTAGTGATTCATTTTATCTCTATTTGTGCTTTTTGTGACATTATCGTTTGTGGAGCTTTCGCTGTAAAGCATTTTGGAAATCAGACACTGTGGCTCGATTAATGAGAATTTTATCTTTAAAATGGTGCCTAATACTTGTATGTTTGAGAAATTTGATTTATGTGATTTCTGTTGATTTGTATTTGGCGCCCTGCAATTTCATTGGCTGTTGCGTTCCCAGACAAGTTAACAATCACAAACACCTGGCACAGGCAGGCCAACAATGGTGGATTAAAAATACTTAAACTGTTCTACCCTTTCACACACATTTCCTCACAACCTTGACATAGTACAAATGTTAAAGACATTGAAGGCAATTACATTTAAGTGTAGTTACTCAACCCTGGAACTTAGAGGATGCTTTCCTGTGGACATAGACATGGAAACGCTGGTCACTTTAATAATGTTTACGTATTGCTTTACTCATCTCATATGAATATACTGTATTTTAGTCAATGCCACTCTGACATTGCTCATCCTAATATTTATATATTCTTATTTTTATTATTTTTTAGATTTCTATGCATTGTTTCATATAAATATATATAAATAAACATGCACTGTTTGGGGGAACACAAGCAATAACATCGGCTAAATATGTGTGGGTGACCAATAAAATGTGATTTGATTTGAGAAGCCGGTGTTTTGGAGGATATATTGGTAATGTTTTTTTTTTTGATGAATTCGAGGGCAGGCAAACCGTGTCAATATGTCCTCTAAACACAGTCTTCGAGGGCAGGCAAACCGTGTCAATATGTCCTCTAAACACTGTCTTCGAGGGCAGGCAAACCGTGCCAATATGTCCTCTAAACACTGTCTTCGAGGGCAGGCAAACCGTGTCAATATGTCCTCTAAACACTGTCTTCGAGGGCAGGCAAACCGTGCCAATATGTCCTCTAAACACTGTCTTCGAGGGCAGGCAAACCGTGTCAATATGTCCTCTAAACACTGTCTTCGAGGGCAGGCAAACCGTGTCAATATGTCCTCTAAACACAGTCTTCGAGGGCAGGCAAACCGTGCCAATATGTCCTCTAAACACTGTCTTCGAGGGCAGGCAAACCGTGTCAATATGTCCTCTAAACACTGTCTTCGAGGGCAGGCAAACCGTGCCAATATGTCCTCTAAACACTGTCTTCGAGGGCAGGCAAACCGTGTCAATATGTCCTCTAAACACTGTCTTCGAGGGCAGGCAAACCGTGTCAATATGTCCTCTAAACACCGTCTTCGAGGGCAGGCAAACCGTGCCAATATGTCCTCTAAACACCGTCTTCGAGGGCAGGCAAACCGTGTCAATATGTCCTCTAAACACTGTCTTCGAGGGCAGGCAAACCGTGCCAATATGTCCTCTAAACACTGTCTTCGAGGGCAGGCAAACCGTGCCAATATGTCCTCTAAACACCGTCTTCGAGGGCAGGCAAACCGTGCCAATATATCCTCCAAACACCGTCTTCGAGGGCAGGCAAACCGTGCCAATATGTCCTCTAAACACAGTCTTCGAGGGCAGGCAAACCGTGCCAATATGTCCTCTAAACACCGTCTTCGAGGGCAGGCAAACCGTGCCAATATGTCCTCTAAACACCGTCTTCGAGGGCAGGCAAACCGTGTCAATATGTCCTCTAAACACTGTCTTCGAGGGCAGGCAAACCGTGCCAATATGTCCTCTAAACACCGTCTTCGAGGGCAGGCAAACCGTGCCAATATGTCCTCTAAACACTGTCTTCGAGGGCAGGCAAACCGTGCCAATATATCCTCCAAACACCATCTTCGAGGGCAGGCAAACCGTGCCAATATGTCCTCTAAACACCGTCTTCGAGGGCATTATCACTTTTATACAACGGGTTACCCGCATATTTAAATAATGATTGACATATTTTCATAAAAAAATGTTATTTTGATGAATTGATTCCTATTTCGTCCTTCCACAAGATATAGTCCCGACACAAATCTAGGGTTGCTACCTAACCCTGCTGGTTGTTCATTCTATCGCTTCGGGTTGCCAGAGACACGACCCAGTCGTTGCTCTGTCTCTCTCTGTCTCTCTTGTTTGTTCTAAATGTTCTATTGCCATACTGGCTGTCAACGTTCTTATCTCTTGCTTGCTAGCTAGCCAACTACGGCTAACTTACAGTCACGTCAAAAAGTGCAGCCAGAATAACAACAAAGTAGCTTCATTTGCATTTGTTTAAGCTGTTTTCTAGTGACATTTATTTGGATACATCCATAACAATGAGCTAATGAGGTGTGATTTCACCTGGCATAGAAAATGTGCTCTCTCATCAGGACACTGTTGTTCAGAGGAGCTAGCCAACAACACAGTTAACACAATCACTTCAAACTGAAGCTGGAAAGACTTCAAACTAACTGCACTTTGTTTCCAATTGACATTTCTTTGTATATATCCATAAAAAGGAAGCCAGCTGATTCACGGTTTTGACTGTATGAGACTGTCTGTCTGTCCGTATCGTCCCGACTCCCAACATGTTCATCACTATGGGACAGCTGGAAATCGAATTTGACTATTGAAACGATGTTACAAATGTCAGAGAGACAGACAGCAAGGTTAATGCAAATATCTGCTGTTGAAAACTAAATATTAGACTAAAAGTAATGTGAGATAATGTCGAGATGCTTTTTATAGTGGAAATCAAGTTTATAAATTGCCTGGCTGGGCTGATGAGACAGTGGAATAGACACCAGCTATATACTTAATTTAGTTCATGTGATGTCATGTAGGTTACAGTTTAAGCTGTAAACGTCTGTAAAACTGTAAAGGTCATATTCTGACTTGATGGTCAATTTCATTATGGGCACAATTCAAACATTTGTCAGTGTAAGTTACGTATGGTCCAAAAGGTCATGACATTTCTTGTTGTTGGTGAAAGGCATGTGTGCAGTGAGCTGGATCTACAAACTTGTTATGGGGCGGCAGGGTAACCTAGTGGTTAGAGCGTTGGACTAGTATCCGGAAGGTTGCAAGTTCAAACCCCCGAGCTGACAAGGTACAAATCTGTCGTTCTGCCCCTGAACAGGCAGTTAACCCACTGTCCCTAGGCCATCAGTGAAAATAAGAATTTATTCTTAACTGACTTAGTTAAATAAAGGTAAAAAAAAAAATGGGGTATCCACTTAGACGAATACTGCTGTGAGACACAAGGGTAGTGTCTGTGTTGTCTATCATAATTTCTAGGAAACAAAGATTTGTTATTTTTCAACTGTAGAACAGGTTTCCTAATTTTAGTTTCTATTTTCTAAGCAGCTTCTGCATTTACAGTTACTTTCTAAATGGTTTAGTAAATTGTTTTCAAGGACCGCCGCCCTCCCCATCCACCCTCTGTGATCCACTTACCATGACTGGATCATTACAGGACCGCCGCCCTCCCCATCCACCCTCTGTGATCCACTTACCATGACTGGATCATTACAGGACCGCCGCCCTCCCCATCCACCCTCTGTGATCTACTTACCATGACTGGATCATTACAGGACCGCCGCCCTCCCCATCCACCCTCTGTGATCCACTTACCATGACTGGATCATTACAGGACCGCCGCCCTCCCCATCCACCCTCTGTGATCTACTTACCATGACTGGATCATTACAGGACCGCCGCCCTCCCCATCCACCCTCTGTGATCTACTTACCATGACTGGATCATTACAGGACCGCTGCCCTCCCCATCCACCCTCTGTGATCTACTTACCATGACTGGATCATTACAGGACCGCTGCCCTCCCCATCCACCCTCTGTGATCTACTTACCATGACTGGATCATTACAGGACCGCTGCCCTCCCCATCCACCCTCTGTGATCTACTTACCATGACTGGATCATTACAGGACCGCTGCCCTCCCCATCCACCCTCTGTGATCCACTTACTATGACTGGATCATTACAGGCCTACAGCTCTATTTAACACTGATCAACATACCTAAAAGGAGGAGCTGCTGATTCTACATTTCTAAGGCTTTAATAATTCTTTATCTGAAATGTTTGGTTGCATTCTAATGTGATTGTCTCTGTCTCTCTGTCTGTCTCTCTGTTTTTCTGTCTCTCTCTGTGTCTCCCTGTCTCGCTGTCTGTCTCTCTCTGTCTCTGTCTGTCTCTCTGTCTCTCTGTCTTTCTGTCTTTCTGTCTCTCTGTGTTTCTGTCTCTCTCTGTGCCTCCCTGTCTCTCTATCTGTCTCTCTGTCTTTCTGTCTTTCTGTCTCTCTCTGTGTCTCCCTGTCTCTCTCTGTGTTACCATGTCTCTCTGTCGCTCTGTCTTTCTGTCTCTCTGTCTTTGTCTCTCTGTCTGGCTATTTCTCTCTGTCTGTCTCTAGCTCTGCTTCTGTCTCTCTCTCTGTCTCATTCTCTGTCTCTGTCTCATTCTCTGTCTCATTCTCTGTCTCATTCTCTGTCTCCGTCTCATTCTCTGTCTCCGTCTCATTCTCTGCCTGTCTCTCTGCCTCTGTCTCTCTGCCTCTGTCTCTCTGCCTCTGTCTCTCTGCCTCTGTCTCTCTGCCTCTGTCTCTCCGTATCTGTCTCTCCTTCCCTGTCTCTCTCTCAGGTAGGCAGTGAAGCCCATCAGTAGTAGGAAATGAAGAGGTAGTTCCCAGGAACAAAATGTGTCTTACTGTGGTGGTATTTGATATTCTAAGAAGTGCACACACACACACACACACACACCCACACAGAGAGAGAGAGACCCACCATTGCTAACAGAAGGGAGACGGTTCCTGGAACTAAAAAAGAATTGTTCTAGACACACACACACACACACACACACACACACACACACACACACACACACACACACACACACACACACACACACACACACACACACACTCCCTATTGACATGAACTGTGCCCAATCAAACTACTCCAAAGGAAAACAGGAAGTTAGTAGAACATGTGACTTAACCCTGGTTGCCCCAGTAACTGGATCTGGACAAGTCTGTTAAATGTAATGGAGGTATTACAACATGTCACTTAACCCTGGTTGCCCCAGTAACTGGATCTGGACAAGTCTGTTAAATGTAATGGAGGTATTACAACATGTCACTTAACGCTGACTGCCCCAGTAACTGGATCTGGACAAGTCTGTTAAATGTAATGGAGGTATTACAACATGTTACTTAACCCTGGTTGCCCCAGTAACTGGATCTGGACAAGTCTGTTAAATGTAATGGAGGTATTACAACATGTCACTTAGTGTAATACAGAATGTTTATAGTCAATTCAAACTGTCTCTTCAGGTTTCACCTATTAGCAACGAGAAGTCTACCTTTCCTTTCTCTTTCCCTGATTCTTCTTCTTCCCCTTTCTCTTTCCCTGATTCTTCTTCTTCTCCTTTCCTTTCTCTTCCCCTGATTCTTCTTCTTCTCCTTTCCTTTCTCTTCCCCTGATTCTTCTTCTTCCCCTTTCTCTTCCCCTGATTCTTCTTCTTCTCCTTTCCTTTCTCTTTCCCTGATTCTTCTTCTTCTCCTTTCCTTTCTCTTCCCCTGATTCTTCTTCTTCCCCTTTCTCTTTCCCTGATTCTTCTTCTTCTCCTTTCCTTTCTCTTCCCCTGATTCTTCTTCTTCCCCTTTCTCTTTCCCTGATTCTTCTTCTTCTCATTTCCTTTCTCTTTCCCTGATTCTTCTTCTTCCCCTTTCCTTTCTCTTTCCCTG